>NC_081421.1:72397142-72697142 GCF_949786415.1 Peromyscus eremicus
TTGATAGCCCAGAATACACTAGAGAACAAACCCAAGACAAGACTCACAGATGTCACATGGGGATAGACCTTCTTTTTAAATCTCGTGTCGAGGCTCAGAGGTGTATGCGTCACAGCATGTGTGTGGAGGTATGGGAGTCAGAGAACAATATCCAGTGTTGTTCCTCACTTTCCATAGTATTTGTCATTGCGTACTCCAGGCTATCTGGTATTGGTGGAAGTATTTAGTAAAGGAATAGGTTACAGCATCCAGGAGAGGTGAAGTGCAGTACAGCAGTGTTCTCTGGAGAACTCTGCTCAGACTACCATCCAACATCCAGGATTATCAGGAACCAAGAGCGCGCACATCAGGATCTCAGGTCTTAAGGGCTCCCATATTGGCCCCACCTCAGGGGCAGGCCATAGGTAGGTGTGACAGTTACTGGAAGTCTCAGTGGGCTAGTACTTGTAGGTTAAAGCTGAAACAGCTACCCACTACAGTCTAGCCTGTGAATTTCCAGGGATTCTTCTCTCTCTGTCTCCTGTCTCACTGTAGGAGTACTGGATTTTCTGATGCATGTTCCTGTACTTGGCCTTTTAAGTGTGTGTGTGTGTTTGTGTGTGTGTGTGTGTGTGTGTGTGTGTGTGTGTCTGTCTGTCTGTCTGTCTCTCTCTCTCTCTCTCTCTTCTCTCTCTCTCTCTCTCTGTGTGTGTGTGTGTGTGTGTGTGTGTGTGTGTGTGTGTGTGTGGTGTCATACTAGAGAAGATAGTCCTGACTTGTATAAAAAAACAAGTTGAGCAAGCCATGGGGAGCAAGCCAGTAAGAAGCATTCCTCCATGGCCTCTGCCTCAGCTCCTGACTCTGTGCTTCTGCCTTGCTTGAGTTACTGTCCTGACTTCTGTAGGATAAATGGTCTAAGCCCAGGATTTGAAAACCTACCCAAATCCACCAATCCCTGAGCACAGGAAAATAAAATCAATCCCTGAGCTCAAAATTCCACCAATCCCTGAGCGTAGAATCCCACAAATCCTCGATTTGGCTTGAAATCTTACCAATCCCCACCCTGGAAAACTCTTCTCCCAGGGAATAGTATGTAAGCCTGTCTCTTGCTCAGTTCCCTGCTGCTTCTCACCTGAGCAGAGGCAGCCACCTTCTTATGTCTCTCCCAATCAATCTCTTGTATGAAGTTTGTTGTGCAGTGTGACTTTGTGGTATTCCTTGGCTCCCAACTGCCAGGGTGCCTTCCCCTCAGAGCTACAACATCGCCTTTGGGGAAGACTTTCCCCTCATAGCTGTAACACATCAACTTCCCTTCATGGTGAACTCTTAAGCTGTGAGCTAAAACAACCCTTTGTCTTCTCAAGTTGCTTTTGGTCATGGTATTTTATCACATCCATAGAAAGCAAAGTAGAACAGAGGTGGAACAACAGGATATTACAAGGGGAGATGAAACATTTCATCCTGCAGGGACATTTGTTAAACTCATAAAACTAACAACTCACTAACTTCAGGAAAACCCTGAAACTGACAGGGTTCACTAGACCTCTCCCTCCCCAAGCATTTATAGGCAGTAACCAGTGTTGAGAAATACTCGCTGACAAGCTGAGCTATCTCAAAATGTCTCAGACCAGCTGAGTTGCCTGCAAGAAGCTCGGACTAACTGAATGCCTGAAGCAGGCACTTTCCAACCTGTTGGGCTGCCTGGAGGCTGTGCACTATACTCCAGGTTTCCATCTTCCATGGGCTGTCATTCATGCTGTAGCTTTGACGATGTAGCTGTATTTGAGTCATTTCTACTCCTGTGGGAAACAATTCGCCCATACTTCTGTAAGTAACCCCAATTAAACTTATGGTTCACCAAATTGGGTTTTGGTGGTCTGCTTAATTTAGTCTGTTATCACTTCCCTGACTGGATGGAGTGGACATTTGTTCAGTCTCCCCAGGAATAGTGTCACGCATTATGGGACACATGGCAGATGTAAAGTGTCACAGGAGCCATTGGTTAATCACCTTGCTCCTTCCTACACAGTCAAGTTCACTTAGTAAGAAAAAGATGAAAATGCTTTTCTGGGTGGAATTGAAACTGCATATATTTCAAAAAATGTCATTTTGAACTTTTACCTCATGGCTTTGGGTGAAGCCTCTCCAAGTCTTTTTTTTTTTAATAATTTTTTTTCTTAAGAGATTTTCTATTCATTTTGTATAACAACCACAGATTCTCCTGTCCTCCCTCCTCCCGCCCCTCAACCTTCCCCCAACTCACCCACCCCCATTCCCACCTGCCTAAACTGAATGTACCAGGCTCTCCAAGTCTTAATAGAAGTCACTCCTGATACAACAGCCCACCACAGTTTTATGTGACATCCACCACACCCTTCCTCATTAGTCCTAAAAATTAAATTTCCTAGTGGAATATAATTCTTTAATGTTAAGGCATTGTATCCCAGTAATATGAAAATATACCCACGAAAAGATACATTTTGCTCCCAATGTAGCTAACTACTCAGCCCTAAATGGGACATCTTTAGCAACATCCCTTACTCCCAATAAAAGCTCAAGGAACATCATAGAAAGACGCAAAAAGATTGTAAAAGCCAGAGGGTGGAGGAGTGCTGTGGAATGCTGTCTGCTCAACATAGCATGGCTCTCATACTCACGAACTCACAGCAGGTGTGCTCACCTGTATAAGACCTACATAAGATCAAATAATCCAAAATTCCAAAGTTCTACCCAGGTCCCAGTTCTACTGAGGTACTACTGGTAGTTGACAGTTACTATGGAAGACAGACTCACTCTTCTTTGAGCCTGTGATCCACATCCACTCATGTGTGTATAGGCAGCACTAAATTGACTTAGTGGGTTATTAAAATTATGGAGGGACATATTGGGAGATTTGGAAGGTAAATTGGGAAGTGAATATGATCATATTTCATTGTATATGTGTATGAAATTTTCAAGAATAAGCAAAAATAATAAAAATAATCTTATCTGTCACACTCTCCCAACTGGTAACCTATTGTTAATCAGTTTCAACTAAATTGCATGAGCACCTGAAGTCTCTTTTTTCATACATAAACATGAAAAGACAATTCAGTGGGTAGATTGTATCAATACCAATTTCATGTTTTGCTCTGTTACCAGTGGGAAAAACTAGGTAAAATGCATAGCATATATCTCTGTTGTTTCTTATACTTCTATGAAAATGCAAATAAATTTAAGTTAAATTGAAATTAAGTGAATTTCATTAAAAAAAATAAAGATACCTTTGGCAATGTCCTCTGTGTATGCTTTGGCATAACCAGAATCCACCTGGCAAAATTTGGTGTAATGGAAAGTGGAACAGCATGGTTGTGTTAGGATATTTAGCTGGAAACTTTTCTGTACCCCACCCATCCCACAGCAGCTTATAAAATAATCACTCAGAGGCTTAATATTAATTACAAACTGTTTGGTCTATAGGTCAGGCTTATTGCTAGCTAGTTTTTACATCTTAAATTAACCCATTTCTATTAACCTATATTTTGCCATGTGGCCATGGCATTACCAGTCTGCTGGCATCTTTTTTTTTGGTGGCTGGAGGGCATCTCCCTTGACTCTGCCCTTCTTTCTCCCTGTATTCAGTTTGGCTTTCCCACCTAGCTATATTCTGCCCTGCCATAGGCCAAAGCAGCTTTATTCATCAACCAATAAGCAACACATATTCTCAGTATACAGAAGGACATCCTACATCATTTCTCCTTTTCTGTCTAATTAAAAAGGAAGGTTTTAACTTCAACATCTAAAATTACATATAATAAAACAGGTATCAAGCAAGAATTACAGTTATAATATTTGGTCTATTTTTACTTGGCAAAACTAAAGAAAACATTCTATCATCTATTCTACCTTTGTGAGTCTAAAGTTTTCCATCTAATTTATCTTTTATCATAATTAAGGGAAACTATAATTGTAAGTATCTAGTCTTCAACTCCATCAAAGACCCCAGAAGGATAATATTATCTGACTAAACAGGAAGTGCATTTTAAGCAACTTCTAAAATTCTAGAAATGACAGAGACATCTGGCTGCCTGGACAGTCACTCATAGTTCTTCTGGAACATTGGGGCATCCATCTTCAGCCTACAGGCCTAGAACATCTGGCATACTTTTCAGTGAGGCATGAAATTTGAAGGATTGTTCTGCCTACTGGCAAAGTTCATCAGTTGCTTTTCTCTGTGTCCTGCAGAATGTCTGGGAGTTTCTTCTATGAAACAGGAACCTGAAGGACTACCTCACCTTGTTTTGGCCAACTTCATTGGTCACCTTCTTATGGGTCCTGTATGTCCAGTTTATCAACCAGTCCAGGCAAGAGCAGCTTCTTGCCTAAATGGCTAGCCTTTTCCACATTGTAAGCAAATGCCGTAATGAGTTTCTTCAAGCCCATCATCCTCTTTGAAGTAATTGGTGTTACCAGGAGCAGATGTGTCTCACTGTCTAGAAAAGTCGAAGTTCTTAAAACGTATTTTAAATGCCATATTCTCTAGGTCATTGAAGTGTTTGAAGATTACCTATCTATCTGAAATATATCTCTGCATATCTAGAAAACCTATTTAACATGACTATAAGTTTAACTACTATAGATGACTATTGATTTGTATTTTAACTATACATTACATTTTTAAATGAGCTGCATAAACATAACACCTTAAACAAGAGAAGAAATATATATAGCACAACAAAATTGACCTTAAATTTGTATTAATAAACCAAATCCATATCAATATAAAGTATTTTGAGATTAACAGTTTTTTATCAAAGTAGATTCAATAATCTATCTTTTTTATTGTTTCTATATCATATCCCCTTTTTTCTTTAGAAAGAGATTGCATTTATAAGCAACCCCTTTAAATAAAAACAAACATTTATAAACAATATTTTGGTAATTAGGGTGTAGCTTTTCATACTACTTCCTGCTGATTGGGGGCACTGGAAATCATATGGGGATCCTGAGAAAATTTAGGATTATGGTCAGGTTCTGACTGGAGTAGTCTATGAGGTTGTACCATCTCAGCCAGTTGCCTTGAAGCTGTTCTAGATATTGGATCATCTGGGCCATGACTTCCATTGGAGACCTCTCAGGGGGTCTTCCTTGATGGAACTATATTAACCTAGAAGGAATCCACAGCTTCTCATCTTCTGTGGAAACAAAAGCAGAACCTCTTTTCCAGAGCAACATATTCTTAGACCCAAATTTTGAAGTCAGGATACCTTTAAGATGTATATGTTGGTTTAACTTAGCAGCCCCCACAATCAAATGTCTCTCTGCAGTTAAAAATCTCAAAGATAATACAATAATATATAGTATCCAGATTCTCTGTTTATTATCCATCTTTACATGGATTTTTTTTTAAATTCTATTTCTTTTTTAAGGACTTTCTCTACCCTTTACCTTTTTTCTTTCAAGCCTACATATATTTTTAAACATCTTGTAACCTGTTTAAAGGTTTTTTTCCATCTGAATCTATCCTTATTGTATGTCTTTATTCTTTTTTTTTTTTTTTGACCAAGAGAGTTTTTAAACTGCTAAGCTATGTGGCTAAGAAAGTGATGGCTTTGGCTGCTGGCTCCTCCTTGCTCAGCTTTTCAAAATGGCGCAGGTACCAACGAGTCACACTTACCTCCCCAGTTCTGAGAAGTAGTGTGCAGCTGTGTTCTTAAGCCTGCAGCTGTGTCTCAAGCCTGCAGGCAGTGGCTGGGAAAAGCCTCTTTCTACTTCAGCCCATGAGAGATGGTGGGAGTCTGCCATAATGCTGCTGAAGGGATATATCCCTGTACCATGGCCCATAATGAGCAACATGAACTAGGAAGCTACTCTTACATCTTAAATTAACCCATTTCTATTCATCTGTATTTTGCTATGTGATTAGACAGAAAAGGGGAAGTGCTGTGGGGTGGTCTTTCTGTATGCTGTGAATATATGCTGCTCCCATTGGTTAATAAATAAAGAGCAGCTAGCAATAAGCCTGAGCCATAGACCAAACAGTTTTATTTATCAACCAATAAAAGCAACACATATTTGCAGTGTACAGAAGGACATCCCACATCAAGGACATATTTCCTGGAGTCTACAATTTTACTAAAGACTGTTTTAGACTCACAGGATGCAGTGGTGGCTGTACCAGGACGTAGTCTTCTATAGTCTCAGATTTGCCTACAGCTTTACATCATGACTTAAAATGACTTGAGCCTAAGTTCATTATACTCAGGCTGAAAGGATTATTCCATCAGTCTCAAGAGCTGGGAAGCAAGGCTGTATTTAATAGAGAAGACTCAGGACAGTTGCTGATTCCCATTTCAGCCTGCTTAGGGGGAATGTGAAGTTTATAAAATGTGTGTGTGGGGCATCTTATTTGACAAAAAGAATTCAAAACATTGCTTACCTACACACATAGAAAGAGGTTCTCCCATGGACTTTGGAGGAGGCTGGCATCGAAGCTCTCTCTGCTTGGCATTAATATGCCTAAGTGTCTACACTTCATTATATTTACGTATCTGGCAGGGGAGGGTGAAGGGGTTGATAGTGATACGTTATTTTCTCTGCCAGATGTGTTTTCCAAGCTGCATCTTATTTAAAGCTTCCTGCCCAAATTTTCCACTCTTTTGTTCCGTATCTACTTCTTCCTTCTGGTTGGATTTTAGAACAGCTCCCTGGGAGATATTCTGGGGCATTCAATGGCCTTGACCCAGGACATGGGATTTCCTGAGACAACAGGCATCTTTGGTGGGATATGGGGGTGGACTGACCAGCAGTTCCCCACACTGAAGATGAGCTGTACCAGGCTGTGCCAAAAGCTGCTCACAAGCAGCTCATGTGGAAACCATCAGTTCTGGTCTCACTCATTAGCTTAGTCGGAGGCAGCCAAGTCTGGGGACCAAAGCTTCTAGAGCCAAGAACGGAGGCACCACATGCTCTAAGCTAGCCAGGAGTTGAGATGCAGAGCCCCACCCACTTAAAGATTTTTCATGCCCCCACTCATCTACCTGAACAGTTCTCTGGACTTGTTACATATTCACACCATAAATGAGGTGAAACTGAGTACAACAAAACTGATTTTGCTTTCAGGCTTATGAGCTTCTAAAGCAGGGCTTCTCAACCTGTGGGTGGCATATCAGATCCCGCATATCAGATATTTACATGACGATTCATAACTGTAGCAAAATTATAGTTATAAAGTAGAAACAAAATAATGTTATGGTGGGGGGTCACCACAGCATAAGGAACTGTATTAAAGGGTCACGGCATTAGGAAGGTTGAGAACCACTGTTCCAAAGCCTGTATGATATGGTGATGGTAATTTCTACATTCTAAGCACTCCTGCCATCCTCTCATCTTGGTGCTCCCCGTGATTAGGGTGAGGTTGCACTAAAGTCCAGCAGGTTCCTTCCAGATGCCCTGTTCTCTTCCTTGCATCGCACATACCCTTGCCTCTTCCTGCTACACTTCTGTCTTGGAACCGGTTAATTCCTACACTAAGCTCTTGTGGCATCATCTGCTTTACTCCAAAGAACTTCAAACACACACCTCATTTTACTGTTACTCTTGTTTAATGCCTATATTCCCCCACTGAACCAGAAGCTTTAGTTATCTATTCAACAAAATTTATTTACTCCGGTGTAACAAATTACCCTGACCTAAGTAGCTAAAATGATGATGGCATTGCTAGCCCATGATTTTCTCAGGACAACTGGGATCAGCTGGGTGATTTCAGGTTCCCTACATAGATTAGGTAAAGTATTTTTCACTCCTGGTGACCACAGGTGAAGTCTGGATGTGTTACTATGGGGAACTTTATTGGCTGGTTTTGTGTGTCAACTTGACACGTGCTAGAGTCATCAGAGAGGAAGGAGCCTCAGTTGAGGAAATGCCTCCGTAAGATCCAGCTGTAAGGCATTTTCCCAATTAGTGATCAATGGGAGAGGACCCAGCCCATGGTGGGTGGTGCCATCCCTGAGCTGCTGGTCCTGGATTCTATAAGAAAGCAAACTGAGCAAGCCAGAGGAACCAAGCCAGTAAGCAGCCCCCCTCTGTGGCCTCTGCATCAGCTTCTGCTTTCCAGGTTCCTGCCCTGTTTGAGTCCCTGTCCTGACTTCCATTCATGATGAACAGCAATACAGAAATATAAGCTGAATAGTCCCTTTCCTCCCCAAATTGTTTTTTTTTTGGTCATGGTGTTTCGTTACAACAACAGAAACCATGACTAAGATGGGTACATACCACCTGCAAAACATACTAATTGCCAGAAGTCAGCCCAAAACTGAGACCTTGCCGAAATGTTTACCCCTGACTTGAGAGTTGTTCTTGGGCATGGGGTATCACCCCAGACCGACTGCTTTGTTTTTTATGTCCGACAAAGAAGAGATCATGGAAATGTGTAGTATAAAAATCAATGAATAAAACAACTGTGTTGTGGTGCACCTGATTTCTTTCTCTTCTGTAGGTTTTTATTGAGAAAGAGCGTATGACACATTGGGAAGACCGATGAAAGAGAAGAGAGAAACCAGGGCTCCTGCTGGAAAAGAGGCTGGAAGAGGGAAGTCATCACTGCTTGGTGCTGTGGTTGATGCTGGTTTAACTGGGAATGGTGCTGTCTGCAAGGCAGTAGGCATAGGCCTCGGTGCTGATCTGAGGATGTAGTACAGGGAGAGACCAGGTACATCTCACTGGCATGTGGCAGGGGGGCAGTGGAGGAGTGGCAGGAAGAAAGAGAAGATGCAGAACAAAGCTTTGGAGGCTCACTTTGGATAGGCAGATGCAAATGTCCAGGTTTCTGGTCCAAATGTAATGGGACCAATGGCAAAAATAGTTGCCTGGGAATGTTTTGGGGTCCAAAAATGTTGAGTATGCTTCTCCTCTGCTGTTGAAATATGAGCGAGCAAGTGACTACTAACGTCCAGGTGAAATGTGAGGTGGCAGGCTAAATTTTAGATGAAGATATATGTGACAGATATTGAGGCTAGACCTGATAGAGAGAAAGAAAAAGTGTCCAGGCCATCTGCCTGGTCTCCCATGTCTCTCTTTGGGGTTTCCAGGGTCCAATAGAAGAGAAAAGTCTCCCCCACTGCTCTTCCTTCCAACAATTTGTCTGAAGAACAAAGCAGAGGTCAGTATGGCTGTGGGGGGGGGAGTGGGGTATACTGAGCCCAGAGACATGAGCAGGGCCCATCCTGTGTTGTTTCATTTCCTGGCAGTATTTACAGTCTTCACCCACAAACTGAGAGCGGCAGTCACCCAGACTGGAAGACTACGTGAGAGTGTGCTTAAGTGTCGGGGCACAAGGCGAGCAGTCTGTGGTCAGGAGAAATTAGCTTTGCTTCCTCAGCAGGCTGTGTGACTGCGGACATTTCCTGGGTAATCTGAGACAGGAATTTCTCATCTGGAAGCAGCGTGGCATCCACCCCTTGGATCATAGTGAGAAGTAATTGTGTGAAAATTGGTGAGCCCTGCAGAAGAGCTCATGACAGAGTGTGTTCAACATTTCCTACAGGAGGCATGTGGGGCTTTGTGTATTTTGAGTTGTACTTACTATTCACAGTAATAAGGTCTTGGTGTGTGTTTTCACCACAAAAACACAGAAAAATATTCCCCAAGTGCCAAAAGGGAAAGCCATTCCATGTATCTGTCTTTCCCTTACCTTTTGCAGTTCAGAAGAGCAATACCCATTTAAAAATGACTCAAAACTATGACTTAATCCCACAGACATTCTGCTCATGCCCATTGAAAAGTACATACTCTAAGACCCCTTAGAAGTGAGATCTCTGCCTTCTTAGGCAGGGAAATGTTAGTCCTTTAAAATATGTTTCTGTCTATCTTTCAAAGTTGTATCTCCAGGGTGGCCAGAAACATCTTATTTACCAAAAAAGGAGAGGAAATGAGAGGCAGGAGAGAGCCAGAACAAGAGAGCTTCCATATTAACAGAACTCCTAGAAAGACTGCAATTCCAGTGCTTCATCGAGTGCCTCAGTCCCAGGATGAGGAGTGAGACAGGAAACTCTGGCTGGTAAACTTCGCGTTCACATTACTGAACGCATCATTTTCTGATGAAGTGTGTCATTGGTTGCACAGGGCTGTAGAGTTAGCCACCGCGGAACAGACGATCGAACAGAGGGACGGCCAGGGAACTGATCTTTGGGGCCGCTTCCACCCTCTGTAGCTAATTTATAACAGTTCTGTGCTCCCCCCCCCACCGGAAGTAACTCCCCAGTACTTCTGGGTTCTGTAACTTGACCCTTTGAGTAACCCCAAAGGAAGTTCTGTCCATACATCTTGTGAGATCAGAGCTGGCTGTCCTGACAGTGGAATGGGTAGCTCAAGGCCTGGGAGACAGACAAGGGTAAGAGAATCTGCAAAGCCCATTGAAATGTGCCATCTAAGCAATAACATCTATTTAATGTACTATTTAATGTACTTCTCTTGTTCCTGGAGAGTTTAATACTGAAAGAGCTTCTAAGTCATCTACAAACAGACTGGAACAGGTTCTCGCCTGCTAGCTTATTAATATTTACTTGAGAAATGTATCAAATAATAATGAAATACGATTTTTTTTTAGTTTTTGTTTTCATTTTTTCTTTTTATTGGAAATAGATTCTTTGAGAATACAATATATCCTGATTGTAGTTTCCCCTCCCTCCACTCCTCCCAGTTCCTCCCACCTCCCCTCCAGATCCACTCCCTTTCTGTCTCTAATTAGAAAAGAACAGGCTTCCAAGAGACAACAACCCAACATGACAAAATAAAATAAAATAAGATGAAGCAAAAACTATCATATTGAAGTTAGACACGGCAGCCCAACAGGAGGAAAAGAGTCCCAAGAGCAGGCACATGAGTCAGAGACCCACTCATTCTCACAGTCAAGAGGTCCATGAAAATACTAAGCTAACAGCTATGATTTATACGTACAGGACCTGGTGCAGACCCATGCAGGCCCTATACTTGCTGCTTCTCTCTGTGTGAGCTTATATGTGCCTTGCTTAGTTGATTTAGAGGGCCATGTTCACCTCGTGTCCTCCATCTCCTCTGGCTCTTTCTGCCTTCTCTTCCATGGGATTCCCTGAGCCCTGAGGGGAGGGATTTGATGGAGACTCCCATTTAGACTCTTTCTCTGAATAATATCTGGCTGTGGGTCTCTTCATCTGTTCCCATCTGCTGCTGGAGGAAGCCTCTCTGATGATAACTGGATAAAACACTGATCTATGAATATAGCAGAATATCATTAGGAGGAATTTTTGAATTTATATATATATATATATATATATATACATAAAGCAACATGGGATTCTTAAAATGCTGTATTTAGTACTTCTGCTGATGCCTAGCTGAAAAATGTTTTCTTAAGTCTCATCAGTTGGTTGTTGTGAGGATGATCCTAGCATCACAATGAGAAGATGATAGTGTGGTTCAGATAATTAGTATAAATGAAGAAGTTCTGGTCCAAGACACCCAGGAAATGTGTAGGCTCTTTGCAAATACTTTTCATACCATCATACCATCAGGAAAAGTAAATTAGCCTCATTCTCTTCAACCTCAGACCAGAACTAGAAACAAAAAGAAGATGAGACAGTGGTTTGAGTTTTGATTAGGTATAATAGAATAATTCTGTGATCAACATACAAGGTAGAAAAGGAAACTTGTTTTGGTAAGGTGTTCATAAGAGCTCTATCATTGATGACTTTGAGGTGGTGGCATTTAGTAATGTAACATATAAAATTGTTTGTCCTCTCCTACATTCCTCCTGTGAGGTAACATTCCTGTAAACCAGTATCCGACAAGCCAAAAACTGCAGATGTGGATATCAAGATAAATCAGTAACTTATCTGTTGAAGTAAAAGGAGGCTTCCTCCTCCTAAAGTTCATGATGTGCTTAGGTGGAATCGAGAGGTGGTCTCTGGGTAGTCAGAAACCAGCAGATACTCAATATTCTACAATGCTCTCCTTCTTTTTCTTTTACTAATTAAATAAGAAATGTTTGTTGTCATATATTCATTGTGCATAGTGGTGGGTCTTAGAAAGACATTTCATTCAAGCATATTGTGTACTTTGACATTGTTCACTGCTAACCCTCCACTTCCTCTCCATTCTTTCCTTCCTCCAGATAGTCTTGTTTTTATTTTCATGGAATATATATTTAGTTAGTTATAGTTATATATTCATCTGTTATATATAAAATCTAGGATTCACGGCTGAGAAAACATGCAATATTTGTTTAAGAGTAAGACTACAGAATGGGAGACAATCTTTGCTAGCTATACATTTGACAGGGGATTAATATCTAGAATACATAAAGAACTCAAAAAAATTTTCCTCAAATTCCAAACAATCCAATCCTGTTTCCTTTTAACCTACCAAGGAACTGCATTCTGCAAGAGAGCCTGTGTCTCCAGAGACCTTTGATCTGTTTGCTAAGATCTTGGCGCCACCTAGTGGTCTTATGCATCCTTTTGCTTCTAAAGAATGATTTGGGCTGGAGTGGGGGTGTGGGGTCCTCCTACTGTTGGAACAGCATTCTGTGCTCCTTGGCTTATCTTGCCCTGAAGATTGAAATCTAGCTGGCATGTCCTGGTTGATACCACTCCATTTTGAACCATTAAGAAGTCTGCCCTCCTCATGCCTTTATTAATCCTCAAGACGTTGGCAAGGAAGGGACTTTCGAGATCGTTCTTCCACCTTGAACCATGGAACTCAAGAGATATTTTGTGGCTGACTACAGAGGCTGAGATTTCGGGAATCTGTTCTCCCTCCCCTCCCTGTTCTTCTGAAAAATCCTTAACACTGTGTCAATACCATTTTTTCTCTTGTATGTGCTGGGTGTCCATCTAAAATTTTTGTATAGAGAACAGTCGTGCTGACAAAAATAATATGAAGTATGGTTAAGAGTGCATACTGCTCTTCCAGAGGACCTGACTTCGGTTCCCAGAACCTACATCGGGTGGTTGACAACCAACTGTGACTCAAATTGTAAGGGGCTCCAAAGTCCCTTGACTCCATGGACACCAGCTCTCGTGTGCACATACACACACGTGCACACACAAAATTAAAAACAATTAAAAAGTAATAAATCTAAATAATGTTTAAGTCTTGCTCTATAGCCTCAAATGTGACCTACTTTAGAGAAAGTTCCACGGTCACTAAGAGGAATGTGTGTTCCACAGCTGTTGAATGTAATTAACTGTAATGTGTGATAAATCTCTTTGACTTACCATGATAATTAACTCTAAAATTTCTGTGTTGAATTTTAGTCTGTATGACCAATATCTTGATTACAGTAACATATTCACTCATCTGCTACTGCTATGATTGACTGATAAGTAAAAACGCTGCAGCCTGGTCTACAGAGTGAGATCCAGGACAGGCACCAAGGCTACACAGAAAAACCCTGTCTCAAAAAAACAAAAAACAAAAAAACAAAAAAAAACCCCCCGATGATTGGCCAGTAGCCAGGCAGGAAGGATAGTGTGGGTGGGACAAGGAGAGAGGAGAATGCTGGGTGGAAGAAGGCTGAGTTAAGAGATGCTGCCAGCCTCTGCAATGAGTAGCAAGATGTAAGTTACCGGTAAGCCATGAGCCACGTGGCAAGGTACAGATTAATAGAAATGGGTTAATTTAAGATATAAGAACTAGATAGCAAGAAGCTTGAGCCATTAGGCCAAATGGTTTAAATAATATAAGTGTCTGTGTATTTATTTTATAAGTGGGCTGCAGGACTGCCGGGGCTTGGCAGAACCCAGAGAGAAACTTTTCAGTTACGATATGCAGTTATATCAGTATATAATCTTGTTTCAATTAGTATTTGTTTCCTGAAGTTGAGAGTGCCAATGTTTAGTCCACTTGTGTTTCATTAGTTGTATCTTCTTGGTGGACGGTTGTCTTTTAAAATATGTAGTGGAGGTGACATGGCTCAGCAGGCATAGCGGAGGCTGGGGAGATGACCCAGAGGCATAGTGGAGGCTGGAGAGATGACCCAGCAGGCATAGTGGAGGTTGGAGAGATGGCCCAGCAGGTAAAAGCATTTGCTGCACAAGCCTGATGACCTGAGTTCAATTCCTGGAACCAACATAAACATAGAAGGAGAGAACCAGTCCACAGAGTTGTCATCTGACCTCTACCTGTAGTCGCCTTTCAGAGCCTTTGAAAACTTCTGGCTTAAAATCTACCTTGTAGATATAAGAGCAGCCACACTATCTTATTTTCACCCTTCCATTTGCTTTTATTCTCTTTTTTTTTTTTTTTTTTTTTTTGTCTGTGGGCATCTTTTCCAGTGAGGTGTATTACTTGGAAACAACTAATAGTTGAGTCTTATTTTTAATCAACTCATCTACTCTTTGTCTTTTATTTTAAAAGTTATTGCTCACCGGGCGGTGGTGGCGCACGCCTTTAATCCCAGCACTCAGGAGGCAGAGCCAAGTGGATCTCTGTGAGTTTGAGGCCAGCCTGGGCTACCAAATGAGTTCCAGGAGAGGCGCAAAGCTACACAGAGAAACCCTGTCTCGGAAAAAAAAAAAGTTATTGCTCAAGGAGGTGTGATTATTTCTTCTTCTCAGACCCCCAGGTAGCTCAGACCTAACCAATATCTACCTGTCAAGATGGCTTCTGGCCACAGCCTGATTAGACTTGGGGAATGACAGAATGGACCTCCTTGCCATTTCCCATCATACAAGAGAAATTACTGTCTCGTCAGCCCCCTGACTGAATGTGAGGCTTGTGAAAACTGTGGGTTCCTACAAGTTGCAATGCCATTCTGTTTTTTACTGTGACTGCTGGGCTTACCTTGTGGATGAGGCTTACTCACCTAGATGCCCACTCCATCAGTCATGGTGTTGAAAATGTGCTGCTTGCTCTTTTGTCTATGTTGCCTGCTGTTTCTCTATAGATTTCCCCCGATCTATACCCCCTCTATGACTTCTAATGCTCTACATGGTTTATCTCCTTGGAATAATGTCTATTTATTTTGACTCTTCATATTCACAGAGCCACACACAAAGAGCCCATGATCTGTCATCTTACCACACAATTTATATCTTTTGAAGTCAGGTATTGCTCTTTTTACTGAGAATCAGATTGCTCATTTGGCGACTTTTTTATGCCTTTATGCCAACATTAGCAATTTTTTTTTTAAATTCTATCTCTGTGAAGAATGCCATTGGTATTTCTTTGGATCTGTAGACCACTTTAGGAAGTATGAACAATTTAGAAGTATTTATTCTTTACAGCTTGTGAACATTGAATGTCTTCTGTGTGTGTGTGTTCTCTAATTTCTCACATCTTTTTTTTATAGTTTCACTGTAGAGCTCTTCTATCACTGTTGGTTAAGTTGATTTCAAGTGTATTTGGGTTTTTTTTTTGGTTAATAGTTTCTGTAAACAGGTTTACTGTCTTGGTTTCTTTTTTAGGTAGCTTATCTTGGGTAATGATATTCGTATGTTAATTTTGTATCCTACACCTTTACTTCTTCACCATTTGTAACTGGTTTTGGTGGACTCTTTAGGCTTTTCTGTATATGAGATCATGACATTTACACCAGAAACTGACTTCTTTGCCAATACTCTGTTGATCTTGTTAAATGCTCCAAATTATTATGCTGAATAAGAGTAATGAATGTGGATTTCAGGTTGTGAAGAAACATTTGCACTTACACATTTTTTTATAGTACTGGGATCAAGACATAGGATCAATTGTCAATCAGAAGAGCAACAGACGATAAAATATGGGGGAACAGGTGAAGTTCTGAATGAATTCTGAATGTGTGTTATTGACACATCCATTCCATCTTTCAAGTACAAATGTTAAGATGCTATCAATGACTGACCCTTAGCTAAAACCAGGGTGTACAGAAACTATCAACTGTGCACAGCTTCCTCCTCCCTGATAAGGACAACCTGAGACTGCTCACCTACAGAGATCTCTGACAGAGATTAGCTACCTTGCCCCCTCTCCTCCAGATGAGTACAACAAACTGTCTTCTCCTCTCTCAGAGGTATGCAATCAATGAGCCAAGTTTCCAGGCTGTGGAGGGTCTCCATCAGAGCACATGGCCCACTTGATTCCACTTTTTCTGTACATGTATCTGTCCCCTTTTCATGCCCTCATTGCCATAGTCTGGGTAATCCCAAAGCCACACATATTATGGCAATGATAGTGTACATAAAAGTTTCATTATGTCTCTTAGGATAGCCTTGAACTTGTGGTCCTTCTGTCTGTGCCTTCTAAGTCCTGGGTTATAGGTATGAATGGAAGATGTTATGCCAAATGGAAGAAGTCAGGCACAGAATGACAAATATCTCCTGTTCTCACATATGGAAACTTAGGAAGTAGATTTCATAGAACTAAATACTAGATTAATTGCTCCCAGAGTCTGAGAAGGGTAGGGGTGGAGAAAAGATGGTTTATAGCTACAGGGATGCAGTTTATAAGAAATAATTTACAATGCTTTTTAGAGAGATAGTGCAGCAGTGGCTGATGGCAATTACATTTTTCAAAATAATTAGTTCAACAGATTCGGAATGTTCCCAAGAAAAAGGAATCATAGTTATTTGATATAAAGAATATGTGACTAATCCAGATCTTTTCACATTATATACATGTATAGAAATATCATACTGTATCCAGAAAATACGTAAAATTTTAATATATCAGAAAATCATTGGGGTATGGCCTAACTTGACCCATGTAAAACTAGCTTACTTCCCAACTTAAGAGCTGAGTAAATCTCCCAATATTCTGAGTGTTTTATTTGGTCTGTAGCTGAGTGCCGCTGAAACTTCCACAGGTCTGCATTGCTGCTATGTTATGAAGATACTCCATCTCAAATATCAATATAAAAATATCGGCAGTCTCTTAAGGGTCAATTCCTATTGTAAATTAATTGCACTGGAGAAAGAGAGACAGAGAGAAACAGAGAGGAGAATTTTTGGTTTTTTTTTTTTTTTTGGTTTTTCGAGACAGGGTTTCTCTGTGTAGCTTTGTGCCTTTCCTGGAACTCACTTGGTAGTCCAGGCTGGCCTCGAACTCACAGAGATCCGCCTGGCTCTGCCTCCCGAGTGCTGGGATTAAAGGCATGTGCCACCACCGCCCGGCTAGAGAGGAGAATTTTTAATACTTACATCAATTCTTAGACTGATATGTTTCAAAGTAACATGCATGGCAATGTTGCCCCCTCCTTACCACCCTGCCTTGGACTATAGTCTATGGAATCTGGAGTTTCTTACCATCCTAACTTAGTCTTTAGTGCTCATAGAATGGCTAAAACTCGACAAATCGCTGCTACCACTGGACATGAAGCTTCTGGCTAATCTCAAGCTGTTCACCACACCTTCTAAGTCTCTGAAACCCACAAGAGAAATGAGCTCCAGTGTTCACACTGCACCCAGACTGCCTAAACAGAAGTTTGAGAGACACATCTGTCTACAGAGAATGCTTTGTTAGCTCGGGTAGCTTAAGTCAGGGTGAGGCCTGTTCCTGATGACCTGGACTGAGCATGGCTTTATGCCTGCACTGGAGTTAGGAGGTCTGTGCTGGAGTCTGTAGAGCTATAAGGTTTGTGGGATGAAGAGAAGGGGGGTCCTGGTATAAAAGAAAAAAAGACAATAGGGACAGAGGGAAAAGAGGAGATGGAGGAAAGGAAAGAGAGGGCGGAGAGAGGAAGGGAGAGAGAGAGAGAGAGAGAGAGAGAGAGAGAGAGAGAGAGAGAGAGAGAGACTTTAAAACTAATTAATCAATCAATCAGTAAGAAGCAATGAAAGACTAGATCAATCTAAGGAAGGAAAGTCTCCTATTCAGATGCCAAAATAGCCTGGCAGTCTGGAGTTCTCACTGTCTAAGGTCTACATTGGCTCAAAGACTAGAGAACTAACTAACAGTGGAATGTTCATCTTTCCATCATTCTTCGAAGTAATTAAGTCTCAGTGTCATTATTGGTACAATAAAAATCACACTAACTCCCTCTTATGGACATTGTGTGTATTAAGGTACATGATATATGTGAAATGTGGAATATTCTACAAGTGTGCTGTCAACACTGTGTCATCTAAAAATATATCTTCAAAAATATTCTAGTTTAGCTGCTAAAGGCCAGGCTCACAACCAAAATGTCAAAACTATTGAGTCTATGGCTGGGAAAAAATGGTTTAGCAAGCCCAAGGGCTAGAATCTTAGATTTCCAACACTCACCCAGATCCCAGGTGAGCAAGGTGGCCTGCCCATAACCCCAACCCTTGGGAGGGTGCAGCGACAAGGGATCTCTTGAGAAAGCTGGCTAGCTTGAACTGCAGTCAGTGAGCTCTAGGTTCAACAGAGACCCTGCCCTGATACATTGAAGTGGAGAATGATGGAAGGCAATTGATATCAACCTCTGGCCTCTACGTGCACACACACATATACAGACACATGTAAACACATGCAAATAGGCATATTTACATACATGCATACACATGCAAAAACAAATAATATAGTCCAGTTTGTGACTATGTAGTGATAGATACAGTTAACTAAACTTCAGTGCTGACTTCAATTGTTGGGAGTTGCTATCTGAGCATAATCCTGAGAAGCCTATTAGTAAATCTTATTCATGAAGCATTCAATAACGTTTGGTAAATTACTATTAGTGATGTCTGTACTGAGCATAGAAGGGGTTACCGGTAACATAAGTTCAGTGTATTTCCCACTTAGAATTTAGATACATCATTAAATGAGTAATGTGAAAATTCTAACCCTTCTAAAACTGACATTTTCATTTATAGTAAGTGTACCTCTGCTATTGTGGTAAGCACATAATATAGGAATTGTGTTTTTTAATAAACCAAAGATGTTAATGGTCACTACAATTTGCAAACATATTCCTATGGGGATCTTGAAATTAGTATTCCTTAAGACTCCATTCTCTGTGGTGGTATTGTGTTCCCCAAAATATGTGTACCCTAATAAACTTATCTGGGGTCAGAGAACAGAACAGCCACTAGATACTTAGGATAGGCAGTGGTAGAACAGGCCTTTAATCCTAGCATTCCAGAGGCAGAAATCCATCTGTTCAAGGGTAGAGCCAAGCATGGTGACTCATGCCTTTAATCTCAGAAAGCGAGCCTTTAATCCTAGGGAGTGATGGTAGAAAGCAGAAAGATATATAAGGCGTGAGGACCAGAAACTAGCAGCACTTGGATGGTTAAGCATTTGGCTGGTTAAGCTTTTAGCTAGTTAAGCTTCAGGCTTTCAAGCAGCAGTTCAGCTGAGAGCCATTGGGATGAGGACACAGAAGCTTCCAGTCTGAGGAAACAAGATCAGCTGAGAAGTTGGCCAGGTGAGGTTAGCTGTGGCTTGTTCTGTCTCTCTGATCTTCCAGTGTTCACCCAAATAACTGGCTCAGGTTTGATTCTATTAATAAGACTTTTTAAGATTCCTGCTACATCTCTCCCTTTTAAAAAACTGGTGGGTATTCATTGTACATAGTACTGAGTTTCACAAAGACAGTGTCATACAGATATATAATGTACCTTGGGCATATTCCCATGTCTGTTTCTCTCTCTTTCCTTCCTGCTAATCTCCTTCATTGTCTATACAGTTATGTTTCCACTTCCATGTCATATATGATTATATGTAAGATGGGATCCAAATATAAGAAAAAACATAAACATTTGTTTTCCAGAGAATGGCATAGCTCAGTTAATCTGATAGTCTCCAATTACACCCATTTTCTTTTGAGATATAAAAATTGTTCTTCTCTAGAATTAAATAAAACCCCATTGTGCATGTATGCCACATTTTCTTTGTTTAACACTGCTTATAGGTTGGAGCCACGGCTCAGCTATTATGGATAATGCTACAGTAAGCATTAACATACAAGTATTTGTGACTTCTAGAATCCACTAGGTAAATGTCCAGGAATGATATAGCTGAATCATACGGGAGATTTATTTTTAGTTTAAAAGAAAAATGAACACCAAAAAGGCAAATCCTTTGTGTTGATTTCCACAGTGGCTAGACTAATCTCCATTTCGCTAAGAAGTGTATAAGGGTTCCCATTTCTTCTCATCCTCATCAATATTTTTGTTGTTGTTTTAAGATTTAGTGTGTATGTTAATTTGTGTGGACGTGCGCATGTGTGTGCATGTTTGTGTGTTGCCTGCATTGTGTCTATACCCCATGTGCATGCTTGATGCCTATGGGGCAAAAAAAGGCATCAGATCCCCTGGAACTGGAGTTAAAAATGGTTGTGAACCGTCATGTGGGTGCTGGGAACCAAACCCAGGTCCTCTGAAAGAGTACCACCCAGTGCTCGTAGCTACTGAGCCATCTCTCCAGCCCGTTATTTATTTTCTTAATGACTGTCACTGCGATTTGAGTGAGATGGAATCTCTGCCCACTTTTCTATTGTTCCCATTTTTGTTTTCATGTTCAATGGCCATTGTTTACTTTACCATTTGATGACTGTTCATTTCATCAGACATTTATTAAGTTATTTCATTTCTTGGTGTTTAATATTTTGAGTTTTTGTATATTCTAGATATTAATATTTTGTCAGGTGTGAAATGAGCAACTATTTTCTCCCTTTCCATAGGCTGTCTCTTCACTTGGCTGTTCACTTTGCCCTAGAAAAACCTTTTTAACTTTGTGAAAGCCCATTTGTCAGTTGTTGGCATTATTTCCTGAGTGACTGAAGTCCCACATAGAGAGAGTAGAAAATGCTTGTTATGGCTGTAGTCTTCAAGTGTTATCCTTACCTTTTCCTCGAGTAGTTTAAGACTTTCAGGTTTTGTTTTAAGGCCTTTGATCCATTTGGAGTCGATTCCTTTATAGGGCGTGAGACTGGCACTGAGTTTCACGCTTCTGCTCATGGAGATGCACTTTCCTCTGCATCGTTTGTGTAAGAGGCTGTCATTGCCATCAAAACTCAGGTGGCTGTCGCTGTGTGGGTTTATACCTAAGTCCAGTTCTATGTCAATGATCTGCACGTCTGTTTTTCTGCCAGTAGTATGATGTTTTTATTACTATGGCTTTGTGGTATAACTTGAAATCAATTACGGTGATAACTCCAACATTGTTCTTTTTTCTCATTATTGTCTTTACGATCTAGGGTCTTTTGTGCTTTTGCCTAAATTCTAAGAATTCTTTTCTATGAAATTACTATTTTTTTAAACAAGTTCTCCCTATGAAGTCCAGACTAATGTTATGATCTTCTTGCCTCTGAATGAGTGCTAGATTTGCAAGTATGCACTATCATACCTGACTTACTAAAATTAGCATTTTGACATGAATCATGTATAATAATGTCTACAGATGCCCCTAAGACTGAACTTTACTCTATCTTCCTTTTAGTGGTGTCATTTGGATGATAGCCTCCATAACTGAATCATCGTTCAGGCACATATTTGATGGCAATTTGACACAGATTACACCGTGGGTGACAAAAGGCTCAGAAGATCACTCCATCATCAGGTGACAATGGATATCCCTTTACTACATCTGATGAAGACAAAACGGTTTCCTACTTTGAATATTATTTCCGTGCATTTACAGTTTTAGGCTGCTTAAGCTGATTCTTTAGCAGCAGCATCAAGACTTTTGGTAATTCTTCCATTATCACAAGTATTTATGCTGCATCTGTCCCAGGCTTACCACAAAGTGAGCCAGACCTCATGGCTTTCCATAGTTTCTGGCCCCCAGTCACATGAACCTAACCATTCCATAATTGTTAGAAATAAACAGTGTGATCACTGGCAGATTTCGATGGACATAATTTGGAATCCATAAGATTAGTTGTGTAATGCAAATATAAGACAAAGGACACAGTTTTTAAAAATTAGACGAGTTCCACATCCCAGTTATAATCATTTTGGGAGCACCTCTCAAACTCATTCTCTCCCAAGAAGTCAGCCTTAGAACTCTTCATCAAATGCACATTATTTTATGTCTTTAATTCCCTATCTTGGTTGCATATGTTATTCCTGAGTTCTTATTTCTCATGCAGTGATCTCACAAAAAAAATAAATACATAATTCTGTCATATGGCACAACACAATAATTAGCATTCAGTAGAATTTGTTGAGTGAGAAGTCAAACCAACATCTATCAATGAAAAAAGTGTTAAAGACATCTACATCACACAGAACCTTGAAGATATAATAATGAACCAGACATCAGAGGTTCATGCCTTCAGCAAGTTCACAGTCACAGAAGGAAGGGAGCCCAAGAACTTGACAAACAATGCTCTAATGCGGTGTATACAGTAAAATGGCCACACAACTATGGAAAAGAAAAACAGTCCCATAGAAAGTCCGGTCCAAGTCTCTTAGCATTTAGTATTAAAACTCAGTCTACTCAGAAGAACGACAAATCCAAACTGTTGTGTGTGTCAGGAAGGCATCGGAGGGCTGGGGACTATAATGACCTATAGAATCTTTGCTCTGCCTCCAGGGGGAGGAACAAGTTGTCATTAGCCAATTATATCAGACAGGCCTAAACCCAACCCAACGCAGCCAGAATAGCATTTCCCTGGGAAGCAAACTATTTCGGAAAGTTTATGTAAAATATCCTGCTTTTTAAATGTTGGCAACCAATTTTCTGTTTGGTGGTGCAGATACGACATACCTTCAGAGTTACAAGTTTTCTGCCTCTCACTGAGGGCTTCCATTGAAGGGGTATCCCTTATAAGGGGGCCTTTCTGAATCTCAAGTCCAGCCTACTATCCCTCAGTTTTAATCAAAACTGGCTGAGGAAGAGTTGATGCCTAAGGCGCATGGGAAAATGAGTGAACCTTTGAGAAAAGTCAGAGGTACAGAGCTCCTGGGAAGAGAGGTGAGTAGGGTGAAGAGCCTGATGGGAACTCTTTCGAGTTTAGCATAATGAGCAATGCTATCCTTTAGAAAGGACTAACCGAGGTCAGATTAACAAGTCAACACTGAAACCATATCCAAACAAGTCTACCTAATGGTGGGAGAAAGCAGAGAAGGGGCCAGAGGAAAGAGTCCAGTGGTGCATCCAAAGCTCCCGGCTCCACACGTTGGCAGGCTTCGGGCGCATTTGATAAGGCGAAGGGAAATGCAAAATTAGAGCAGGCAATGGGTTCTGAGAGACCCCAGTGCAAGACCTAGGCCTGAGGCAGGCTGAGCACTGAGGCACTGTGGGGAAAGAGAGTTTGGCAGCCTGACTTCCTGAGGCTGTATCCAAGGCTAATTAGTTTGCAGTGTTCTGTGTGTGCCTGAATGGAAATGATCCCCGGACTGAGAGGCACGGTGGAGGGAAGGGTGAGGAAATCAAAAACATATGCACAAAGAAAGCAGGGGAAGGGGTTGGTGGGAGAGGAAGGCGAGGGGGGAAACCTGTCCTTTGGCTACATTTTCTTTTCTTTTCTTTATTTTTTTTTTTTTAAGAGAAGGCTCTCATCATTCTGTTTCATGACCAGTAAATCACCACCACAGCCTGTCCGTCACATCTCACATCTGCTGCAGAACTCATTAAACATCAAAAGACGGGCCTATCAGTTCTGCTTAGTTAGAAGTCTGACTTACTAGAGGTCTAACCAGGGAGGAGTTTGCATGTTTTTAATAATAGCTTAAGGAACTTCTTAGCACCCCATAAATTACTTAATGCTACAAACTCTTCCTGAAGGTCCGGCCGGCATTTGGGAGCTGTTGAACCAACCCAGACCTGCCCCTGTGGCAACGGCTTTTTGATGGTCACATTCCAGGAGACCACAGGGTGTTAGTTAATGCTTTAATTCATAATTTCTGAGCCGGTTATTATTACCTTGCTGGGTATGTCTTCCTTGGAATGTGTAGCATGGAATGCTTCTCTTTGTGTAATTTCTGACTCTGTAGAGAGGTAACCCGGCTGGCTACTACAAATGTGACTTGTGGAGTCACTTTGAGGCCTCTCAGAGCAGTGAGAAATGGTTTAGCTGAGAGATAGGTTAACAGCCTGGGGCAATAAAATCAGAACCCTTTCTCAGTCTTGAAGGTACATGCTGGGCAGATGTATAAATCAATAAATATTTGTTGAGTGCCTACTCTGCTAAGTATAGACATACTGAAAGGAGTCTTGACATTTACTCCCTGTAAATAGTGTCTGATAGTTCAGGCATGTATAAATGTTTTGAGCTTTAAACACAAAAAAGTCCAGGCTGAAATGTTTCCCACCTGTAACCATTAGAAATGTTTTGGGAATTAAGTGCATTTTTCTGTGAGTATTTGATACCAACTATTGTACTGTGTTGAACTCTGCGGAGGCCATAGCCTGAGAAGTGACATAGTCTAGAAGCTGAGAAGTGGCATGACTGTGGAAATCACGCCTTATCTAAGAAAATCAGGGTTAAAACCTCAACCTATACCTCCTACCTCCACTCGACTTTCTGTTTAATAAAGCCACAGGGGAAAAAAATTCTCAGCACCTTGTAGTCTGTTTGTCATGTGGCTAATAGGACAATATATTGTAAGAGAGACAAGTACAGTGTTATTAATATATGACTTATGGAATCCTTTGGTTATGCTGAAAATTGACTACTGGAGCACAATCCTTCAGGTCAAGATACAAAGTCTATCAGAATAAGAGAAATGATCAAGTCTGAAAGAAGAACTCAAATGGCAGGGTGAACACCGAAGGCTTTCTTAGCTAAATGATGCATCTACTGAGTTCAAAAGACACAGTTAGGCAGATGCAGGGCATGGGGAACTTCTGGGTACTCTAGCCCTCCTGGTGCGGTTTGCAGTCATCTGCCTCCCCAAGCCTCAGGTTATCTCATTGTTTTTGTCTTCACCAGATAACAAGTGAGCAATTGCTTTATGCAGAAGATTATGTGAGGTGAAGTTTCCTAGATTCAAAGGCGGTCTCCGTTTTTCAGTAGCAAACTTTAGAAGTGAGTAGATGAATATGGGTTGATGAGGGCAAATGGAAAGAGACAGAAACAGACAAATTATAGCAGCATCCAATCTATACTTTCACATGCCAGTTTTAAGGGCGTCCCACAGTGCTTCACCCAGCCCTCCCTGTGCTGCAAGGGAAGTTGAGAAGCTATTACTTAATCTATGTTGAAAGAGAAGACCGGATTCTTATGCTAATGAAGAGGGCAGATGACCAGTGCAACATGATTGATGCCTTGGAAGGAAGTCAAAGATAAATATATGTAAAGGAATTGAAAAACAACTGGATGTATTACATCTCTAAGGAGAGCAGAAGGACCAAACTGAGACTGGTAGAGAAAGCCATTGCTCTAAATATCCCCACCTCTGGCTAATATAACATCTCTTTGTTTTGTTTGTTTTTGAGAAGTGAGTTTTTTTATTTATTTTATTTATTCTTGAGGGTTTTGTGGATGTATATAGTGATGTATGATTATGTGCACTCCAATTTCTCTCCTCCAACTCCTGTCCTCCCTCCAAATCCCTCTCAACTTTATGTGTTTTCTTTTGATAACCACTAAATCCAAGTAGTTCTGCCCACATGGAAATAGGTGTGGAGCCAGCCAGTCACCAAGCCTCAAAAACTAACAATTCCTCTTCTCCGAAGAAGCTATCAACTGCCAATAGCTCCTCAGGAAGGGGTGGTCATCTTACCAGAATTTTGGATGGCTTGTTCTTTGCTGAGCTGTGTGCCAGTAACCACAGCTGCCATGTGAGTTGATGTGTGCAACAGCCATGTCATGCCCAGAAGACAGTGATCTTCCTCTATCTCTCCTCTCTAACTACAGGTTACATCCCACAAACTCTACACCTGCACTCTGCTTAAGTTCTTCCAGAAAAGTCATGTTCATTTCACACACTAGGGTTAGAGGCCCCATCTGAACTGTCATGGCACATTTACCATAGTGTGCTGAAACCCACTCCCGGTCTCTCCCACCAGTTTGTGACCCTCCTGAGGTCACAGACAATTTCTTTCCAGCATGTACTACACAGGCTGTCAAATATTAGGTATTTACTGAAGTCTATTGAAGGACCAAGTCATTGATTTGTAGACATAAGAATAATATCATTTGACACACCCCTACCAGTTAATGACATCTGTACTTTCTACATAAGTATCCAGTTTCTGGGAGGGGCCTGCAGGTCCCTTTCTGTGTTGTGTTTTAATCTGAAAGCTTTTTTTTTTTTTTAAATTGAGAACACTCTAGTTGCCGAAAAACTATTTGTGTGGGTTTTGCATGCCAACTATGCTAAGCTATAGTCCCGTTTCCCAACTGAACATGAAGCCAGGTGTTGTTCTGAAGGCATTTCACTAACATAATTCACACTTATAATCAATAGACTTTTTGATTAAAAAAAAGACCTATTCGCTGGTTGTTTCTGTCAGATTGTAACTAAGTACCTGACAGGAAGTGACTTGAAGGAGAAGTTTATTTTGGCTATGGTTTGGGAAGACACAGTACATCATGGCTCTGAAGGCATGGCACAGTTCGAGGTGCTGAGAGCATAGAGCTGAGACTTCTCACTCCTCAGTGAACCCGAAAGTAAGGAGAAAGAGAAATGACGGACCTTTAGTGGCTGTTTTCCTTTCCTCCTTTTTAGTCAGTCTGGACTGTAGTGGGTAGCTGTTCCAGCTTTGACCTTGAAGAGCTGCCCCAGTGTGGCAGCTGGTAACTGCCACGCCTACCTATGACCTGTCCCTGGGACGTGGCAGAGACAGGAGCCCTTAAGACCCAAGATCCGTACGTGCTGGCCCTCTTGGTTCCTTGTGATCCTGGATGCTGGATGGCAGACAAAGTTAGAGTTCTCCAGAGAACCACACTGGACTGCACCTCACCTCTCCCAGATCCTGTAACCAACCCCTTTACTGGCTGCAATAACCCAAAATTAACCTCCTTTTAACTACCAGATAAACTATGTGGAGTTGCCTTGTTAAATCCCCACGTTACTGGATCTTCAGTCCACAAAACAGTGCCACCCACATTCATGGTGGCCTACCCTACAAGTTATAACTCTGGAAACATCCTCACAGATACAGCCAAAGGTGTGCCTCATTGATAGCCTAAGTGTTCCTTAATCATCATAGAAGAATATTCTAAAGAACAAAACAACAACAACAACAAGATAACAGACAAACCTGACTTAATCAGCTTAAGCCATTTAGAGGCCTTAAAAGCAGGGCTGAGGCTGTCCTGTAAACAGTAATTCCATCCCTGGATGGCAGCATCTACCCAAGAGTGCCAGCCTGTCCCCTGGACAGTCTTTGCTGGGAACTGAGACTCATGCAGCCAGTCCCCACAATCACATAAGTCATTCAGTACTAGTTCTCCAAGTGCATATTTTCTATTTGGTCTGTGTCTCTGGTTGGATTTTAACTGATGTGGTATGGATATAAAACCTTAGAGGGGGATTAGGTTTTAGTCACTAGAAAAAAAGTGTCAGTCACACTTATACAGTTTTGAATTCAGCATATCCCTCTTGTTCTGGGTGATGTATTCTGTCAAGTATCTTTTACTAACCTGGACCAGTTTTACTCTTTGTTAAACCCACTGATGCAACTCACTCCTATCATTTTACGGGTGTGGCAGAAATTAATAGACCTTCTTTGCAGTTATGACTAGTGATAGATGAGGTTGCATTGCTCCCTTGAAATGACATAGATATGACATAGATTTGAGAGTATAGATTTGGCTTTGGAATTATATAACTGCCTATGTTGCTGCCCTTGAAAATTCAGAACTATGCTTGGTTCCAGATTCTAGGATGGCCCCAGCCTTCTCCAGAATTACATATGTTCTAGTTGGTACTATTTAGTTTTGGTTGACCAGATGGTGATGAAGAAAAGCAGATACTCTCTTACTGAGGTAAAGGCGAAGCATGCACTGGGCACTGGCAATTGTTCTGTGGCTGTGCCCTGCACACAGTTCTGTTCTTACATCTTGGGCACTGGGCATCATTCTCTGGCCGTGCGCTGCACACGATTCAGTTCTTACACCTTGGAATCTTGATGGTTACCATGTTATCATCGATGCCCAAGCACAGCCTTTTCTCAGGCCTCAGGATTAACTCTGCCCTTTGTAAATTCCTCCTGTTGCTTAAAAATTAGCTCTGCATTCATGTGCAAAGATGCATTTCCTCAGCCCTTTGCACTTTTTAAATGATTCTGGCTTAAGTTTTGATGTAACTGTGCTCCTTTCTGACCGCTTTTGTATTTCTTGAAAGTGCAGAGTCAGAGGTATGTGTAAGACACTTCAAAGCCATGAACAAATGCAGCAAATTTATCAAACATTAAAGATAAGCTGGTCGACAGAGACCTAAATGGCCAGACTTTGGCCAGTACCACCATCTGTTAGTTATAAGTAGAGTTGGCTTTCTTTCTTTCTTTCTTTCTTTCTTTCTTTCTTTCTTTCTTTCTTTCTTTCTTCCTTCCTTCCTTCCTTCCTTCCTTCCTTCCTCTCTTTCTCTCTCTCCCTCCCTCCTTCCCTCCCTCCCTCCCCTTCTCTTTTTCTTTCTATTTGTTTATCTTTATTTTATGTGTCTGAGTGTTTTGCCTGCATATATAAATGTACAACACATACACACCTAATGCTCATGAAGGGTGTTAGATCTCTTGGAATTATAAATAGTTTTGATGTGTCATGTGGATACTGGGAACTGAACCTGGGTCCTCTATAAGAGAATCAAGTAGTAAATAGTTGGATGGGAGTTGGTTTATTTATTAGATAAGGATTATTTCTATGACAATTTCTAGGGGACTTCTTTCATGGCTTCTTCTTCTCCCTTGAAGTTCCTTCCTTCTGTGGATATTAAAGTCTGTAATAGCAAGGG
The DNA here is from genome assembly GCF_949786415.1 of Peromyscus eremicus. Lineage (NCBI taxonomy): Eukaryota > Metazoa > Chordata > Mammalia > Rodentia > Cricetidae > Peromyscus > Peromyscus eremicus. The sequence goes on from NC_081421.1 coordinate 72,425,864, forward strand.
CCATTTTGGGCTCTGATTGGAAAACAAGGAGAGGAGGAGAGCTGTGTGAGTCTCTTGTGGACCTCACACCAGTGCTACTGTTGTTTTGAGGTGGCCACAGAGTAAGAGCCACAATGTGTATAAGAGGTTCTCTACTCTACTGGCTGCCTGTCAGAAACATGTGGACAGGGCATTGGCTTTGAAAGGTTTTCAGAGTTCCTAGAATGTATAGCCAAGCCTGAGAAATGCTCTCTCACAGCAATTAAGGGAGGGAGGACATAGAAAAGTTAGCAACATTTACAAATTTGTCAAGATCTTTACCCTTCTCACCCCCAGTACTCACTCTTCCACTGCAGTATGATACTCAGGAGGCACTAGACATGGATAGCCTTAGGATTTTTCCTCAAGATTCCCAATTAAACTTGGGACCATTTCTACTGAAAGTCCCCAAGTCCCTGCAATTCCCATCCTTTTCAAGATCTTTTTTTTTTTTTTTTTTTTTCCGGTTTTTCGAGACAGGGTTTCTCTGTGTAGCTTTGCGCCTTTCCTGGAACTCACTTGGTAGCCCAGGCTGGCCTCGAACTCACAGAGATCCGCCTGGCTCTGCCTCCCGAGTGCTGGGATTAAAGGCGTGCGCCACCACCGCCCGGCTCTTTTCAAGATCTTAATGTAAGTCCCCACCAATGGCCCATTGGCCATGACCCTGGAAGGTCAGAAAGCAGTTGTTTTTCATTACAAGGGAGAGGAGCTGACTCACCCTTGTGACAGCACTACCATAGGGCCTGGTAAGGTATTAAGCTGGATTCTGGCTCCACAGACTGTCATGGGTTAGTGACCTCTCAACATCTCCAAAATGCTGGTGATCCGAGTTTAGGCACCCTGAGTATCCCCAGTACTCATACTCTCCTAGAATCAGAAGAGAAATCTTACAAATGTTAGCTCAGTCAGGAATGATGACATAGCCTAAGCAGTAACTATCTGAGCATGGACTCTGCTGTTATCACACACCGAAGTACCTTAAAAGGAAAGAATACAGCAATACAGGGATGGAGGCCAAGGATGCTGAAAGTGAACATAGTGTCATGTGACTAGAAACTGAGCTATTAAATCTTGAAAGGACAGCTGATGAAGCACTGTACTCCTAAATATAGTGACAGTTCATGTCTTATTAACAGTACACTTTCCAATGTCTGACTGTAGCTGCATGGTCCATACTGGCCCATCTCCATCATTCCCCTTATTTCCTTTGCTTGTCTCCCTCAGAGCTCCATGTTTAAGTGTTGAACAACTGGTAAGTGTCAAAAATACACTTCACATTTCACACTCCTGCATTTTCTAGTACCATTTCCTTTTAGTGATTATCCTTGAAAACTTGACACACTGCAAGTTAGTGATAGAAGTTAAATCTGTACAGCCTTGGTTATTTAAGGAAAGTAAACCAGCACAAAGGTCATGTGCAGTACAAATCAAAGGGCCTGGCTGTGTTGTAATGGAACTTCATTTAGGAAACAGACTGAGGACCACTTGGAGACCATGGCCCGCAGTCCACATGGAGATGTGAAGCAGTTCATTTTGCCCCAGGAGTGACAGGTAAAGTCAGCCCTAGGGTACTGCACTGGTCCTTAAATGGAAACAGACACCACTGAAAAGGGAATGTGGACAAGAAATATCAGATAGCTAATAAGCACACGGCTGGTGGAGGATATAGCTGTCGGTGTTGCCCAAGTTGTCTTTTGAGTTTGTCAATGATTTTTTTTTCTTATTTAATTTTTAGGTTAGCTTACTAAGTAGCAGGTTTCCTTATGGCATCTTCGTCAGCGTAGCTTTGGCTGATGTTCCTACAGTCTGTTTTTCTCCCTATCTCTTTGCTTCCCGTCTCTGCTTATACCCTCATTATCCACCTTCCACTTTCATATCCCGGGCGTCCTTTGGCCCTATCTCCTTTAAAGTTTCTTTCTTCCACTTCTCATGGACCCCTTTTTCTGGTTTCTTCACATGCTCCCACATGAATGCATATATATAAATTAGAAGCTAGGATATGCATATGAGAGAGAGCATGCTGTATGTATGTCTTTCAATGTCTCTGGTACCTCTTTTAATACATTTTCCAGCTCCATCCATTGTCCTGAAAATTTCATGATATTTTTCTTTAGGTACATATACACTGTGTATATGTACCACATTTTCATTAAGCATTCATCAGTTGCTGGACATCCAGGCTGATTCCATTTCCTAGCCATTGTGAACAGTGCAGCCGTAAACATGGATGCACAAATATCTCTGTTGTAGAATATGGAGTTTTTTATATATGAAATGTAGAATATGCTCAGGAGTGGTACAGCTGGGTCATATGGTGGTTCTATGTTTAGCTTTGTGAGACATCCTCACACCTATTTCCATAGTGACTGCAGCAGCTCCATCAGCTGTCAATAAGGAACTCCCTTCTCCAAAACCTCACCAGCATTTGTTGTCATGTGCTTTGTTGAGGGATAACATAACACTGTGTTGAATTATGTGTGTGTACACATTCATCTGTATGCCTCTATATAGAAAAATTTGCCATTTTCCCATCTGAAGCATATGGTTCAGCCATACTGAGTACACTCAGTGTGGTATGACAGCTACCATTCTCTACTTCCAGAACATTTTATCATCTCAGACAGAGGCTCTATACCCATTTGTTAGTGACTCCTCATTCCAAATCTATCACACCCTGAGTCTCTAGTAAGTTCTTTGTCTTTGTCTCTGAATTTGCCTATTCTGAGTTCATCAGGAAAATGGAATAATAATTGTTCTTTCTTATGAGGCTTATTTCACTTAACATAATGTTATTTTTTTGTTTATGTGACAGTATATAATAGAATTACATTTTTACCCACATTTTGATTGTACATTCATCTATTGATAGACACTAGGCTATTTCAGGAGAATGCAGCACATATATCATGATATATTAAAGGAGGTGACAGAGAGTGTGATATTTGGTTAGATTTGTTAAAGAACAAATCTGTTTTTGTGGATATCACCTATTTTCTTTTGGTCCAAATCCTGTAATTATTCAGCACTGAAATCAGTTTCATAGCACAAGTTATAATCAGTGTAGCTGTCGATGGCTTTTCTTTCTAACATTTACAAATGATAACACAGAACGTACAAAACAACAGTCATGCATATCGGCCATTTGTTTATGACTAGTCACCTTGTCTTCATAATCTATTTTTAAATTGTTTTAATGTAAGTAACTAGTGTTAGCTTTATTTGTGTTGCTGTGAGAAAACACCCCAACAAAAGCAACTTAGGAGAGAACGGGTTTACTTTGGTTGGTAGATCCAGTGAGGTACATTCTGTCACAGTGGTGAAGGCATGGCAGCAGGGACATGCCCTTGGCTTGTCACACTGTACTGGCAGTCTAGAAACAAATAAAGAACAGGAAGTGGAGCAAGGCCATAAATCCTCACAGCCCACCCTCAATCATATACGTCCTTCAGCAAGGCTCTGCCTCCTAAAGGTTGGTAACCTCCCCAGATAGCACCATCTGCTGGAGACCAGATGTTCAATACACGAGCCTATGGGGGATGTTTCACATTTAAACTGTAACATAAACTATACTGTGTTAGTTTTCTCATTGTTGTGACAGAATACCTACAAAAGAACTTAAGGATAGAATAGTTTATTTTGACTCACAGGTTGAAAGTTACAGTCCATCACAGGGAGGAAGTCATGGCAGCAGGGACTTAAGGTAATTGTCATATTACAATCACAGTTAGGAAGCACAAAAAGATGAATGCTGATGCTCAGCTTGCTTTTTCTTTTTTATTTAGTCCAGGACTCCAACTCATGGAATAAATGATGCTACCCAAATTTGAGGTGGGTCTTCCCATCTCAATTAACCTGCTATAGAAAACTTCCAGCATAAATACTTAAAAGTTTGTTTCTAAGTTGATTCTTAATCCAGTAAAATTGAAAATTATGATTAATCATCACAACTCCTTCCCTTGTGAGCTTGACACTCAAGTACATCACTTTAAATAATGGTGTTCTATTCCTAATTCTAAAGTCATGGGCAAAATGCTTCTAGCCCAACTTCAAAATTCTATAGTCTTTTAAAAGTTCTAACACTCTACAAAAGTTTAGGTGCTTAGTAACTTCTGAGAGTTGATTTCATTACTATAAAAACTTGTGTGATCAGAAAACAAATTCCATCCTTCCAACACACATTGGTGCAGAGTAAACAAATCCAAAAAGGAAGATAAATAGAAGAAAAGACCTTACCACAGAAAGATCAAAGCTTAACAAGGAAAACACAAAGTCCTATAGGTTCATATTGGGCATCTGGGTCTCATGATAGAATCATCTGGGCTCCAATGGACTTGAATAGTTCTATCCCTCCATTTTCGCCACCTGTATTACATATAGGCTCTCTTGGGACAACTCCACTTGATAGCTGTGGCTTACTTTGTGCCTGTTGGTTCTGGCATCTCAAATATCCAGGAGTCTCCATTGCAGCTTCAGCTTGACCTTCAAAGCTTCATATAGTAGCCTAGTAGGGCCTTCTTGCAGAGACCCTGAGCCTACTGCACACATTGCCTAGCATCAAGGGGATTGTGGAGAGTCCTCTGTAACTGTGGCCTAAGACTTCAAGAATCCCTCAATCTCATGTTTCTCATGTCTGCCAAACCATGTGGATGGTACAGCCAAGTTCTACTGCTATCTCAGGATTGAGTCAACCCTGCCCTGGGCTACAGTTGCATTGGCAATTTCAGTTTGGGTATCTCCCCTTTCAAATGAATTTTGTATTTCCACTAAATGAGGACTTTGATGTCAGGACCTTCCCCTTGGGTTGCCTTTCCTGTTGTCCCAGTACAGAGACCCAGGTTTCTCATTAATAGTGTTAACCACTTACAAATACATCTGATTTCAAACATACTTTGTCTGTAACTTTAAACTTATCTATGTTCTTTTCTTTACCAAATAGCACAAAATTTTCATATTTTTCTGGTCTACTTTTTGCTTTTGTTCCCACCTGAATGAAAATAGTCAGAAGTAACCATAGCATAATGTGAACAATAGTGTCCTCTTTAGGTTTACCATTGTTGTGATGAAACACCATGACAAAAAGCAACTTGGGAAGGAAAGGATTTATTTGGCTTACACTTCTACATTCATCACTGAAGGAAGTCAGGACAGGAACTCAAACAGGGCAGGAATCTGAAGGCAGGAGCTGATGCAGAGGCCATGGAGGGATGCTACTTAATGACTGGTTTTCCATGGCTTGCTCAGCCTGTTTTCTTATAGAACATGGGACCACCAATGCAGGGAGGCACCCCTCACAATGGATTAGGCCCTCTCCCATCAATCACTAATTTTAAAAACTGTCAAACAGGCTTGCCTACTTCTGGATCTTATAGAGGCATTTTCTCATGGACTCCCTCCTCTCTGATGACTCTAGCTTGTATCAAGTTCACATAAAGTTAGAGAGCACAAATATCCTGTCTTGAGATTTCTTCTGCCAAACAGAAGAAATAGGTAAAACAGATAGATCACAAACAGATTCTTTGAAAAAAAATAAGATGAATGGCCTATAGCCCATTTAATGATGGAGTTCCTGTTCTCCTATGAAAGTTTATGAGTTAGGACCCCATTATTGGCACCTCTCTTGACATTCTGGTCTTGCAAATTCTCATTAGAATGAACCATTAAGCTCTGCTTACAGCACTGTAGGGCTTTTCTAACTCTAAGCTCCAAACTCTTCTTCATTCCTCCTTCACATGAGTTCCAAAGGCCTAAGAAGCACGTGGTCAGGTTATCACAGCAATGACTCTGGTTTTTTATATTAACATCCTGTTAATTAGTTATGTTTTTCTTGTTCCTGTGACAGAAATACTTGACAAAAGCAACTTAAGGAAGGAAGGAAGTTAAGCCGACAGGCTTTATTTTCTGTCAAAGTCAAAGATATAGTCTACCATAGTTGGGAAACCACAGAGGTGGGAACTTGAGGCAGCTGATCATATTGGTCATATTGCCTCTATAGTCAGAGAACAGAGATGGTTGGGAGCGTTTAGCTTGCTTTCTTCTTTTCATTCAACCTTGAACTTTAGCCCATGGGATGCTGCCACTCACAGTTAGGGTGAGAAAGGAATGGGTAAAGGAGGAAGAGGTGTATGGGTTTAAGAACTGAGAGTAGTAAGGGGAGTTTTTACAGCTGTAGTAATGCAGAAGAAAATATTTTGTGAATTTATAAAAAAGGAGTACACTTATGAACACTTATTCTGATGGAATAAAGATTAAAACTCGGTAGGTTAACAATTTATGTTAAGTGTAAGTCATTATATAAAAATAATAATCAGAGAAAATGTTAGAAAAGAAGGCAAAAGTAAAAACACGGATGAAACCAAACACTAAAAATAGATTGGATGAAAAAAACATGCAAAACAACCAACCTACTAACAAACCAATAAAGCAAAACATAAAAAAACCATAAGGATGAGAAAACAAAACCAAACAAAACAATGGCAGAAGTAAACAAAACAAAGAACAGTCTCTGTTCTAACCTGTACTCTCTGTTAGTTTTCCAAAAACTGAGTGTTCTGAATACCTGCAAATTAGGTGGGCTACTACTGATCCCATCCCTAATACTTTGTTTATTTAAAAAATCCTCAAGTAGGGTTCATCCCAGAGATGCAGGGACTGTTCAATATACGTAAATAAATACATGTTATTCACCACATAAATAGACTGAAAGACAAAAAATGCATGATCATCTCACTAGATGCACTAAAGTTCTTGGACAAAATCCAACATTCCTTTGTGATAAAAAGTCCTAAAGACTAAGGATACAAGAGACATGTCTCAGCATAACAAAAATAATTTACAGCAAACCCACAATCAACATCAACCTAAACAAGGAGAAACACAAAGTATTTCCACTAAAATAGGGAGCAAGACAATATTGTTCACTCTCTATATACTTTGTCAATAAAGTCACTGAAGTCTTAGCTGGAGCAATAAGACAACTGAAGGAGATCAAGGGGGTACAAATAGGAAGGGGAAAGTCAAAGTATCATTATTTTCACATGATACGATAGAATACATAAATGACACTTAAACTTTACCAGGAAACCCCTACGGCTGATAAACACTTTCAGCAAAGTGGCAAGATACAATATTAACATACAAAAAAAGAAAAAAAGAAAAACAGTAGCCTTCCTATATACAAATGGCAGACTGAGAAAGAAATTAGGGAAATAATAACTTTCACAATAGCCTCAAAAAAAAATCTTTGGATAACTTTAACCCAGTTATTAGAAAATAGAAAGATCTCCTATGCTCATGGATGGGTAGGACTAATATACTGAAAATATCAAAAGTAATCTACAGAAGACTCAATGCAATCCTCATCAAAATTCCAGCACAATTCTTCACAGAAATTGAAAAGCCAATTTCAGTTTCATATGGAAATACACACACACACACACACACACACACACACACACACACACACACACTCACACACACAAAGATAGCTAAAACAATCCTGAATAACAAAAGAACTGCCGGAGGTATCATCATCCCCAATTTCAAGATATACTACAGAGCTGTAGTAATAAAAACAGCATGATATTGGCATAAAAACAGACAGGTTGACCAATGGAATCAAATTGAAGACCCAGACATAAGTCCACACACCTATGGATACCAGATCTTTTTTTTATAAAGAAGCCAAAAATACACACTGGAGTCTCACTATACTGTTTTGCCTGTTTGTCCATTTGGTTTTTCAAAGCAAGAGAGAAGGAGGGTGTGTCGCTGTGGAGGTGGGGAGCATCTGAGAGGAGTTGGCAGAAGGGAAACTGTGATCAGAATATACTGTATGAAGAAAAATAACTTTAAGTAAAAGATCCTTACATGCTCCAGGATCATGAAAATACAATTCTACATATTTATTTGCCCTTTTTGCTTTATATTTTGCTTTGAGACATAAAGCCACCTGACGTGTATTCTATAATACGTGAGTTAATATTCTGCATTTTTTCCTCCCCTCACATGGAGATTCCAGTTGGCCATGCACCATTGACTGAAATGGGCATCCACTGTGCTTCTGTGTGGATCTGATTCTGCTTTGTGCTCTGTCTCAGTGTTCCAGGTGTCTATTCTTGTGCCACACCCACACTATGTTAATCATTGCTGCTGTCTATTGATTCTTATGTATGCTAGAAAAAAGTGTCCCAGTACCTGTCTTAATGGTTCTCCTAGATCTTCACATGTCCACATAAATTTTGTCTACTTCTAAGAGTATCTGATGGAATTTAAACTAATACTGTATTAAATCTGTAGATCAATCTGAGGAGACCTGATGTGTACAATATTGAGTTTTCAATCCATGGATCTATTTTGAGCACCTTTTAAATTTTCTTCCATTATTAATTTTGGTGACATATGTGCTTTATTATATTTGTTCCCAGATGTTCAATATCTGAGTCTATTGTAAATATTTCCTTTAAACTTCATTTAAAAATTATATATTGTTCTTTTTTTGTGGTACTGGGGATTGAACACAGGTTATCCTGGGCATGCTAGGCAAGTCCTTCTACCACTGAACTATAGCCTGAGATCTTTTTTAAAGTTTTATTTTGAGAGCTGGCTGGGGTGGTTGTTCAGTCAGTAAGGTACTTGCTGTACAAACACGAAGACCTGAGTTTCATCCCTAGAGCCCATATTAAAAAAAAAAAAAAAACTGGAGGAGGTCTATTCATGTGTTTCTGATGCCAGGAGGCAGAGACGTGTGGCATGTGGATCTCTGCGGCTCACTGGCCAGTAAACAGACTGCTTTGTGGTTTCAGGCCAGTGAGACAATGTGTCTCATGGCACCTGAGGAACAGCACTCAAGATTGTTCATCTCTGGCCTCCATATGCAAGTGCACACTGTGCACACACACACGGGGGGGGGGGGGGAGAGTATATACCAACAAGCATAATTAAACACAGAACCTTAAACGATTGAGAGAAATTATCCAATACAAATAACAAAAAGACTGGGAAAATGTAAATTCAAAGCTCCAATGATGTACAGGACACCGTCTCTGGGGGGTTTAGGAGGAAAGGGAGATAAAATAAGGCAGGAGTTTTTAAAATTTAATGACAGAAGATTTCCTATTGAGTGAACAAACAAATCCAAGCCAAGCAGGATACCACAAAGAGAACCACATTGAGCATGTGTAGCTGAAACCATTAAAAAGATGTCATAAAAAGAGAAGCATCAGACTGGGGAATCACACCTCCAATTACTGTTGCCACCTCATCATTAACAGTGTCTAGAGGTGATTTTAGTGTTTCATTACATGGGCAGGAATGGTTAAATCATCAGCTAGTGATTGAACTGCTCTTCTGCTTCCTTCCCAAGCCCAGAGTTCCTATATTCACGTTTGGTCCTTTTGATGACTTGTTCACATCCTGAGGTGTGCATAACAAAAGCATTTCCCTCATTCAAATTCCAAGGGAACACATATCAGATATACATATCAATTAAAACTTCATTTTACTCTTTAAATGTAACATACTATTCTATGCTATTCACAGAGGTACAGAATGATTTGATAAAATTGAAAACTTACTTATGAATTAGGATAAATGAAAGAAAGCAAACAGAAAGCAGAAATTTTCTAAAAGCTAGGAATGTAAAAGAATAGGACTATCATTAAACTCACAAAAAGGATAGCAAATAAACTTACAACAAATACCACATTAAATGGTGAAGTACTAGTTTTCTCCCAACATTAGAAATAAGACAAGGATCCCTGTTTGAAAATGGTCCAAAGCTGCATTGGTCAATAAGGAAAAGAAAAAAAAATAAAATGAAACATAAGAGAATAAGAAGAAAGAAATAAAATTTGCACAGAACATAACTGTGTGCCTAGAAAACACGAACAACTTTGTAGATAGACTCCTAAAGTTAATAAATTAATTTAATAAACTTTCTGGATTGGGGAACAACAAACAAGCTGGGTTTGGTCACACACTCCACACATTGAGACTTAGAAATAGGAGCAAAGCAGGTTCTAGGTCAGCACTTACCAAAACAGTCTCAAAATAAAATTTAATGCTCTCTCTCTCTCTCTCTCTCTCTCTCTCTCTCTCTCTCTCTCTCTCTCTCTCTCTCTCTCTCTCAGCACTCTCACTGGAATATTGAGTATGGGGAAATCTACCTGGGGCCACATCATTAAAGAAAATGGGCTCTTCTTTCCCTATCAATTTCCAATAGCTTTATAGTCAAAATATTGGGTAGTGCACTCCAAAAATGTTTCACTTTATTATGCATCAACTCTAGGGACCCTGAACTCTAAGGCTCCCTCAAGATGCTCACACTAATGTTCTCTTTTTAAAATCTTGTCACCCTGTGTTGTGTGGACTGCAAAGTGTTCTCAAGCAGCAGGTTTATAAAAGCAAATCTCCCCCATAACAGACACTATTTTGGAAGAATTGTTTCATCAGTAGTTTTTTGCCTACTTTTGGTAATTCCCTGGTACCTTCAAGTAGGTTTCCCCACTCTGGAATTTATTATTTTACTGAAGTGTTTACCTAATACAGCCTGCTCTAGAGCTACTCAAAGTGGAGTATTGTGGGACCTTCGAAACTGCAGGTCACTTTTCTTTATTAGGTGTAAGCTGATTTAAATTTTCTATTCATTCTTGTCTCAGATCTGATGAATTGTGTTCTGTTGTGGGAATTAGTTCTGATTATCTGAACAGGCCAAACTTATTAGCACAGAATTTTTCCTTGTAAGATCTTTCTAAAGGTAGAAAACCAGAGAGACTTTGAGGCACTGTACAAATTTGAATCCCTCCTAATTCTTTTTCCTTTCCTGTTATTTTCTGCTGTATTAAGGACCAAACTTAGTGCCTTTCACAGGGTAAGTACATATTCTACCATTGAGCTACATCTTAAACACCTTAAAATTCTTTTAAAATATTTTGTATTAAGTATTTATAAATGAATAAGCTATTTATTCATATATGTAAATATATGACATGATCGCAGAAGGGAAACCAGAGCAATGGAGATTAGCAGAAAGAGGGAGACTAATGGGAGAGAGGGGGGCAAGGTGACCATGGTCAAAGAATGTCATTGACTTGAAGGGAACTGATTGTGTGACACTCAACACTATGCACATTGAATAGATACTAGTAAAATATCCTGAAAAATAAATTTGTGAGATGTTTCATATGTAGATATTATATTATGGAGTTTAAACTTTCTTATACTGCCCACTTGGCATCAGCTTTAAATATTTAAAAGTCAGGAACTCTTCAAAATGTTTTATAGATTTTGATTATAAACACTTTAATTTTCTGATTTTTTTTCCAAATATCAACTCTGTGTTAATAGGCTGACTTTCTCTCTCCCTAAATTATATATCCTGAAAATTGCCCAATTCTTTTGCTTTTTACTTCACTAATAAAAATGCTCCTGAAAGTCACCATGAAATTTAAGTATAAATAAACTTGCATCTAATTCTTTAACAGGGGTGTCCCTATTAAATATAGCTTCAGATATTTTCTTAACCAAGTGAAATGTTTATTTAAAATCAAATAAAAATTTGAAAATATAGTTGGGTGCATTTTGATTCTTAAGTTACGATTCCTGGTAATCTCATCTGAGAAGTAGACTTGCATGTGATACTCAAAAGGAGTAAGCTTTCATATGCTTCTCAAGTATCCTTTTTTCCTTCCACTTGTCATAGCCCATAATTCAGTTATCACAATGCACCCTTAATTCATTGTTTGAAACCTATACTTAATTTTATGCACTTAAAATAACCTCATGTTTTCTTTTCCATTCAGCAAATATCAATTTCACCATTTCTGGTTTCTATCAAGGACTGAGGTCAGATAGGAGGAATGGGGTTAGAGCTGTGTCTTCTTCTAGTGAAAAAACTGCCCTCGTTTATCTCAGTGGGCTTTCACTTTCTTCACTGCAAAAAGGTACACAGAAACAGAAAGAAAGGAGAAAAGAAAGAGAAGAAAAGAGAGGGGGAGGGAGAGGAAAAAGTTTTGAGGAATGATTTATAGACTATGAAATCACCCATATAATCCATTGTAGATGTGATTAACTCTGACAAACATACCTCCCAGCAGTCACTACTTCAATCAGACTATCAGACATTTCCCTCCACCCAAAAGTTTCCTCATGTACTCTTGTCCAGTCCTTCCCTGAACTTTCACCCCACAAGCAACCACTAATACATTTTTTGTTCTTTTAAATTTGCATTTGCCAAAATGTCACCTTAGCCTACTATTCAATACACAATCTTGGAGCTTCTTCCGCATGCCGCAGCACATTTGAGATATAGCCACAGCATTGCATGTATCTCTAGCTCCTTCTATTTTATTACTGAAAACTATTCTATTTCTTCGATGTACCACCACAGTTGCTCATTCATTGGCTAACTGATTAACATTTTCAAAATCTCAGTTTATGAAAACTATGGATATAGATATTATAATCATCCATGCCTATGTATGTATGTGTGAGTGTGTGTGTGTGTGTGTGTGTGTGTGTGTGTGTGTACACATACATGTTTTTACTTCTCAGTTATATATCTAGAGCTCATATTGGTATGAGCTATGTGCCAAACTGTTTCCTAGGATTGATGTACCTTTCACATGCTTATCCACAGTATGAGTTTTGCTCCTCATTCCTTTTCAGATTTACACATAATATTTGTGCATAAAAATGGGTCAGCAAAATAATCCAATACATGTATATGATGTGTGGTGCTTAGGTCTTTGTCCTAGTCTCCTTCAGCGGCTCATTAATAGGCTTTCTCTAATTCTAGGCTTCAATCAATAGCTGGTAATGGTGTTTAGCACCTTTTGATAGGATGTGTTTTGCCATTAGATGAAATCTTTGTACAAATATCTATTCCTTGTCAGTCACTCAATTCTTATTCATGTACAGGGATCTTGATGGGCAAAGGAATGCCAATAATTCATGAAAAAATTAATGAACTAGGACACCTGCTTCTACGTCCTAGGCATTGTCCTTGCCTCTGGTGCTTTTGTTTGTCCTGTGAACAAAACCTGCAGCAGCATACTCTGGGCTTTGTGCTAGAGGTCTGAACAGCATCGGGGATTTCCAGAGCAAGGAGTGATCCACAGAGGCAAGGTGGAAGAACTGAGTGCCAGATGTAGAAGTCACAGTCCTGAGACCACTGGGTATGTTCAGAAAGCTTTCAGGGATGCTGATGCAAGTGTGACATGAGCATGGGATGTGATAAAGGGTGAGGGGAGGCAAGACAGTCCTCCGTCCTCATGATGAGTATACCAAACCTTAATGGTGTGTTAATCATGAAAAGGGGAAGACCACATTGTGTATTTTAAGACCAGCCTTTTTTTCTTATTCTTACATGTTCTTGATGTCTGTCAAGGTCATCCTGATGAAGTTGATCAGACAGGGAGAAGATGTGGATTCAGTGCAGAAGGGACAAGGTTTTTAAGAATCATCTAGTCTAAAATTAGACCTCAGTCGCGTGTGTGTGTGTTTGTGTGTGTGTGTGTGTGTGTGTGTGTGTGTGTGTGTGTGTGTGTTTTATACTGAGCCTCTTTTCATGCCAGATACAGTCTGAGGACAGGACCTCTTTTAGACATAGCTTTGGTGAGACAATTACCTTTTCCAGAGACGATTTGGACTTTGAAAGAAAAACCACATCAGCAGAGTTCCTGGTGAAGGGTCTTTGTAGGCCATCCAGAGTGAAACTTAACATTTTGAAATTACTAGAATTAAATATATGAGCTGTGGGTAGCTGGAAATTAAACTAGGAAGTTTCATCATATGTTGCTATTAGATATCAGAAGGAAGAGAATGAGGAACTCTAAAATGAACAAAATGATGGACTGTAGGAAGTGCCTGCAATTGGCATGGGAGAAATGTGCTGTCCCATAAACTGGGCTAATTTTCAAGGTCTAAGCTGTTCAATCAGAGCTGAGGCATCTGTTAAAAGTGTGGAAGGAGGGGTTGGGGATTTAGCAAAGTGGTAGAGCGCTTGCCTAGCAAGCGCAAGGCCCTGGGTTCGGTCCTCAGCTCCGGAAAAAAAAAAAGTGTGGAAGGAGTCAGGCTGGCATTTGCAAGCTGAGACTTGGGCCAATCTGGTGGTGGAATGACATCATCTATAACATGGAATGGTATACCTGACACATTCGACTGAAATTACCTCCACTGTGAGAGTTAATTAAAGCTAAAAGCCACTGCACCCAAGTGCTGAGAAGCAACCCTAGCTGTCCTGCATCCCCTTGGTGTTTCTATAGCAGCAATGGGTGTGGTGTGGGAGAATACAGTAGACCTAGAATACCTGCCTCTAAATCCCAGCCCAGTCACCAACTAGCTTGAAATGAACCCTGGGTGTCCTCAACTACAGAGTAGAAACATGAGCACTTATCAGCATGACTGTTACAAATAACCTAATGAAAGTGAGGATTCCTTGTAACTATTGTTCAGATGTTAGCTAGTGACACTGACCAGTGAAGGTGGGTGTCTGTGGAGCTGTGCTGTTGGTTGTACAGTAGCCACCACAAGTGACTGAGCTGTGGCTTGTCCAGAGAGAGATGGGCAGAGATTATACAGAAGACAAAAATAGCTCATTCACATCATCAAAGCTCATACGAACTCACAGAAACTAAGGCAGCATGAACAGGGCCTGCACAGATCTGCATCAGGTCCTCTGCATATATAGCATGGCTTCTAGTTTAATGTTTTCAACAGGATTCCTGAGTGTGAGAATAAATGGGTCTCTTGTTCTTGTGCCTTCTGTTAGGATCTTTTCTTCTTTTTGACAACTCCAATGTAATAGTTTTAGTTTTATTTTATTATATTTTGTTTTGTTATGTTTTATTATTATCTCTTAGAAGCATGTTCTTTTCTGATGAGAGGCAGGAAAGTAGCGGATCTGAGTGGGAGGGAAGTGGGAAGGACTAGGAGGAATAGAGGTAGGGGAAACCATAATCAAGATATATTATGTGAGAAAACAATCTATTTTCAATAAAAAGGAAAAATAGCTCATTCATAATGTTTATATAACTTATATGTGAAACTATAGCACTTTACTTATATTGGGTAAAAGAAAATAAATGTTAAGTTCCCCAATTTTTTAACCTAATTTAATGTAATTACTAGAAAATTTTACAGTATGTGTGTGGCTTCTATCTGGGGCTTGCATTATGTTTCCTGTGGGCAGTAATATGTTAGTGTATTTCTTATTCATGAAAAAAAGGTAATAAATGATGTAAGGAATTTCAAACCCACTTTTGAAAATAAAGGCAGAAATATGTGAAAATTGTATTTATCTCTTAAATTCATCCATTTAAAAATTTATTTTGCTAACATGGGATTGGTCACTTCAAGGCTTGACTCTGTAACACTAACTGGATGCAACATAGTCCAGGACCTACAGCAGCTCACACTGTGATCATGGATGGGAATGGAGAGCTGGTACAGTACATAATCTATCAGGAATATCTTTGAGGGGGCTGAAGAGATGGCTCCACAGTTAAGAGCACTTAATACCCTTGCAGAGGACCCAAGTTCAGCTCCCAGCACCTCTATCAGGTGGTTCACAGTCATCTGTAACTCTAGTTCCATAGGACCCAACAACTTCTTCTAGTCTCCCTAGGTGCCAGGTGTGCACATGGTGACCACGCATACCTGGAGACATGTGCACATGCATGCGAGTGTGCATGAGCACACATACACTAAAAATAATAAATGAATCCTTTTGAGAAATGCTTTGTAAAAGAATGTCTTTGAAGCCAGGCCTGGTGTCAGGGGCCTGTAACTGCAGCCATTCTGAACGTTGAAACAGGAGGATCACAAGGCCAAGCTTGCCTGGGCTACAGAATGAATTCCAAGCCAGCCTGAGCAACTTAGAGAAAGCCTGTTTTGGTCTGGGAATATGACTAGGTTCAATCCTCAGCACTGAAAATAACAATAACAGTAAAAAGATGGCTGTGCTGGTTCTTAGTGTCATCCAATGAGAGGTCCCCAAATATATGAAGGTAAGAGCAGCTGTAACTTCAGGAGACTGATCTGAAAGTTCCCTCTGCTGCAGACAGGCACGGCTGCCTTTATGTATTTCAGTGTTGCATATTTCAATGCTGCATGTGGATGGAGTAAAAGGGCCAACTTTCCAAGGACCCTATTATCTAAGCCTGTAAAGACATGATGCTTAGGAGGCCAAGGGCATAGGTTTGTTCCCTGTGCGGGTCAGTTCACTTTGCTCTGGTCCATGCCTCAGACTTGCCCCTTGCAACCTCAGCTGGCTGCCTTGTAAATACACTTTGACTCACTTGGCAGACAGAGTAGGAGCATGTGATGGGAACAGGGCACATCTATCACCACTAGGGCAGCAGCTGAAAATACATTCTTCACCATCAGTGAGGACTCTCAGAAAAGCGCTTAAAACTTAGCATAGCACTTTATACAGCGGTCCAATTCAAGGCCTCCCTTGCTAGCACATGTAGACCTGAGCTCATTGACCTGGGTAAAGTTAGTGGAGCAACAATTCTAGACACCATAGCTTCTCGGACAGAGCAGAACACAAGCAGCATTCACGAGACTTCAATCTTTTCTAAAGATAGAATTGCCAGTGGGCACACTGGGCCTCCTAGTATGATATACAGAGATTATTTAGACTTGGAAATATGGGCACCTATCTTTTGAGTGACCTGTCTGCTGGCAATATTTACATCCACGTGCATATATAAAGGTGGTGTGTTTTAGTTCTAGGTTGGAGCTCAGGCCTGTGCTCTTTGCTGAAGCATCGCTGACAGAAAGGCTGGTCTGGAATCTCCAGCTACACAAATAAATACTGCAGCAAACCCTAACAGGAAGACCCTCACTACCCAATTTCTTCCAGATGGCAGTGATGGATGGCTGTATGTTTATGTTTACTCGGTTTCCCAGGTGACTGCTGTCCTGCTTTCCACTGGTCATGGCTTGATGAGCATTTCTTGAAGATGTGAACCGCCTACTCCAGCTGCCCAGCTCTGAGCCCACTTGGGGTATCCCACACTCAACATTGTCAAGAGGACCTTGTGCTTCTTGGATGTCTAGTTAACTCTTCACTTGCCAGTGGATCTCCAATCATTTCTTATAAGTGTCCGGGACTAGCAAAGCAAAAATAAAGTATAGAGCACTAAAATGAAATCCATGACAGGCAGAATAAAGTCTCCCTTCCCTTAGATTTCTGCATCTTAATCTCAAGAATCTGTAGCACGTTACATAGTGAAGGAGAATTGGCATTGCAGATAGAATTAAAGCTGCTAATCACCAGACTCTACAAAAGGAGACTATGGTGGATTGTCAAGTGGATCCTACGTAACCATGGGGATCCTTAAAGGTGAAGGAGGAAAGGGGCATGAGAAATGGCTTGGTGAGTGAAGGGGCTTGCTGAGCCCGAGTTAATCCCCAGAATTGCATCTGTAATCCATGTAAGACGCTGGATGTGGCAGTACATGAATGCAGCATCGAAAACAAGATAGACCTTGCCTCAAACACAAGGCAGAAAGATGAGGACCGATTCTCGACAGCAGTCCTCTGACCTCCACATTTACACTGTGGCAAGTGCCATCACATGCATGAGCACAAATGCAACACTAAAGAGAGAGGCAGATGTGAAGACCAGAGTGACGTGATGTGAGTAGGACCCAGATTACGACGGGTGGAAGAAGTGATGGTCTCCTGGAACTTGAAATACTTAAGTCACCAAGTTCATGATAATTTGTTATTGGTGATAGAAAATAAGTGCAGACCCACACATGGTGAACACGGGCGTGGTCTCTTCTGCAAAATTGGACCTCCCAGAATTGTCTTCCCCATGGACTTTCAGAGGTGGGAGCACTCACATTGATTCTCACAAAGTTTAAGAAAGTGAAAAAATATTTAATTTTGTATCAGTTCTGTCTACTTCTGAGTAGAAAGAAAAGGTACTATGGACATTGGCATCTAGAAGTCATTGGTTCAAATCTTAGCTTTGCCATTTAATGTCTGTGTCCTTGAGCGAGCTGTTAACCTTATAGATGTTTTTAATGGGAATGCTCACTTAACTTCAGAGTTGCTATAAAGACCAAATAATGTGCTTCCATCTTCTTTCACTTTTTTTTGTCATATCTCTCCTGTCTTCTCCATTCCTATAGCCCTGGACTGAGTTACTTTCTCAGTGTCTCTTGCCATAACTGTTTCTGACACACACTAAGGTCCAACTCAAGACTTCCATCCTGTTCCACAGACTCAGAATTTCTCTTCCTAAGACAGATGATCTGATAGCATCTCTCCTGCTGCAAAACTTCTGGTTGCCACCTCTTGCCTAAAGGTCAAATGCTCTCTAGTGCTTTGAAGGGTGTGCTTCCTTCACAGTTCCCTCTCCTACAGCCCTTACCTGGGTTCCCATCTCATCAGGCTTGCAATCATTTCCTTCCCCCTTTGACCTTACTTTCCCCTTTCTATCTCTGTAAGCCCTCTCCCTTCTCCTTCATCTAGAGAGCTCTTTTATGTTTTAGGGACCACTTCATCTAATACTACTTTTGTAAAGCTGGTTCTGACCCCTCCAAGAAATTAACCAATCCCTCTACAGTCCTCACCATGTAATGTGTGCTGCATAACCAAGGATGAGATCTGCATGAGTTTGTGTTTACTGTGCCTGTGTGCCTGTCTCTCCTATCTGGGCCAGTTTTCTTTTGTTGTTATTTTTGGTATTACAGAAATGACACACTTTGTTACTTCATTCTCCATCCCTAGAGTATACTCCTGATATAAAATATACCTGATATTTGTTTGTACTGGCATGAAGGAATTAATTAATAAATGTTATATTTTAAAGTTGTTGCCCAGAAAATTCCAACGCACTTTTCAACTTTCTGGGATAGAGGACCCCGGGATAGCCCCTCTATTGTGTTACATATGTAGTGAATCTTCTAACATAGTTGGGTTGTTGAGCAACTTCGATTCTGGTTAAAATTCTTAAGGCTGGGCTCTCACAAAATAGAATTCAGGTCAAACTCACTCACCAGTCCAGATGAAAATTTCCTTATTCTCTTCATTCAGTAAAACATTTACCTTCCTTCTTAAAAGATAGATAGATATGTTGATTGATGGAGATAGATAGATAGATAGATAGATAGATAGATAGATAGATAGAATGATACACAGGTACATAGATTAAACACACATATATAATGAATTATTATCTCTGTTATAGAGCAAACTGATTCCACAAATTCTATTTAGGGAAGAAATATTCTACTCATGTTCAAAGGGGAAAAGCCAATTTTCACTCCTTTCAGAAGTTCAAAAACAATGAATGAACAGCTTATGATTCTTGCCAAATGAGCAAGAATTTTATAAATTTTATAAATTCTCTTGGAAATTTACTAGACAAGTTATTTTTATTTTGTCCTGCTTAAAAATCTTTGTCTTGAAACACAGAAAATACTTCAGCATCCTTTTGCTTGCCCTCATCACAACATGATGGTGTCTGTCCGATGGATTTCAGTATGCTTTTCCAGGAACATCTGCACATTTCATTCTCAATGGAATGACAACACAAAATCGGTACTGTGCCTTTGTGTTTGTACAGCTTATGCAAATACTTTTGGCAAGATAATAAACAGGAGAGAAGCTCTGGTTGACTCCAAATTTAGTGTTTTTTCTGATATTAAACAATTAGGGTTTAAAAACAATATTTTTTATTTATGTAGTACCTTTCATTTTTTGTCACAACATTTGATTGACAAATCCAGGACTTGAATTCAAAAGCAAAACTGACCTTTCATGTGAAAAAGGATTTTAAGGGCCATGGAGAACTGACATCTAAAAGAAATCTTATTGGAAAATGCTTCTTGTATTTGTGGTGCCTAAGGAGATCCTGTCTTGGCTCCTGAGAGCTGGTAAGGCCAAGAAGGCCAGACAGTCTTAATTGAAGATCTCTTAACTTAATTGAGATTGGATTTCAATCCCAGTCTTTGGAGAAGCCATATCTTTCTAACCATCTCCCTTGTCACTAAAGAAATCTCATCGCGGCTTGCTGCTTGAGAATAAAGGTCCCTTACCAAGCGGGCCCATGCTTCTGATCCATCCTATATGGTTTGAAAGGGAGTCCTGTTCACTCACTTCTGTGTGTTTCTGAAGTGTCATAAAATACAACTGAAACCATGATCTTCATCTGAAGACTTGGGTATCTGAGGAAGCCAAGTGGGACAAATGAGCTCCAACGATTACATTCCATGGTGGGCATGCTATACTGGAACTGGCTCAGTGTCAGAAACATCACCCTGACATGTCCATTCCCATTGCTTTCCAAGCTTCACTGGGAACCACATGTGAAGGTGACAACTTCTTCAGGGATGGTAAGGCCTGTCCTGGGGGATCTTGCATCTTTGCCCACTGTGGCCTTGGTCAGGCTGCTTTACGGATGAGACAGCATCACACAGTTAAAAGTAGCCTTGAAAGATAACTCAGTTCAGGGAGAAAGTATAAGGAAAATGCCCCTTTACCCACCTGTAAGAAAAATCTGAGTCATGGAATTGTCAACAATTAGGCTGTGGGTTAACTGTAGAGAAAACACTAGAATATAGCACATGAAAGCCAACGTCGTGTGGGATTAATGAGGAAACAGCACAAAACCAGGGGTTCAGACTAGTCCCCCAAAAAACTGCTCACAGAGATAGCAAGGCTGTGACTCTCAGACTCTGTTTCCACTCCACTCTTTGCTCATCCTCCTACCTTTGGTGTTTAGTTACCGTGGCTGTTGAGATGGCTCGGTGGGTAGAAGCTCTTGCTGTGCAAGTCTGATGATTTACAGAATCCACTTAAAGGTGGAAAGACAAAAATCTCCTGAAAGTTGTCCTCTAATCACATGTGATATGACACCATCATGCCCTCAGTCTCACACACACAATAATAATAATATAGAATATTATTGAATTACTATTATAAATTAAAGGTGAATAAATAAGGGTCTGGAGGGAGATGGTTCAGTGGTTAAGAGTACTGATAGCCCTTCCAGAGGACCTGGGTTTGATTCCCAGTACCCATATTGTGGCTCACAACCATCTGTAACTGCAGTTCCAGGGGATCCAATGCCCTCTTCTGGCCTCCATGGGCACCAGGCACATGTGATTCACAGACATATATACATGCAGACAAAAGTCTTATACATATAAATTTTAAGTATAATATTCAAATAAAGAAATATTGGGTTACTTTTGTTCTTATTTTCTAATTACATTTTATAATCAACACATATTAAAACAGGCACATGGTTATACATATTTGGTTAGTTCACGGGGTGATAACTTGATACTACTTACAATGTGTACTAATCAAGTCTATGTAACTAGCATTTTCACCAACCTAAACCTAAGCACTTATAATTTATTTGTGAGTGGAGATTGGAGATTTAATTGTACTTTTGAAATTATGGGTGTACCAGCTGAGCATTGTAAATTATTCAAGTAACTTCAAAGCATATAAAGTAACACCTAAGAGTACCTTCCTTACACTCAATTTTCATCTTCCAGTGGAGACAGATGTTAAGAATTCGGCCAATATAGCTTTAGAATTTTTTAGGTACATATGGACATCAAGGTTAGCTTTAATATGGTCTCACACTATACACTCACACATTCACACCTACACACACACACACACACACACACACACACTCATACACACACACACACACAACTTGTAATCACACCATACTCCATTCCATTTCTTACATATGGCATATGAATGTTATCTTTTTATTAATAGCTACATAGCAATCATATAAAGAACATGAAAAACGTGTTAATGAACTCCCTATTAACTTTATATTGTATACAATGTTGCTGTGAGTGTTCTTGGTTAGGATTCTTGCTCACTTATGTAAGTATTTTAATAATATAAATCCCTAGATGGAAATCGCTGAATCAACAGGTGTGTGTTTAAATTTTTGATAGAGTCTTGCCAGATTTCCTTCTTGTTTCAGTGTGTGCTCTCACCCAACAGTGTTTGTGAGACTTTTCCTTTCGACTTCATCATTACTGGATGTTATTTACTTTTACAAACTATCATCTGAGTTGGTCTACAGCAGGCTTTTGATAATTATGGGTTTTCTAAGCCCCAGCACTCACCTCTTGGTTGTGAATGCTACTCTGGCAGGTTAGAAACCTAGGTGTGAGTTTTTGGATCCTTCCCCTACTACTTCGATTTTTGCTTATAAAAGGGATTATAGGGGCTAGAGAGATGGTTTGGTGGTTTAGAGCACTTAATACTGTCGGAGAGGACCCAGGTTCAATTCCCAACACCTATATTACAAAGCTCACAATCACCTGTAACTCCCAGTTCCAGCGAATCTGACACTGTCTTTTGGCTTTCATAGGCACACAGTGCACATACAGATAAACACACACACATGCACATATATTAAAGAGATTATAAAAGTTAATACTAACAATTTCATACATTTTACAATTTGTGTAATGTCTTCTCTACCCGTTTCTTTGATCCTCACAATGTTTTCTCAAATGCTTGAGGAGGAGTATGTGTGCATGTGTCTTGGGGACTCAGAAGAGTTAATGACTTTCTTAAGTTCACATGGCTAATAGAAGTGGTTGTAGCTGAGTAAAAACCTTATATATTCAGAGTCTATGTTCTACCTACCATTTCTCATTCCTTCTCTTTGGAACAGATAACCATTAAAGAATTTGTGCTGCTGATCAATGTTACCAGTGTTTTTCTTCTTCTGTATTGTCTATTGTCTCCAGAGAACCTCAATGGTTGCTGAGTCTGGTGAGTTTGCAAACACAGTAACTCATGGGTTATAAAGGTATCCATTTTGCATATAAGGTACTTTTGCAATTTGAATATTTAGTATGTAACACAAAGTGACCCAAGGTACCATATTGAGCCTGGCAGAGTGCTGTGACGTCTAGTGATGATCTTATCTATCAAGTGTCAGTAACAGAATTGGGACCAGACCTGTCAACTCTCAAGCCTTGTCCATCTATCCTGTGAACTCTACCTTATAGGCCAGAAATGCTTGTGGAAGAAGATCAATGCATTCTTTCCTTATGGACAAGTTTCTTTATGGACATGGTAAGCCAGATTCTCAGGAGGCTGCATGCTGAGCATGGAATCAGAGCAGGGCAGGTTCAGGGTTTTCTTAAGCTAATTTGATCTCAAGTAGCTGAAGGCATGCTTACTATTAGGGGGTCACACACTCAAAGCCAAAAGGCCCAGAACAGTGTAACAGCGATGGCTAGAAGAGGTCAGAGAGCAGGGGATGACTCAGATGGTGACAATGGGGACAACACACAGTCCTTCTGAAGGAGCAGCCGCTGTTTTACTATTCCAGCCCTTTATGGCAAGTCTGGCTGAGCCAGGTCATCCCACTTTTTCAAGAAAAGCTAGGAAACTAGATTTTTCAATGTGAAAATAGATGACAATTTCTTTAATTTAAAAGATACAATGAATCAGTACAGTCTTAGCCTACCAGGTACTGGTCTGCCATACTTCACTAAAAACAAAACAAAACAAAACAAAAAAAAACAAAAAAAAAACAAAAAACAAAAAAAAAAACACCCAACTTTCATCCAGAAAACATCAATGCTTTAAGTTGCCTAAATGGCTCCTTCACATCTAAACAAATTCAGATTGACGTACTTCTATTTTTCCTTTTCATCTTTGATAACCAAACTCATTTATACTCATTTTCCATCTAGAACAGAGTAATTTTAGATTTCTATTACATCTTTATTTTGTGTGCACATGGGGGGGTGGTGAGAGTGCCATGGTATATAGGTGGAGCTCAGAAAAGAACCTGTGGCAGTCAGTTTTCTCCCTCCATCGTGTGGGTCCTGGGAATTGATCTCACATCTTCAGGCTTGGTAGCAGCCACCTTTACCTGCTGAAACATCTCTCCAACCTTAGAACAGAGTATTTATTTTTAATTTATTTCTTCCTGATAAATTGAATATATGTACATTGCATCCATGTTTCCTTGGGAAGACAGCCAGCTCAATTTTTAAGTGGACTCACATTCAATTTTCAGATGACATTTCAATTTCCAAGTCCCCGAGGTTCTTTCACTACTATAGTATTGCAGGGACAGCAAACCTGTCTCACTTTTCAGAAATAAAAAAAAAAAATGCATACCAATCATTTTATTGGCTCATGTATTTGTTGACCTTTCTGTTGCTGTGATAAAACAGCATGATGGAGAGTTTGTTTTCATTTGTGGCTCCAGAGGGATAAGAGCCCATCATAGCAGGGGCCACAGCAGCAAAGGGCAGTCATGGTGGCAGAGCAGGAAGCTGAGAGAGGACATGTTTCACGGCAATCATGAAGCAGAGTGGAGAAAACTGGAAGTGGAGCAAAGCTATGAAATCTCAAAGCTCACCCACAGGGACACACTTTCTACAGCAAGGCTGTGTCTCCCAAACCTTCTCCAGTGGCACCACCAACCAGGAACAATTCATAAGCCTATGGGGGAGAGGGGCGTATTTCTCATTCCAGCTGCTACAAGTCTATAATGTGGTTTTGGTTATTGTGTTATAAGCCATCTCTTGGAGAATCGTTAATCTGAAATATATGCTTTCCAATGAAGCATTAACAAGAAAAATAACTGCATAGGCGTCTTAAAAACCACGACACAGGGCAAACAAGGGTTTGTCCCACTGACGACCCAGCATTGATGGTGCAGCAGAGACCAGGGGCCTCACACCAGACCAATGATTCTTTTCAGTAAGTGCCTGCATATAAAAAATATATGGATAAAGGGGTTTTCTCTGTGACTCACTGTGTCACACTGCAGCTTCCATGATGAGATTTGTCCCTTCTTCCTTTTTCTTTTCCTCTTTCTCTTAAATTTTATTTTGTTTTATTTTGAGGTGGGGCAGGAAATAGGTGGGATAATGTGAAAGACACAAAGAATAAATTTTAAAAAAAAGCACACTCACAAAAAAATTGTATCAGTGCTGGGTGTGGTAGTACACACCTTTAATTCCACAATTCAGGAGCCAGAGGTAGGTTGATCTCTGTGATTTGGAGGCCAATCTGGTCTGTGTACAGAGTTCCAGGCTAGCCGAGGCTATACAGGAAGACCATGTCTCAGAAAAAAAAAAAAAGTCATATCACATTACCCACCAAAATTGTGGTGTTTCATTCCTTAAACCTGGATACTGAATGTGGTTAAACAGACATGAGCTTCATTGCTCTTAATCCTAAGGTCTTGGACAAATTGATGGCTTTCTGAGTTCAGTTACTTTAACCAAAAATGAGAACAGCAACATATTCCTCACATTAGTGTTAGTGTGTGGATTAGATGAGATTTTGCATATGTATGTAAAGACACATGTTGTAATATTTTAATAAATGGTAGCTGTTAATGCTCTTCCAACTTGTTTACCTGTTAGAGAGTAAATCTATGGTGATAGGGAGGCATATGTTTCTACACATATATTACACTGAAGACACCATCTCCTTTGCTAGACTGAAACTGAAAGTCGCCAGTAACATTGACACTGAAATCATTCACAGGAAAAAGCTGTGACAGCATTCTCCATCAAGACACAGCCAGATCCACGATCCCCTGGTCCTGACAGTGAGGATACGGAGTAGATGGAGCAGACAGGAAGAGCAACTTCCTCACCTTCTTAACCAGCACTTCACAACCTCTAAGCTGTAGGCCTCACAGCCACAGGCTGGGTGATGGATGCAATTATCTCCCAGCCCTTTGAAGCTCTGGCTGGGTGGACTTGCTGTCACTATCTTATGTGATTAGGACAGCAACATCCTCCTGCAAAAGATGGAATCCCTTCTACCCCACCCTCCTTCTGCCACTGGCAAAGAGCGGGAAGTGGGAGGAAGGGGGCAGCTGGCCCCTCTCCTCTTGGTCCAATTTCACACATTGTTTTTTTTTTTTTTAAACATTAATAAATTGGTTACATTTGCCCTGCATTTGGCAGGCAAGGTTTCTAATAACACTCTGATCCCTTCAGAGAACACGAATGACTGGCATGCAGTGGGCTCTGGTTGCCTCCTCCCCCACCCTCTGCTGCTAAAGGTCCTGCACATTAGCAGAGGTCAGACGCTTGCCTGGGCTGGGGCAGTCTAGGACAAGGGCCATGGCTTCGAGGCACTGTCACAAAGCTCAAAGATTTTTCCCTCAGAGGGAGAACAGATAAGCTTTAAGCCTGGGCAATGTGCAGCTTTCTTCGGCTGTCAATCCTACCTGGTTTGCATATAGATTGAGAAAATGTGTGAGATTTTACCACAAGAATCAGTCTGGAGAATTCAAGGAGTGTGTGTGGTGGTGGGGGTGGTGATGGGAGAGGGGGAAAAAATGTGTGATGCAGATGTGAGAGATCTGTGTCGGCTGACACGGCTCCCTTTGTGAGGCCAGCAGAGTGTGGGGATGGGGAGCCTGAATGAGGACAGTGTGTAAAGGCATCTGTGGTTCCTTCAGGCAATCCTTCTTTTTGCCATGAGTTAGGAACCTGAAAGATCCCTGAGCAAGGAGAAGCCCTTGAACAGAGCAGATTCAGAGCCAGGGCCAGCCATACCTCCAGCCTCCAGCCAAGGGAACAGGGGAAGCCAGGGAAGGAAATAAACTCAAGACAACATTAGCTGGCCTGGAACAAATACAGGAATCCAGAGAGGGAAATGATGAGTGGAAATGGAATAAGGGCAAAGAAATTCAGTTAAATTCAATTAGGTATTTTATGTTCACCCTATTGGAGAGAAAAGGGTGGTTCTAGACATCAGAAACGTATGAGTCCAGTTCTTGCCATCCAGGAGCTTGCAGACCACTAAAAAACAACCTTCAGAACTCAGTCCTAGGAGAGTCTATGGCAGGATGCAATCCAGGAAGCAGTGCAATCAGGAATGTGTGCTAAGGAAGGGGGCAGGTTATGCAGGACAGTCTTTAATGGAGGAGTTGGGTCCAGAGATCGCCCTAGGATATAGTGGACAGGTGGAGCCAGGCAGGGGTATGAAGGGGGAATTCCTTGATGGAATTTGTAGCTCAGAAAAACAAGAAGAGGACATCAAGTGGAGGAACAGGGACAGACAACTAGAAAGAAAGAGAGATGGAAAAAGAAGGACTCGGACTATGGCAACTGCCACAGGTCGCCTTACTCTTACCTCCGACTACTCATCCAAAGTAAGCCGGAGCCTCTCATTAGATGCTGCATAAACCCAGGTGGTCCACCCCACCAACACTGCGGCCCAACTCCAGGGCTTTAAAAGAAAAAACACAAGGGTGTCCTTGCCAACTCCAGGCCAGCCTCTCTGCAGAGAGCCCAGTCATCTCAAGGTGACTCTGGCTTATGATCCTGTCATTCTGTCTGTGGTGTTCAGAATTCCCAAGAAAGGAGTTTCCCCCTCTGCTTCTCCTACCTTTTTATTTATAGGATTTTCAAGTTTTTACAAAAATTGAGAGAGTCACATGCTGAACACAAAGTCCATTTGAATGTTCCACCAATTAGCATTTGGTTCCATTCAGAGTGCCAGAGTAATGAAGTAGATTAACTAGCCCTTGTTTGTGGTATTTGCTAATTTCTGGGTATAGAAACTCTCTCCATGAATACTTCAACCTAGTAATGGTTTAATGAATGGTTTTTATACATTTCCTGAATATTTATCTGCTCGCAGGAGCTGGTGGAAGTGGACTCTATCTAGCCCATCATATTTTTTTCTGAACTGGTTTAAATACCTTGCAGATATCGTGGAATTGAACCAAGTCCTTCATTCAGTGGGCATGTGCTAAGATTAAGGACATTCTTCAGCCAATCACTTCATTATGAGCTTAAGAAAAAAGCTGTATGTTTCCTAATACTATCTAATATACGTTTCCCACTAAAATTTTCCATCTGCCCCACAAATGTCTTCTAATAGTATTTTAAAGTTGTATTTGATATTTTAGTTTCTTTTAATAATTTTTATTTTTAATTGACAAATAATTGTGCATATGCATGGACACAATGTCATACGTTGATATATGTACGCATTGTGGAACAACTAACATTTCTGTCTCCTCAAATATCATGTTACCATCTTTAAGTCAGAAAATTTATATTCTTACAGTGATTTTAAATATACAGTTATTACTATTAACTATGGTCAGCTTGCTATACAATAATTCAAAGAATTATGCCTCCTGGCTAACTTCTGCCAATTTCTCCCCATTCTCTAGCATACCTTCAGCTTCTGGAAAGCGCTATTTTTCTGTCTTGCAGAGTCCAAGACAACTCTCTGTAAAAAGTGCCACATTTAAACCCACATGGTTTTTCCTCATATATAAGTTCAACTTGAACATTTTCCAACAAAGATATTCTGTAAGTATCTCTCCCATCAGATATGGGTCATCAAAGACTCCATATGATTTCAGATTGATCCGCTATTAGTGATACTTAGGACTTAAAGCACTAACCACTAAATATCTTCATTGAAAAGGTGCCAATTTCCCTTTGCAATTATTAAATCATCTGTAGATAATAGATTCACCATGCAGCATGGATATTATTTATTACCAAAAGTTTTTTGCTTGGATGTTATGGAATATTACTTTAAGATGTGTTACATTCATTTATGCTGTAGAACATTTGTTTAACGATGCAAAGATGTGTTGCATTCTTTTATGTTGCATTTGTTTAACTCCGTGAAGCTGTGTTACTGTGCCTGTCTAAAACACCTGATGGTCTAAAAAAAGAACTGAACGGCCAATAGCAAGGCAGGAGAAAGGATACAGGTGGGGCTGGCAGGCAGAGAGAATATATAGAAGGAGAGATCTGGGAAGAGAAGATTGAGGATCAAAAAAAGGAGGAGAGGAGGACTCCAGGGGCCTGCCACCCAGCCACCCAGCTACACAGCAAGCCACAGAGTAAGAAGGAAAGAAAGGCATATATAATAGAGAAAGATAAAAGAACAGAGGCAAAAGATAGACAGGATAATTTAAGTTAAGAAAAGCTGGCGAGAAACAAGTTGAGCTAAGGCTGGGCATTCATAAGTAAGAATAAGCCTCTGCTTGTTTATTTGGGAGCTGGGTGGCAGGCTCCCATAGACCAAAGGAGCCAAAGAATGAAAAATCAACAACTACACTTGGAGGTTAGTGTCTGCTGGCAATCCTCACCTAAATCTCTGGTTACATTGGGAGTTAAAACATAGTCACCAATTCTAACACTCTTTTCTATTTATTAGGTGACATTCTTATTTAAAAGGTGCTTCATTTTACATTGTTATTGGATCATAAACTTAAAAATTCAAATGTATGATAATCTATTACTGTCTTTTTCTCATGTTTAAATTATCTTAGACTTGGCCATTGGGAACCCCTTCAAATGAGATCCTGTGTCCTTTTGACATAACTCCATTAACCTTTAAGCATTTCCTTTCTTGCTTACACACCAAGATTCCCTGGGGCTTACATGTGTTTGCCCTACATTGGGGGCCAAAAGCAGTTATTTCTTCAAAGAATTTTGATTTCTTTAGTAGAAAATGAGATTTGAAAATGAAGATCTGGGTACTAGGAATGCTTGTTGCATGTTGCTTTTAGATCCATTGATGAGTTGATATGATTGGAGGAAATATATACATGTACTACATACAATATAATCATATATCACTTAATAATAAGGACATATTTGGAAACTCCTCTATTATGTGATGTTGTTACTATGCTTACATCATAGACTATGCTTATGAAATTATATGAGGGTGGTTACAGTGTCGATATGCAATACAATCTTATAGCACCAATATTATTTACACAATTCATGACCTGTTGCTAACTGAAACATTGTCATGTAGTAGTGCATAACTGTATGTATAATTGTATAAATGTCCTCATATATAATATATAATTTGTAAATGAAATTAACCAAAATAAAGATTATAAGTAAAAAAATTATAGGTGGTTTTCACTTCTCTAAAAATCTCAGAATATGATCTTATTAGAAATAAGGTCTTTGCAGAAATAATTTAAGTGAAAAAAACATGTGGCCATTATCCAGTAGACTAGTATGCTTATCAAATAAGAAATTGGACACAGACATGTAAGGAGAGATTTTTCTGAGGACACAGGCAGAAGACAGTCACCTATATGCCAAGTGAAGATACCTGGAATGTATCTTTTCTTCATAGTTCTCTGGATGAACAAATCCTACCAAACCTTTGATTTTGGACAGAGACCCAAGACAATAGATGTCTAGTTAAGTCACTCCGTTTGTGAAATTTTCTTCTGGAAGATATAGCAAACTAATACACTAGAATAGAAAAGTATCACAGATTTAGTAATGAAAACCAACATGTATTTATCTTACATTTCTTGACAAAATAGGTACGGTATGCATGCCAATAGAATAAAATCAGTGTATCCTTGGTGGTGCATTGCTTATTGGAGGTTCTAGGAAAGACCATTCCCTGTTTAGTGTAGTTTTTACAAGAATTTGGTCTTTTTCCACTGAAAGATGAAAACCTCTGTCTCTTTTCTATTAGCTGAGGGGATTCTCAGCTTCTTGAAGCCACTTTTATGCTTTGAGATATATCAGTCTTCTTTCATCTTCAAAACCAGATGCCCATTAATGGATAAATGGATGTAGTGGTATTTGCTCTGCCCACAACCTTGGGCTACATGGCCCAAAGGAGAAGGTGCTTCTTACCTTCCTAGGTGACCTCTTAAAATGAGAGGAAAGGGGGGGGGGGTCATATGTTTCCTTCTTCCTTTATCCTAGAGTGAACCCAGTTCCTCTGGAACATCACTCAGTGCTCTCACTGAGCGTCTCTCTCCTCTTTAAAAAGAAAGAGAGAGGGGTCATGAGGCCCCTGCTTCCTGCTTCCTGGTGTGATCAGACTGCCAGGTGGATTCACTCCCAGTCAGAACAGAGGACGACTTCAACTGTTTACTTGGTTCTGTATTCGTGAGTGTATTTCCTCAATTTATAGCTTAATAAATCCCTATAATCCATTAAATAGACTCAGGTGGATTGATCTTCACAAATGGATAATGAAAATTGGTGCATTTTCACAGTGGATTAGGAAGAGTTAATGGGGCGGTGCATGAAAGGGCAGGGTAGAAGACATAATCCAGGAAGAGATAGCTAACACTGAAGACCTTCTGAAAAACTCATATGAAAAGCTGCTGCAGAAGTGTCTTGAAATACAAATAAATACATACATTTAAAAAATGTAAGTGAAGTTGCTCTGGCAGCAAAGAAAAAGGTCACTGTTGGGAATGGGTTGCCTCTATTGGAGGGGATGGCTGGTGAGTTCTTATAGATTCCCAAATGCCAATAGCAGGCTGTTGGCATTGCTTTGGTTAACCTCAAGGACTTGACAGTTCTACATTATTCTTTTTTTTTTTTTTTTTTTTTTTTGGTTTTTCTAGACAGGGTTTCTCTGTGTAGCTTTGCACCTTTCCTGGAACTCACTTGGTAGCCCAGGCTGGCCTCGAACTCACAGAGATCCGCCTGGCTCTGCCTCCCGAGTGCTGGGATTAAAGGCGTGCACCACCACCACCCGGCGGGTTCTACATTATTCTTGAGAACACAACATACCTGAATCATAGAAGATGGAAAAATCAAGCTAGCATTGACCTGGAAGCTTTAACCCTACTGTTTAGCTTTCATAGTGCTGGGAGATGACGCTACGTATCCAGCTAGAGGAGAAAAAAGAATCATCAATCTTATCTGGGGTTCTCTAGAATAAAACCAAGGAGACGGATATGTATGATAAATATATAATATATATCCAAATTTATTGAGTACGCTTTAAAATAGTAACATCAGCCAAATCATGTCTGAGAATCCAATAGTTGCTCTGTTCTTGAGGCTGAATTCCTCAACAGCCAGAGTAGTCCCAGACTGGCCACTCTGGGTGACAGCCAGCAGTTACTCATGCCACAAAGCAGGGTGCCTCATTAGTCCCAATCTGGTGTCAAGAGTGCAGAAACATCCTGGAGGCCACTGGTTCCTATTCCACCAGGAAAGCCTGGAAATGCTGGTTCTACTATCATGAAAGGAAGCAGCAGCAGCAGCAGCAGCAGCAGCAGCAAAAACAGAGAAATCAACTCAGGAGCAAGAGGGAAGTCCAAGGAAGCAAAAAGCGAGATAAACTTCCTTCTGTCACACCCTTTACTGTCTGGGCTCATACCAGCAGGTGCCGCCCACAACTGGGGTGGGCCTTCCTGAATTAACAAAGCAATCAAGATGGCTCTTTAGGATGGGGGGACTCCCAACTCTCGTGATTCCAATTTTGGAAAGTCAACATTAAAACCAACCACAAGCACCGGCCAGGTACAATAATGACCCGCCTGGCAAGATAAGTCTTCTTGCGCAGTAGTGGTGCAAGTGTCATGGGAGTAACCAACCATTTTCTAAATACATTCATTGAATATAATGTCTGCTCCACAGGATGCAACCAATACCTAGCACACTTATTGGGGCCAAGAACTAATGACTCAAGTAAATCATAAGCCCTATGGGAGAACCTACTACTACTACTCTGCTAATAGGACATAGTATTAACCAATTCTTAATAACTATTTTGTTACATCTGTAGATTAGTTCATCTCTAAAACCTTATCAGAGGAGCTTCTTTTCATAGTAGATGGCAATTAATCCAGAGATCCACAACTGGTCAGGGTACAGAGAATCATTTGCTTTAGTGTGCTCAGCTCTACATTTATAACATATCCACAGTGTTCCAAGGCTCAGGGATCATTATGGAAGAGCAGGCAGAAAGAATGTAAGAGCCAGGGGTGCCATATGACTACAGGATGTTTTCTAGAAACAACAGGGTGGCTGCACATATGAATTCACAGCAGTTGAGACAAAATACCCAAGATTGGTGCAAGGTCAAGGCCAGACAAAATTCCATCATGGAGAAGGATGTGGCCTCAAAGTCTTACCTCCTAAACTACTGGTAACTGGCAGTTTCTGAGAGAGGAAGCATTCATTTTCTTTTATGGTGTGGCCTCTGGTAGAGTCTAACATGTTCTAGGCAATGGCATCACATACAGGCAAAACCAATGGTGCTTGTTGGGTTAAAAGAATAAGGACACAGCCAGGCGGTGGTGGCACATGCCTTTAATCCCAGCACTCGGGAGGCAGAGGCAGGCGGATCTCTGTGAGTTCGAGGCCAGCCTGGGCTACCAAGTGAGTTCCAGGAAAGGCTCAAAGCTACACAGAGAAACCCTGTCTCGAAAAACCAAAAAAAAAAAAAAAAAAAAAGAATAAGGACACAAAGTTGGGTGGGTATGGAATAGGGACGGATCTGGCATGAAATAGGGGAAATGGATAAAAATGTGCAAAATACAATCTATGAAATTCTCAAATTTTGTTGATTTGCAAGTATTTTTAAAACAAAAAATTATAAAATAAAAAATAAATTCTCAAAGAATTAATAAAAGTATTTTTTGACCAGCAGAGGTAGAATTCTCTCCTCCTTTGACCTCTCTTATTGCATCTCTTCTGCTGATCTTCTGGGCCTGTGTCATTTCATTGAACCCATTAAATAATCTGGAATCATCTTTGTACATTATGAAAACCTGGATTTTATCTACAACATTCCTTTCATTGTATAACACAACATAGTCACAGGTTCCAGATGTGAATGTCTTGGGTAAGAAGGCTATCTATCATATAATGACATCAATATAAACATATACTTTGCCCAACAATATTTAATTAGTTTTGTTGTTGCTGTGACACAATATCTTGTAAAAGCAACTTATGGATTTAGAGGTTTATTTCAATTCATAGTTTAAAGGGAAATACAGTCCGTCATAGCAGAAGGGCATTGTAGCAAATGCAGTTTTTACTGTGGCAGCAATCATGAGGCTACATTAATGCCCATGCTCAGGAGGCATTGAGTTGTATGTTGGTTCCCAGTTTTCTTCTTCCTTTCTCCATTTAAAATTCAATTTGATACATCAGCCCATGGGATAGTACCATCTACATTCAGGATCAGCCCTGCCTCCTCAGTTAAACCTCTCTAGAAACACCACTGTAAATACACCCAAACTTTGGTCTCCAAGGTGACTCTAAATCCATTCAAGTTGATTCTAAACCTATTCAAGATGACAATAATGAATAACCACCAAAAATGCACGGAGAAGTTTAATAAGTCCAAAATTATAACTAAAATAACTTCAAAAATTTTAATAACTAGAATATTTTTCACCAAGGAAGGACACATAATGTATATGCTCCAGATATTACTGGAATTGTTTTCTTTGTGTTGTTGGGTTATCCATCTGAAATAGGGGTCAGTTCATTTGTTTGCATTCAACTTTAGGTTGTGTTTGCTTTCATCTTTTCACGTTCAGTATTATTCTACAAATAAGAGAAACATTTCTACAATTTGGAAGTCAAGACTGTTTGGATAAGTGTCTATAAGAGTCCCATTCATATCCTCTGCATCCTTCTGGCAGCCTGCTTCTTTGATGTCTTTGCTACTGTAAGTCAAATCGTGGACATATCGATGGCAAACACAGGCAGTTCATATCTGCCTCCATTTTCAACAGTGATGGCCATTCACTGCAGGTTAGATACTGAGAACAAACAATATATATCATTCCCTGTCCAAAGGTGTAGACATCCCTTCAGTGCTGTAGAGGAGTACAGGGAAGGAGTTTCAAATCTTGTGGAAAGCGCCTACAAGAGGAGGGATTCATGATGACTCTCCATATTTAGAGATTTAGAAAAACAAAGACTTCAGGAAGGAAGACACTATTCAAAACAGCTTAAGAAGGGGAAATGCCTTGAGTGAAGGCAATGGCATATGTTCCAGGATTCTGGGATAAGAAATAGGGAATGAGCCTGAAGGAGTGAAACAGACACCTGAGCTGGAACATGGTGAAGTGGTTACAGGTTCAATGCTGCCCCATGTGACTGAGGGCAAACAGCAACTCAACCTGCCATGTTTCTTAGTTTTCTTAACTACTAAACAGAGAGATAAGTCTAATTTAGTCTCAAAGTAGTTTGACAGAAAGTCTCTGTGAAGCACATCACTAGAAGTCTTCATTGTTGTAGAAGCTAATGGGTGCTTAAAAGCAGGTAATCAAAGAATTTACTACTTGAAAGATGAAAATGTGAGTTGCACTATCTGTGGCTTCTAATATTATCGATACATGTCTTTCTGCAAGTTGCCTTATTTTGACTAAGCCATGTGTATAAATGATGTTTTCATCTTAACACTTTTCCCTTTGTGAATATATCCTTTCTAATTTCACACTGTGTATGAAGATAATATGCATTCTTTTATGGTTGCTCTTGTGCCTGTTTCCAGTTTCTGTAGATCAGAGGCCGGGCTAGGGGTGTTCATTTTAACAGGTTCCCAGATGATGCAGAGCTTATAGTCTAGAGGTAACTTTGAAAGCCATCTTTCTATGCAAGAGACTCCTGAAATTAGAGTTCGGGGACCAAAACATGTAAAATTTTCACTTTGATGAATTTCAACCATTATTTTTCCTGGAGATTGGATCAATTTACAATCCCACCTGTGGATTTACAGGCATGCTCTTTACTACTCAAGCTATTGAAAGTTATAACATTTTTAAAAAATCATCTATGAGCCATTTTTATACAGCTAAGACACAGACCATCTCCCATCAGATAGAAACTATCTCGCACCAGCCTCCTTTTGTGTGAATGACTTTCTGAGAGTGTCTCCTACCGAATGCTCCTGGCTTGAGCTGGCACTTTTCCCTAAGCCCAGACCACTTAGCCAGCCAGCCAAGGGGCTTTAGCTTTCTAAGTAGCCTCCCTCTTGTTCAAGTAGGGTAGATCCCCACCAGCCACAAGAGTTCAACTTCTGGGCTTCTCAGAGGACAAGGTTAAGTTGGTCAATTCCATGGTTAATTTGCTACAGGGAAATGCTTATGATAGAATAGTAGTAACTCAGAATCAGGAGCCTGTGCCAAGCCTGACTTTATGTTACTATAAAACACTGATTGTCGCCCTTCCAACTCATTATGTTGGGCCTTCTTAGCTAGCCATTAAGTATGCATTAACTTGTTCCTGTGGCTGTGTATCTCAGGTGATTGAGCATCTTTCTCTATATCTCCTAAGACAGAAATGATCTCAACCCCTCCTACCTACCCCCTACACATAACTTCATCTTCAAGCCCTAAAACAGACTCTACAGTGTTTTCACTCTCAACACCTCCAGGCTGAGGCATAGTTGGAACCATTTCATGTGAGAGTGGACTTTCTAGGGATTTCATGGACCTGGGCTTAAAAATTAATCCAAGGATAGAGGAACACACCAGTCATCTCCATGCTACCCCCAGGCTTCCATCGATGCAGCACCAAGTTTTGAGTCCTTTAACTGAGTTCCAGGAACTGCTGCTGCTCATCAAAACAGGTGCCCTAATGTCATTCTCCAGCCTTCAATTCCCCCAACACTGTCATGTCCAACTAAGAAGGTTTTTATTCGGTGTGCCTGTTTGCCAAGACTGATATAAATCAGAGTATGCACTTTGCAGGGCTTAGATTTGATTAATTTTTTAAAATTTAGAAGCTGCATGGATAAGGTTTGAGATTAAGTGTGCAAAGATGTTTAGGAGCAGCCTCCCCACTGGCCTGCAGATTGAGATGGATGAGGAGCAATACTGGGTTTGAGCTGCCCATAATTGAAAAAGTGTGTGCCCAAAATATCATATTTATCCTGTATTTCTGCAAGAGCCATAACTCTAAGGCCTTCTGTTAGAGCCTCAATAAAGGGAATGTCTTCAACTTTCAGGCTCCCACATACTCTCAATGTTGGTTATTACTTATATAACAAGATTAAGAACATGAAGCATAAAGGGAGGAGAAGGGAAGCCTGTTCCCTAAAGGGGAATGGTCCCTAGGCTTCTCTGTGAAGGAGCAGCATCTGTGAGTGAATGGACAAAGGAAGGGCTAGCATGACCATATAAGTCTCATCTGTTAATGCTGGAAGGCTCTGCTTACAGGAGCACAGAGTGCCCCCAAGGTGTCCAGCAGATAGCCAGGGCTGCCAGGGACCTAACACTAAAGTTTCCCTTCATGTTGCAACCTATAGGGTGCACTCCCTGAAGTTGTTCAGCATGGTGGACATGAGCATCGGAAGTCACATGGGAAACCAAATGTTATCTTTATGGTAAGATCGCACTCCTGGACCTCTTTGAGCCTTAGCTTGTCAGTGGTGCCATCATCACAACTGAGGATCAGCATTCTTATGAGCAGTCACAAAGACTGAGTAGCTGTGCTCATCCAAGCCTGTGTATGCTGTGAGAAGTGCAATTGGGTCTGAGAGGCATTCTATGCTCTGAAGAGGTGTGTAAAGATGGGGACTATAGCCGGGCGGTGGTGGTGCACGCCTTTAATCCCAGCACTCGGGAGGCAGAGGCAGGTGGATCTTTGTGAGTTCGAGGCCAGCCTGGTCTACAGAGCAAGATCCAGGAAAAGGCACAAAGCTACACAGAGAAACCCTGTCTCAAAAAAAAACCAAAAAAAAAAAAAAGATGGGGACTATAGCTCATATGTAGTTGTGACATTTCTGCTTGACTAAAATGTTAGAATTCAGACCTCCCCCAATCTACTGTTTGCTCCCCAGAAACCAATTTTTGTCCTCCTTCCCTCCCCTAATGCTGTTTACTTAACACCTTTTGTTTTAAATGACATGAAATACAGACTGTAGATCAGAACTTGGAGTTAAAAATCTCACCAGAAAATTAGCTTTGCCCCTTGCTCTCTTTGGAATACTGAATCACTAACTCTTAAAAGGTTCTCTGGTGTTTTGTGTGTGTGCATGTATTCACACTCATTACCTAGACACAAATAATTCATAGAGGAGATTGCTAGTTGCAAGCAATCCCAGGGCTATAAAACTGAATTTCAATGCGAATCATAAATTATACTGATGTATAAAAGTGCTGGCAAGAAACTTAACATAAAAATTTATTTTCACTGCAGGTCTGTTGAGTTTGAATCAAGGTCACAAGTAGTAGCTGAGAGCATTCTTTCCAGAAAAGAAAGGAGGGGTAATTTTCTTTCTTTCTTTTTCTACAGTTGTAAAGCAAGCCTTAAAGGGAAAGTCGTGGTTATCAGTGCTTGTTGTAGCTTATGGAGCTGTCAACCTAGAGAGCTAAGGGACAAATTAATGTACATCTGCTCTGATGTGAGGTTGACAAAGGATGGCTTGGAGGAATCAGCACCCAGTGCTAACAGGAAAACTGCCCAAGGTCCAGCAGCAGCATCACCACCCTGAGGCCTGAGTGCAGGGTTCTAAAAATAACTTTCATGTACATGCCAGGAGACCCTCTGTAGATAAATTGCTATTTATTATTAAATAAAAAACATGGAGCCAGATATAGGGGTTAAAGCCTGAGAGAGATCAGAGGAATAGGTAGAGCCACAAGCTAACCTCACCTCACCGATACCTCAGCTTCCAAATGCAACTTACTTCCTGCCTACCCACGCCTATATGCCTTGCTGTTCTGCCATCTGATTTGCTCTCTCTGTCTAGGTACATTACTTCATCTTCTTGCCCAGCTCTGTCACTTCCTGTCTGTCTGTACAGACCTCCAGACCTCCATGGTTAACTAGTGTTGGAATTTAAGGCGTGTGCCACCACACCTGGCTGTTCCCAGTGTGTCCTTGAACTCACATAGATCCAGACAGATTCCCTGCCTGCCAAGTAATAGGATTAAAGGCATGTGCTAACGTTGCATGATTTTGTGTTTATATATAATGGTTTGATTTTTCCTCTGATCTCCAGGCAAGCTTTATTTATTAAAGAACAAATAAAACATCACCACAACCCTCACTGACCCACATGCTTAATTAACACTTCCTAACCAATAGTGAATCTATGTGAAGGACACATGGGTTCATTGGCCTATTGTCTCATTTTGCTGATAGACTTAAACTTTTATAAAATATAAAGTATAACAAAACCAAATCATCCTCTCACCGCATGTCTAATTTCCCAATCATCTTATTTCTTAAAAAATAAGCACCTAAGAAAGATGGGCTGGCCTATCCTCCTATCTTCCCTTAGACTTCCAAGTCACAGCTCAGTCTGCACCTGCCTGGGCACTGAAACCCTCTACATGCAATGAAAGGTCAACAGGAGTTGCTTAGCCAGAAGTCTAGCCACTCAAATCAGACTAGGTGAGAGATTGTTCATCAAGGGAGACTTTTGTCCTGCACCCTCCAGAGGGCAGAAAACTACCCCTGTCCCACCAGTGGGTGTACATCCTCTTCCAGATCTTGCAGTTGAGTTGCCCAGGTGTAGACCCTCCTCCACATTGTGTAGCTGAGTTTGCCCACATGAGTAGAGCCTCCTCCATGGTTTGCAGTTGAGTTTGTCCATGGGTGTAGATCCTTCTGTGTAGTTGAGTTTCTCTACTGGGTGAAGAGCCAGTCTGAAATTCTTTTCCTAGAAGCTAAGAGCCCAAACATCTGTGACTGATTAAAGTTAATATCTCATTTCTAATTCCATTGATTCCTTGAAAAGAGCAAGTCCCAGAGTCCGTGGCTATTCTTAGTAACTCTGCCTCCTTCCCCACTGGCCCTGAAAGAGGGAGGAAGCAGCAGCGGGGATGCTGGTCAGACCTGCAGCCAGGATTCCACCTCCCCAGAGTCCACAGGGCTCTGACTTCTAAGCACATGCCTGTGGTCTGAGCAGCACAAATCTGAGTTTGGTTCTCTCTTCTCCCTTCTTTCATGTTTCCAATCCAAACCACCATCAGTAATAAGAAGTCTCCTTTCCTCGCCCCAGAACTCTGACTTCCACATCTGAAGTGCTTTTCCTCCCCAGTCCTTTAATCATCTTGTGGCTTGATAGAATAGCCCCTCTACAACCTCGATACCAATGAGAAGCACATAGTTTCCATGTTATGGACCTCATGCCTCTGACCCAGTGCAGATGGCCTGTGTCTCTTTCTAGCATGACCACCGCACACCTGTGTGATCTCAGGCATCCCTGACGTCTCTGGGTCTTGTTTCCTGAGACAGTGAAAACAGATCCTTTAACTGGAATTATGACCTCTTCCTGCTCTAAAGAGGCCAGAGTAAGACCTGAATCAATGTTGGTTTTTCCATCAAGTTGCCATAAACCTCTATGTGCTTTTGTATTTTGGTCTCCATCTATGATGGCAAGTTTCAAATGTTAACTTGCCAACTTAGAATCACCTGGAAAGAGAGTCTCGGTTTGCAGATTGTCTAGATCGGATCAGCTTATGTGTATGTTGGAGACTGGCTTGCTTGTTAACTGGCCCAGCCTACTGTGGGTAGAACCATTCTGTAGGCGGAGGCCCTAGAATGGGCAAGAGAAAAGGAAGCTAGCTAAGGAAGTTAGTAACTGGCACAAATGCAGTTGGTTCTCTGTGGTCTTGACCGTAGGTGATGTGTGATCAGCTGGTTTAAGTTCCTGCTGCTGTGACTTGCCTGAAACTACAGACTGTGACCAGGAATTGTAAGCCAAAATAAATTGTTTCCTCCCCTGTGTTGTTTTTTCAAATAATTTTTAATCATAATAGAATTGCATCATTTCCTTTCTTCCCCTCCCTTCCTTCACCCCCTCACACACCCCTCCCCCCACGTCTTGCTCTTTCATCAGACTGTTTCCTCACAGTGAAGGAAGTGAAACTAGAATAGTATCCTTCTGGCTTGGAGAACAAGTGCAATGCAGCCTCGTGGTTTACATTCATACAGTGAGAGTCAAAAACCCCGATTCCAGCACTGGGGATACGATGATAAATAGAAACGAACTTTATCGTCTAAAACTGTCCCCTCGAGCTCTGAGGGAATGCTGGTAATAAGTCTACATCTGCGGAATAAATCAGAACAAGGCTAGAGATCCTACTCAACATTGTTGGAGCATGGAGGGCAGCCAGGAAAGTACTAGAGTTTCATGAGGGCTGATCTCAGGGGAACTGACTTAAAGAAAGCATGACCACGTTTTAAGGAGAATGAAAATAAAAGAGAGAGTAGACGTGTTTTCTGTTTGTTATTATCTTCAATGGGAAGAAGTCTTGTAGGAAGATAACAGGTCTACAATCCAGATGTGTGCCTTCTACAGCAGGGTCTACCACCTCTCATCTCTCCATGGAAGCTACCTGTCTCAGTGACTGAGAGGATTAACTTAAAATCAATGGAGTGTACCGGGCACTGCTGACTCCCCAGGGGAGACCTTGCCTTGGAGGAGGTGGGAATAGGGGGTGGGTTGGGTGGGAAGGCTGGGGGGTGGGAGGAGGGAGGATAGGGGAATCTGTGATTGATATGTAAAATGAATAGAAAATCTCTTAATAAAAAAAAGGAAACACATAACAGTGTTTGTGACTAAAGC
Organism: Peromyscus eremicus; assembly: GCF_949786415.1. Lineage (NCBI taxonomy): Eukaryota > Metazoa > Chordata > Mammalia > Rodentia > Cricetidae > Peromyscus > Peromyscus eremicus. Next base: position 72,467,183 of record NC_081421.1, read on the forward strand.
TAAGATGCTCTATGGATAAATTACATGTTAATTTAAAATATTAACTCAGTGGAAATCTGACCTGAGCACTGGGGCAGAATAGTTCTGGGAGGCAGCATCTGCCTTAGGGTGCCCCCTGCAGGATGGCACAGGTGTAGCCACCAGGCTCAGAATCTCCATCATCTGCATTTAGCCTGAGCTAAACAAGGAGACCCACCTGGAGGCTAGATCTCTGGGGAAGGGAGAATAACAAAGTTCATTTTAGGGCTTACTGCCAAGTCTCCTATAAGGGCCATTATTAAAGGTCATCACGTTTCCCTCCCACTCAAACCTCCATGAGGACCAGGTCTTTGAATAAAGGTCAAACTTGTACAAGTGAGACCATCAGTTTCTCTAGCTCTGTACGCTTCTCAATCAACATACTCCAAGGAAGGGCCCAAGTCCCTCGCAGTCATCTCACACCACATGGGACTGAGGGCCCCCATTAGCGTTTGTGCTGAGTGCTCAGATTTCAGGGTCTCCCCTATTTCACAGAACTTTTGGTGCACATGAATAATCTTAGTGCCTCTCGCGAGTATTTCTTGCGTTCTCCACCCCCTGAACAATGTAATAAATGTAATCTATAGCTTAAATGACTAATCAACCATATAAATGGGCCAAAATATCTTCTGAGGCTGAAGTAAGAACATCTGTAATGATTACAGAACGTAGCTGGGAACTCAAACTTGGGTAAATCCAATAATTTATAAGTATCTCTTCATGTTTACACAAATGTGGTCAAATGCCAGGATTGCTAGCATGTACCATATGGAAAATAAAAATCATTCTTTTCTAGGGGGAGAAGTGTTCTCTTAGATATTCTATCTGGGAGAGAACATAAAAATACACGATATAGAGAGCAGAGCCTGCAACCTGAGCTACATAATCACTGGAAGTGGAGTGCCACACACAAAAATCATCTTTTTAAAAAAATTGTTTGCCAGCTTTCTCCCCCACCACACACACACTTTCTCTTCTCTCCCAGTTTCTGAGTTTCTGATTCAAATGACATTTCTGAATCTGCTTCTTCAGAGACACGCCAGCCACCATTATTATAGGATGCTGGGATTGTGGGAGAGGACGGGGAATGTCAAGGAGTGTGTCTAATTTCTAGTGCAATAGAGAGTAAAAAGTTTCCCAGTATAGTGAAAGGGGGACTGAGCAATCACATGACTTATACATCATGACACAGCCAATCACCGCAGCGTCTGGGAGGCTGAAAAGAAATTTGAATTGTGTAAATAAGTCAAGTATTTCTGAGAATCATTTAGCATGAGAGGAGAGTTTGTGGATTCTTATATTTCATAAATGAAGAACTATTCTCCAAAGAACTAGCTTGTCTAAAATGTGGCCATAACTGTCTCTTTAAAAATAATATGGAAAGGGGTGAAAGAAAGAAGATACAGATTTTAACCCAGAGACAGAGACCTAGAGACAGAGACAGACAAGAAAGGATGAGAGAAAAATTGAGGCTTAAGGGAGAGAAGGCAGTCTTATAACAGCATTGAAAACAAAATGTGACATAAAACTGTGGGAAAATAGCATAGAACATTTAACCATGGCTTATTCCAGCCTTTCTTAAGAGCCTCTGTGTAACGAACAGACCTTCCAACTGGAAGGTGGGACATCACAAAAGAATCTGGATTTCTGGGCAAGCCTATGCATTTGAAAGTCTGCTAACCCACTATAATAAAGAGACCCTTGTCTGACTTGGACAATACGGTTTAATACAATGGATGAGACCTAAAATGCCATCTTAATTTTGTTTTTGTTTGTATTTCTCCTTTCAGCTGTACCTAAACCATTCTAGGGAGATGAAACCATCCAGTGGTTCTAGTCCCAGAAGGAAGCTGAAGGACTTGAAGCATCTGGCCTCGCGCCCTCATGTTGTCACAGCCCATAGCTCATCTTTCTCAGTGCCCTTGGCAGCTGATCTGAATACCGAGTGTACATAAACTTCAAAGGAAGCAGGCAGGATGGAGTTGTGGCCTCGCTGCTTTAATCAAGATGGATTCCAAACTTCTGCTTACCAAGTAGGAAACTGAAACCAGCAACAGAGAATGAATGGCCCTGAAGAAGAAGAAACTAGCCATTGAAAATGTGCCAGAGCTCAACGGAACACTGTGTTTTAAATGGTAGTACTTTCCTAGTACTTGTTGGTGGATTCACTTTATTTTCTATCTACATAAATGAGATTAGCATGTGAATTAGAGCCTCCAGTGAAGTATTGCCTATGAAGTTCAGGATAACAGGCGAGGGCACAAAACAGGGCTCCCATTTGAATACCCTCCACTGATATTCCTGCCTTGATCTTGAGACTGCCCAAGCTTCTTTGGCCAGTGATGGGAATGGTACTGCTTCCTGACTCTGTACCTCAAGGAGACATCGTTCAAGCCTCCACTTGCCTCTTTTTTGGGGGGCTCTGCCTTGTACATGGACCATTCATGTAGGATGTATCGATCAATGACAGGTTCAGAGTTCTTGTTCTCAAGTCAGTCTTCTGAAGGGAAGCGTGGACTCGGGCAGAACAAGTACTCTCGAATATTCATAGCGTCTGTAAGGGAGAAAGAAAACTGCTATGCCTATGTCCCTGTCCCTGTACCCAGAAAAATGATGTGCATAGAAATCATATTTGACTTTTATAATCTGTTTTGTCCTGGGTGTGGTGGTGTCCCAAAGCATCAAGACTCGGGGTTTTATTTCTCTTCTGCTGAGAGGAGCCACACAGAAGCTTTATGTGGCCAGGGCAGGAAGAATCACAGGGGAAGAAGGAAGGTACATGGGGTGGGAGTACGGGGGTGAGGGTGGGGTGTGCCTGGGACCAGGCCTTCTACAGATGCTTCATAACCTATGCACAAACTGCTCTGAGTTCTCTACTTCATCCGAGACAAACACACCCACTTCCCTCTCAGCCTCTCACAGACATCAAAAGGAGATGGTTCAGAGACAGAACCCAAAGACAGGCAGGGGACTCACAGACTGAATGTCTTGCTCTCAATGGGGGAGCTTTATTGAAATTATGCAAATAAGAACATTACCTCCTTCCCATCCTCATCCCCACCCTGGGTCTGCTGTGCAATCCCCCTGTGAAAAGAAGAGATCAAGGAACAAGAAGGAAGATCACCCAGGACTTTCCCCTGACAGTCTAAAGGGAAAAGGAGAGGTCACAAAAGGAACCCCAAGAGAGTGGGCAACAAAGAGTAATTCTCTCCAGGAGCATGGACAGTATTTTTTAAAAAATTCTCCCAAAAAGGTGTGTAAGTATTCAATAAACACACAAAAAGTGTTCAGCCTTGTTGATCATTAGGGAAATGAAAATCAAAGCTATGTAATGAAAATCTTTGATTTATATGCTAACCATATGAGTTAATAAAAATAAAATAAGACCACAATGTGATGCCTCTTCACATGTACTAGGACATGTAAAATAATAATGACGCTTATAAAAAAACCACAGGTGATATTAGGGATTGATAAGGATATGAAGAAACCATGGTGTAGCTTCTTTGGAAAACAATTTAGGGCCCTTAGGTTAAGCAATGAGTTGTCTGGTGTATCAGTCCCACTAACAACACACAAGCGAAAATCTAAAACAGACACTCATACAAAACTTAAGCATAAATATTCATAGGAGCTTCGTTCACAATAACCAAAAGGTAGAAATAACCTCCTGTGTTCATTAACTCATACATGTATAGATAAATTAAATGTGTATATAGGTGCTGGAGAGATAGCTCAGAGGTTAAAAGTACTTACTGCCCTTCTAGAGGACCCCAGCACTCACATCAAGCAACTTACAACCACCTATAATTCCAGCTCCAGGGAATCCAACAGCTTGTATGTGGACACATACTCACATGTACATATTCACATACACAGACCCACACAGAGACACACATACGTAAGTAAAATAATAAAATAAGTTACTTTTAAAATGAAATCTTTATATAAATAAGATGGAAAAGCTGAGTAAAATGGAATGGATTTCAGCCACCAAAGGAATGAATTACTGATATTTATAGCGTAGATGAAGTTGTTGGGGAATAAAGAAGGTAGACAGGGAAACAAAACATGCTCGAAAATCCTCCTGATAAGTACCAGATTCCAGACACAAAAGTCATTTTGTCATTCCATGAATGTAAAAGCTCAGAGTAGCAAAACCCACAGAGGTAGACAATGAATTAGTGGCTGCCTTGAGTTGTGGGGAGGTGGATGTGAGGTGACTTCTAATGTGTCAGGGATGCTTTCAGAAATTATGAAATGCTGGGTTAGTCAAAACGAATTCATTGTTCGAAATGTATCAAAACCACTGAGTTGTATACTTTTTAAAGTAACTGGTATAGTATGTGAACTATATGCCAATAAAATGTCAATATATAAAGATTTAAATCATTCAAAGGACAAAAAAGACCTTGCTGAAAACCTGAATCTCAACTAGAAAATTCACTAGACAAGTGGCCTGTGGACTGAAATTCTCATCACTGCAGCCTAGAACTACAATGTCCAGCTTTGCTAAAAGGAAGAAAATCGGAAAGGCATCAATCAGCAATTGGAAGTTAATTGAAAAGCACTCCTTTGTAGACACTCCACATAAGTGGGTGGGAGAGTGCAGGACAAAGGGACTGAATAATAGAAAGAAGCTGCCATGTCTCAAGCAGAGATCAGATGCTGAGCCTGAGGAAGCACCTGCAGACAGGACTCTTTCTAATTCCCACCCATGCATTGAGTAGGAGTTAACATGGCCAGCATCACATTTAGATACAAAGGTATTTGGTGGAGAATGGAAGTCAGCTCTGAGAAAACATGAGTTTTTCTGGGCTCCTGCATGGATCCTAATTTTGCTGGACTAATTTCTCTCAATTCAGGGGCTCCCATTTCTCTTTCCCTGAGCCCCTTTCCTAATCTGTAATGTATGAGAGAGAGGGAGGCATGTCCAAGTGAAGGAATCACTGCTTATTTAACTACTTAGAAGTTCTCTCTACAAAGTCAGATTGATTACTGTAACTAACAGTGGATAAGATTTCCACATTCTTCACATAATCATCAAGAATCAAGTCGGGATAACAGTGAGATAAGTCTTCAGTTTCTTTGCTTAGGTCCTTCTCAGGTGCGTGCGTGTGTGTGTGTGTGTGTGTGTGTGTGTGTGTGTGTGTGTGTGTGTGATTTTGTCATTGGTATATAGGAAGGCCACTGATTTTTGTGAGTTAATTTTGTATCCTGCCACTTTGCTGAAATTATTTATCAGTTCTAAGAAGTTTAAAGTGGAATCTTTAGGGTCTCATATAAACAATGATAGAATTTGCAAATAAGAATATCTTGATCTCTTTTCCTATTTGTATTCCTTTTATTTCTTTCTCTTATCTTATTGCTTTAGCAAAGATTTCTAGAATTATATTGAATAGGAGTCAAGAGAATACCCCTGCCCTGTTCCTGATCTTAGTAGGAACTCTGTATTTTTCTTCATTTAGCACAATGTTGGCTACAGATTTGTCACATTTAGCCTTTATTGTTATACTCCATCTCTAGCCTCCCTGTCACTTTCATCATGAAGGATGTTGGATTTTGTCACAGAATTTTTTTCATCTAATAAGATGATTGTGTAATTCTTTCCTTGAGTCCATTTACGAAATGGATAACATTTATTATTTATGTATGTTGAACTGTCCTTTCATCTCGGGAATGAAAGCAACTTTGTCATGTTGAATAACCATTCAGTTTGACCATATTTTATTAAAAATTTTTGCATCTATATTCATCAGGAAAGTCCATCTGTAATTTTCCTTTTTAGTTTTGTCTTTATCTGGTGTTGGTATCAATATGATATTAGCATAATAAAAACTTTGGGAGTCTTCCTTTCCTCATTCGTGGAATAATTTAAGTAGTATTAATGATAATTATTTGTTTAAGTTCTGATAGAATTCACTAAATCCATCTGTTCCTAGGCTTTTATTAGTTTTGTTAGCTGTAATAGTCTGTATTGACAGTTGTCATCTTCTGCAACCTGGAATACATCTTTCCATAGCCTTCTGACTTTAAAAGTTTCTGACAAAGAATCAGGTGTCATTCTGATTGGCCTGTTCTTATCAAGAACTTGGCTTTTCCTCTCTCTCTCTCTCTCTCTCTCTCTCTCTCTCTCTCTCTCTCTCTCTCTCAGCTTTCAACACTCTTTATTCTGTGTTTTTAGTGTTGTGGTGGTTTAAATAAAAATGCCCCCACCCTCTCATTGGTTTAAATATTTTAATGCTTGGTTCCAAGCTGGTAGACTGTTTAGGAAGGATTAGGAGGTATGGCTTTGTTGGAGGAGGTATGTCACTGGGGGTGGGCTTTAAAAGTCCACACCAGGCCTCCTCTCTCTCTCTCTCTCTCTCTCTCTCTCCAACCTGTAGATCAGATGTTAGCTCTCAGCTACCACTCCAGCACCATGCCTGTCTGCCTGGTGCTGTGCTCCCTGCCATGATGGCCATGGACTCTAACCTCTGAAACTATAACCAAGTGCCAATTAAATGCTTTCTTTTTTTATAAGTTGCCTTGGTCATGGTGTCTCTTCACAGTAATAGAACAGTAACCATGACAAGTGTTTTAACTATAATATGTCACACAACATTTCAGTCTGGTCTATTTGGAGTTCTGTAGGTCTCTCATACCTTGGTGTGCTTCATTTTCTATGTACAGAAATATTTCTTTTATGATTTTACTGAAAATATATTCCATGCGTTTGGTGTGCTAGTCTTCTCCTTCTTGCCTATAATATTAATGTTTTGTCTTTTCACAGTATCTCAAGGCTCCCCCATGTTCTGTTAATGTCTTTTTTATAAATTTATCATTCACCTTTGCTGTGTGATCCAATTCCTCCACCTCGTCTTCCAGCCCCAATGATCTATTTCCCACATGAGTCATCCTAACAGAGAGGCTTCCCACTGAGGTTTTATTCAGCTTGTTGAGTTTTCCATTTCTGGCATCATTTCAGGTTGGCTTTTCTTCAGCAACTCTACCTCTTTATTGAATTCTGTTTTCATATCTTGTATGGTTTTCCTATTTCATTCATTTCTTTGTTTTGTTCTTTTGAAATATATTCATTTCTTTTCTGAATATAGTTATTATCATTTCTTTGAACTCTTTGCACGACATTTCTTCAAGATAATTTTCATTGGGATCTAGTGCTATTAGGTTATCAGACTTTCTTAGATTATTCTGTTGTTGTTGTTGTTTCTGGCCTGGGTCTTGCACATGTGGATTTATTTGGGTGGGTGAAAGTGTAAGCTTAGGGCTGATGGTCTGAGAACTGTGTGCATACCTGTTGGTACCCGCAGCTAGGGGAAGAGCAGAAGTGTGGGCCCTGGACTCAGATTCCAAGGACCACTTACCTGTAAGCACTGGGAGCTGGGCAGGCCTAGGAATCCCCTAGCTGTCAGCACAGGGAACTGGGCAGACAAGGCACTACAAAGAGTTTTAAAAATAAAAAAATTAACTTAGGACTAATGGAGAATGTGGAGAAAAATAGTAGACACAAAATATTAGGAATATGAAAAAGAGTTGCATTTGTGACCACATAAATACTTTTTTTTTGAGAGAGAGAGAGACAGACAGACAGACAGACATACACACACACACACACACACAACCAGACTGGCCTTGAATCACAGAGATCCACCTTCCTCTGCCTTCTGAATGCTGGGATTAAAGGTATGCACCACCGTGCCCAGCCTCACACAACTACTTTTTATATCAGAAACAGAACTTCTCTCTTCAAAACAAAGATGAGTCTTTGTACTACCCAGAACATCTCTTTAAAAGATGCAACTCAATTGGCCACCTGTAGCCCTTGTGAGAGTCCAGGTGAGTAAGGAAAGCTGATGGAGAAGACAATGTGATCAAGACTGGCTAGTGCACATGTTGGCTAGACAAACTAGAAATGAATACCTCAAGACCATTTGATAGGAAAGTCCTGGACAGCATCACAGCTCTCAGACAAGCATGTGGAGCAGTGTCTGGGGAAATCCAGTCAGACACTGGTATCCCAGGAACAGCTGGAGAAGTCAGGACTCATGCAGGGAAGTGTCAGCCTGTCAGAACCATGGAATCAAAAAAGTAAGGCCTGTGTAACAGAAATCTTTGTCTGCCTGTCCACATGTCTGTCAGCATGACAGTTTGGGTCAATAAATATTCATCATGATGCACCAGTCCAACTGACCTATGCTACACCCTCCGCTAGAGGAGAAAATAAACAGAGTTTATGGGGACAGAGGCTGTCTGCCCTCAGAGCTGCCATTGTGTGCTGTGTGTGAGCTACAAACTTGAACATAGCCTTGCATCTTTGACTTGTGCTTCTAAAAAATGATACGAAACCAACTCTGAATGTGTTAAACATCAACATACTTCTAACAACACACCAAATATGAAAGAAGGACATTCAAGGGGAGAATAATCAATAGGCAACCCTCACTGTGACCTCATGACCTTCCAATATGATGACTTGTTTCTTTCTCTCCTGTGATCCCAGCATCTATTTGCAGACACCCACCGTGGCTTTGCCACACAAATCTTTTGCCTATTTGACTGCATGGGGACCATTCAGTCAGTCAGTCATATATTCTTCAATAAAGCTGAGTAACTCTCACATATGCAAAGCTTTATGTTAGGTAAGCAGGCAAGCAAAGTAGTATTCCATAGAGCCAAGGGGCATTCATTAAACAAATTCATGTGTACAAGCATAATGGCACATTCTCTGAGCCCCAAGAATGACAAAGTCCAGAAGAAAAATGTCCAGGGAGCTGAGTATTACACATCAGGAGGGCTTCAGGGAGAACTACCCAGGATGGGGACAGGGGAGGTGAGTTGCTGGGACATATAGAAAGATCAGGTAACCTGGTTTAAACCAAGGGCAAAGAGGTACATAGAATCATAATATTGAGGCATGGTAGATTTGGATAAGGAACTTAGATTTTTAGCCTTAGAGCAGCAGGAATGGGGCAGGGTGACCAGTTATTGCAGTGGACAAGCAACGTGAGGTGCAGACATGAACAAGAGGAGGTCTGCAGATCCAGGATGCATTTGGGAGAGGTTTGGTGGAATTTTCAGATGCATTTGAGTGTCATTCCTAAAGGCTGGAAACACACACCAGATAGTAAAAGCAATTCACTAGCAAACATCAGTGTCAAAACAAGACTACCTAGTACATGTGCACAAACACTAAGCCATGACTTTATTTATGGACCAATAAAATTCTATTAAGAAATAGGAGACATAATGTAGTAGCATAATACTAACAGTTAAATTTATAAAGCAAGGATAGTCAGGATAGACAAAACACTGTTCTAATGTCTGCACTTACTTGTTAACTCAATACTTGTTCATAACTTAACTACTTATATTGTCATTTATACCCACTACCACTATATGGAAAATATATTGTCATTACCCCCATTTCACTGACAAGTAAATATGGCCCAAAGAAGTGAACTACTTTCTCTACATCAACATGAATGATGCTCCATACAAAGCGGTGACTCATCTCATGTATGATTCCATTTATACAGTTCAATAACTACAACACACATCCATCATGTCAGGACAATGGTTGCCTCTGAGAGGTATGTGCTTTATGTGTGCTTAATTACTTTCAATCTCTGTAAAAGAAATGGTATGTGGAGGCTATACAGAAAAACATTAACTGTATCATTACATAAAAGTTCTAAAATGTAAACCCCAATCAATTACTGGACTATAGACATGTACATATAATTCACAAGTAAAGAAATATAAGTGGCAAATAAATAAATAAATAAATAATATGTGTAAGTAGTGATTATGGAAAGTAAGTTACATATTAATATTATTTTCCTAACAAAATGATTAAAAAATTTTAAACGTTGATAATACCAAATGTGGATGATATTGTGGAGAAATAAACTCTCAAATGTTGCATGTAAAAATACGAATTCTGACAGTTTTTTTCTGAAGCCAATTTGACAATATGTATTAAGACAAATTTTCAATTAAATACTTTGAAAAGGAGTTCTATTTCTACAAATTTCTCATAGAATATACTCAAAGTATATACTAGCTATTGGAATACTATAACTATCTTGATAAAAACAACAACTTGGAAACTGATGTTGATGGATGCATGATTAGTGAAAAAGTTACATTCCTGTAGTAATACAAAATGCAACATTTAGCTGGGTGTAGGGGCACACACCTTTAAGCTCAGTTCTTGGGAAGCAGAGGCAGGCATATTTCTGTGAGTTCAAGGCCAGCCTGACATACATAGTGAGCTTCAGGACAGCCAGAGCTACATAGTAAAACTCTGTCTCAAAAAAACAAACAAATGTGATAGCTGATGAAACTTCATTTTAGGACCCTAAAAGGGATGTGCGGATCACCTTAGAAAGAGGAAACAGAGGAGATCTCCATAAATAAACTGGGGATGAGGGGGGCAATAGAAAGGAGGAGATGGGGGATGAGAACATGAGGGAACAGGATGGTCGAGCTAAGAGACGGATGGAGTGGGAGAGCAATGAAACATATCTTGATAGAAGGAGACATTATAGGGTAAGGGAGAAACCTGGTGCTAAGGGAAATTCTGAGGAATCCACAAGGATGACCCCAGATTAGACTACTAGCAATAGTGGTGAGGGTGCTTGAACTGGCTTACCCCAGTAATCATCAGATCAGTGAATACCCTGTCATCACAGAGCCTTCATCTAATAACTAATGGAAGCAGATGTAGAGATCCACAACCAAGCACCAGGAGCTCAGGAGTCCAGTCAAAGAGAGAGAAGAGGGGTTCTATGAGCAAGGGGCATCAAGATCATGATGGAGAAATCTACAGAGATAACTGACCCAAGCTCATAGGAACTCACGAACTTTAGACAGACAGCTGTGGAACCTACGTGGGACCGGACTAGACCCTCTGCATACAGGAGATAGTTGTGTAGCTGGGTCTATTTGAGGGGCTCCTGGCAGTGTGATCAGGATCTTTACCTGGTTCAGGATCTTTCCCTGGTTCATGAGCTGGCTTTCTGGATCCCATTATCTATAATCAGACACCTTGCTCATCCTTGAGACACTGGGGAGAGGCTTGCCTCAATTGAATGTACCAGGCTTTGTTGTCCCCTCATGAGAGAACTTACCCTTTTGGAAGAGGGGAGGAGGGGTAGGTTGGGGGGAGTAGTTGGGCAGGGGTGGGGGAGCAGAAGGGGGGATAAGAGGGAGATATGTGGTTGGTAAGTAAAATGAATAAAAAAATATTTTAATTAAAAAAAAACAACTCCATTTTACACTAGACATCCATCTTGATACCCACTAGCTATTTGTCTCTGACTCCAGTCCTTGGAAGATAAGTTCCCAGTAACTCTGACTCAGTGACCCTCACCCAGAAATGTACAGTCGTGACCATCTACTTGTTATGATGTGATTAACTGCTTTTTGTCTTCTGTAACCTGCTTATGGACAGCCAAGGACTATTTTGAGGTCATCTTAACTACCTAATCTTGGCAGAGCAAAACATCCCTTGGTTTGCTTGCATGGGTACTCAAGGTCTTCCTGTAGTTTTTGCTTTCAAAACTCCTTCCCTCCCCCGCCTCCCTTCTTCTCATGACAATCTTGTTTAGCTCAGAGACTGCCATCCTGCTAGCAGCTAATCAATAAATCCCTTAATTACAACTGGACTAATTCTATGGTCTTTTCCCTGGGGTCACGAACTTCATAACACAAACAAACAAAGAAAAGATAGCATTGACCAACATTTAATAGCACGGAAAGATGCCTGTAATTTAACTTTTAAATGTTTTTGGGTTTTATATTTGACAACATCATATTTGTGTACAGTGCACTGTGATCCCATTCAACCCCACTACTCTCTTTCATCTCCTTCCACTTCTACTGACACTCTTCCCAAATGATCCTCTTTTATCCCTATGGCCCCCTTGCCCTTCCTTCCTTCCTTCCTTCCTTCCTTCCTTCCTTCCTTCCTTCCTTCCTTCCTCCTTCCTTCTCCTTCAATTTTCTTTTTTGGGAGGGTGCATTAAAAAGTCATAGCTGCAGTTTTCTGGATACCATTACCTATGATTGGATGCCTTGCTCACCCTTGATGCAGGGGGAGGGACTTTGTCCTGCCTCAACTGAATGTACAGGCTTTGTTGTCTCCCCATGGGACAACTTAGCCTTTTGGAGGAGGGGATGGGGGATGGGTCGAGGGGGAAGGCAGAGGTGGGGGGAGCCAGAGGAGGAATGTGAGGAGGATCTGCGGTTGGTATGTAAAATGAATAAATTTTTTTAAATAAAAAAAGTCATAGCTGCTGTATGTTCATGATTTTAGCATGTAATATCCAGAAGACAGGACTCCCCCTTCTACAATGTTCCCTGGACCTTGGAAGGAGTGACACAGATACCCTATTTCTAGCAGAGCACTCTTAGCCACTTATTCTCAGCACTTTGACCAAATATGACTCCCACTTTAACCATTGTCCATCAATCAAAGAGGTTTATCTGGGCTGAGGGTATTGCTCCAGTCTATGGGTATCTATGTAAATATTCAAAAGGCAGTGTTTTGTACGTCCAGACAATGATCTGTGGTAGCCACGTTTTTGGTTTTGAATGAATGAGTTTATTAAGTATATAGCAACCAAAAGTCAAAAATAAAAAGCAAGTAGCAGATAGAAAGAAACAGTAGACAGAGTAAAACAGCACTGGGCGAGGTACTCAAAACATCCAGCAGAGATGGCTGGCATGGCCCCGCTGAGAGACAAACAAATGGTAACATCATTAATTCACAAGCTAACAAACATCCAGCTAAAATCAAATGGGTTAGCCCCATTTAGGCAACTAGATAGGTTCCTGATTAATAGTCCCTAGAAAAACAGTGTCCCTTCCTGTGGGGCTTCCAAGCAAAAGAGAGAAAAACTTCAGAGAGGTAACACTATCAAATCAAGTACTTAAAATCATCCAACCAACACCACCTGGAGAGGCTGAGGCGGCCAGCTGGAGTTCCCAGTTGAGAGATCCCTAGGTGGAGGGTCCTCTCCATTCTTTCCATGGATGAGCTTCACGTGATTAAGCTTCTAGCTTCCCATCACCACCGCAGGCATTTTTATATCACGAGATAAATAATAGTGATATCTGCTGGAAATACTTCAACTTCTAGCTGTTCTCGAGGACAAACGTTTTCACTCAGGCTGACTCTCCCTGCTGCAGAGTCAGGAGGCCAGCATGCCACCAGGAAAAGTGGTTTAAGAGCACTTGGATAACACTTGAAATTAACATACTAGAGTGAGGGGAAAGAAGAGCCTCTTTGCTCCCATTGTCCAATTTCAATAAGTTTAAATACCACCTGACAATTTGTCTATATAATGTATAGTACAGGCAGTTTAACTGCATGTCCATTTATCAAAACAGCAATAGCAGATTACTTCATAGGGCCTGTGTGTGCCTAGCCAGCGCCAAGCATGTATTTTTTCCTATGGAGTGGACCTCAAATTCAATCAGGACCTGGTTGGTTACCCCCAGAACATTTCGTGCCACTATTGTACTGGCTCACATATGTTGCCAGGCAGTTGGATATAGTAGCATGCAGCATCTGCAGCTGGATGTAATTGTGTAGCCAGCAGAGGGAACACTTTCAGCTCAGTTCAAGCGTGGCTTCTCTGTGTCCTGTATTCAGAGTGTGTCCTCAGCAGTCAGATCTAACCTTCTACTTCTGGTGGACAGCCAAGAACAATGTCAGTAGCCCATATTGTTTTGAGAGTCTCGGGGGGCTTCCTGTTCAAAATTTCACCTGGAGATATTCCATACCTGGCACTGAAATTTTAATTTGACTTCTATGAAGAATATTAGCCAGCCATTTAATTACTTCAATTCAAACTCCTTTCTCATTTTTTTCTTCTCCTTCTCCTCTCCACAGTCTCCATGGCCCCAACACTCCTCTACCCCAGATCTATACCCCTCTGCCTCCCCTCAGAAAAGAGCAGGCCCCCTAGGAATAATAACCAAACAGCATAACAAGCCACAATAAGACCAGGCATATACCATTATATCAAGGCTGGACAGTGCAACCCAATAGGAGGAAAAGAGTCCCCAAAGCAGGCAAAAGAATCAGAGACGGCCTCCCTCCTACATATATGCAGAGGACCTAAGTCAGACTCCTACAAACTCCCTGATGTCTGCAAGCCCACATGAATCCAAGTCAGTTGATTCTGTGGGCCATGTTCTCATGGTGTCCCTGACCCACCCCCACTCTGTTCCCCTAATCTTTCCTCCCTCTCCTCTGCAGGACTCCCCAAGCTCTACCTAATGTTTGGCTGTGGGACTCTGCATCTGCTCCCATCAGTTGCTGGATTAAGTTTCTCTGTTCTCTTTGATGATGATTCTGCTAGACTTCAGTCCCAGAACATTCTGCAGGCAGGAAAAACTGTACATTGAAGGTTTTGTGCATGGGTTGGTGTCCCAGTCCCTCCACTTGAGACTTGCTTGGTTACAGAAGATGGCCAGTCCAGGCTCCATGTCCCTCATTACAAGAAGTCTTTGCTAGGGTTACTCTCATAGATTCCATGCAGTTTCCATACTAGGTTTCCACCTCACCCCTGAAATGCCCACCAATTCCACTCATTTCTCCCAGTATTTTCTCCCTCCTCCCCTCCTCCTGATTCCTCCTGTTCCCAACCCCACATGCCCCCAGTCTACCAAAGAAAAATATTCTGTTTCCTCTTCCCATTGAGATCCTTGTGTTCCCACACACACACTTAAGCTCTCCTTGATACTTAGCCTCTCTGAGTTTGTGGGCCATGGCATGATTATCTTTTATTTTACAGATAATGTCCACTTATAAGTGAGTACATACCATGTTTGTCTTTTGGGGTCTGGGTTACCTCACTCAGGATAATTTTTTTTCTAGTTCCATTCATTTGTCTTCAAATTTCATAATGTCATTGTTTTTTACGCTGAGTAATACTTCATTGTACAAATGTACCACATTTTCTTTATCCATTCTTTGGTTGAGGGATATTATGAATACATAGCTGAGCAAGTGTCTTTGTGATAGGACGGAGTATCCTTTGAGTATATGCCCAACAGTAGTATAGCTGGGTCTTGAGGTAGATCTGTTCTAAATTTTCTGAAAAACTGACATATTGATTTCCAAAGCAGCTGTACAGGTTCACACTCCACCAGCAGTGGAGGAGTGTTCTCCTTGCTCCACATCCTCACCAGCATAAGCTGTCACTTGTGTTTTTGATCTTAGCCATTCTGACAGGTATAAGATGGAATCTCAAGGTCGTTTTGATTTGCATTTCCCTGATGGCTAAGGATGTTGAACATTTCTTTAAGTGAGTCTCAGCCATTTGAGATTCCTCTGTCAAGAATTCTCTGTTTTGATCTGTACCCCATTTTTAGTTGGATTATTTAATTTGTTGATATCTAATTTCTTGAGTTCTGTACATATTTTGGATATTAGCCCTCAGATGAGGGGTTAGTGAAGATCTCCCATTTGTGGGCTTTGGTTTTGTCCTATTGATGGTGTCTTGTCTTACAGAATATTTTCAGTTTCATGAGGTCCCACTTATTAATCATTGATCTTAGCTCCTCTGCTATCAGTCTTCTGTTCAGAAAGTTGTCTCCTGTGCTACTTTATTCAAGGCTATTCTGCACTTTCTCTTCTACCAGGTTCAGTATATCTAGTTTGCTGTTGAGGTCTTTGATACACTTGGACTTGAGTTTTGCGCAGGGTGATAGATATGGATCTATTTGCATTCTTCTACATGCAGGCATCCAGTTAGATCAGCACCATTTGTTGAAGATGCTTTATTTTTCCATTGTATATTTCTGACTTCTTTATGAGAAATCATGTGTCCATGGGTGCAGGAGGCCACAGAGTCTTCCTAGTGAGAACTTACTCAAGGTCAGAGAATCTGAGCTTGCTTTACCCAGCAGGGCTGCATAATGGGATGATTTGACCATGGGCATGGTTACCAAGTATTTGGAAGGGTCTACACTTGGCTGTACAGTGTGCTTTGATCTTTCAATGGGGAGGTCTTTTGCCTCTCCCCTTGGCGTATTATAAAAAAGCCCTTTTTAAATTAGGAACAAGGATGTTGGTTATTGACCCAGGTCCTCCTGGAGTTATCCTGTGTTTCTGTCTTTCTTCTCATCTTCCAGGTCTCTCTTTCTATCTACCATTTCTTAATTCCTCTCTCCTCTACCTAAGAACCATTCAAAAGGTGGGAGTGGGCTCCCACACATGGGTATGTGGACTTATGACTAGGTCTTCAGTTTAATTCCATTGGTTCACCTGTTATTATGCCAATACCATGAGGTTTTTATTACTGCAGCTCTATTGTTTGTCTTGAAATCAGGGGTGGTGATACCTCTAGAAGTTCTTTTATTTTATAGGATTGTTTTAGTTATCCTGGGTTTTTTGTTTTTACATATGAAGTTGAGTATTGTTCTTTCAAGTTCTGTAAAGGATTATGTTGGGATTTTGATAGAGACTGCATTGAATCTGTAGATTGCTTTTGGTAGGGTGGCCATTTTTACTATGTTAATCCTACCTATCCATGAGCATGGGAGATCTTTCCTGCTTCAATTTCCTTCTTCAAAGACTTGAAGTTTTTCATACCTGCCTTTCACTTGCATGGTTAGAATTACCCCTGAGATATTTTTTATTATTTGTGGCTATTGTGAAGGGTGTTATTTCCCTGTTTACTTTTTCCCAGCCCATTTGTCATTTATATATAGGAGGTCTACTGATTTTTTTAGTTAATCTTGTATCTAATCAACTTCAATGAAGGTGTTTGTCAGATGTAGGAGTTCCCCGATAGAATTTTGGGGGTTGCTTATGTATACTATCACATCATCTGCAAATAGTGATATTTTGACTTCTTCCTTTCTGTGGGACCCCTTTCTGAGGTTTCCTCGTGAGATCTGAGCTTGCTTTACCCAGTAGGACTGCATAAGAGGATGATTGGACCATGGGCCTAGGTACCAGGTATTTGGAAGGGTCTACACTTGGCCGTATCTAGCAAGGGGAGGTCCTTTGCTTCTCCCCTTGACATTGTTATAAAAAGCCCTTTGAAATAAAGTTCTGGGCCCCTGGGTATTGACCCAGGTCCTCCTGAAGCTATTCTGTGTTTCTGTCTTTCTTTTCTTGGCTATGCCTATCATTTTATCTACAAGTTCCTTATTCCTCTCTCCTCCTCATAGGAACCCTGTAAAAAAGGTGGGGTCTGGTCTCCCACACCTTTCCAATTTGTGTCTCCTTGATCTTCTTTAGTGTCTTATTGCTCTTCTAGATAGAACTTAAGTACTATATTCAATAGATATGGAGTAGACAGTCTTGTCTTATTTCTGATTTTTGTGGAATTTCTTTGAGTTTCTCTCCATTCAATCTGATGTTGGCTATCAGCTTTCTGTATATTGTCATTATTATGTTTAGGTATGTCCCTTGTATCCTTGATCTCTCCAAGACTTTTATCATGAAAGGGTGTTGGATTCTTTTTCCCAAAGGTCTTTTCTACATCTAATGAGGTGATCTTGTGGTGTTTTTCTTTCAGTTGTTTATATGGTGGATTACATTGACAGATTTTCATATGTTGAATCATCCCTGCATTTTTTGGATGAAGCCACTTGATCATGGCAGATGATCTTTTGATGTGTTCTTGGATTTGGTTTGCAAGTGTTTTATTGAATATTTTTGGATCAATGTTCATGAGGGAAATTGGTCTGTAATTTGCTTTCTTTGTTAAATCTTTGGTTGGGTATCAGAATGACTGTGGGCTCATAAAATGAATTTGGCAATGTTCCTTCTGTTATTATTTTGTGAAATAATTTGAGGAATATTAGTATTAGTTCTTTGAAAATCTGGTAGAATTCATGCTAAAACCATCTGACCTTGGGTCTTTTTGGTTCAGAGACTATTAATGACTGATTCTATTTTACTAGGGGTTATAGATCCGTTCAAATTGCTTATTTGATCTTGATTTAACTTTAATAAGTGGTATCTATCAATTAAATTATCCATTTCTTTTATATTTTCCAACTTGGTTGAGTACAGCTTTTTAACATATATTCTTATGATTTTCTGGGTTTCTTCGGTGTCTGTTGTTATGTCCTTTTCATTTCTGGTTTTGTTTATTTGGATATTCTATCCGTCTTTTAGTTAGTTTAGTTAAGGGTTTGTCTGTCTTGTTGATTTTCTCAAAGAACTAACTTTTTTTTTCATTGATTCTTTGTATTGTTTTCTTTTTTCTATTTTATTAATTTCAGCCCTATGGTGGTTTGAAAGAAACTGGCTCCCAAAGGAAGTGGCACTATCAGGAGGTGTGGCTTTGTTTCAGTAGGTACGGTCTTTTTGGAGGAAGTATGTCACTGGGGAGGAGGCTTTGAGGTCTCATATATGCTCAAGCCATGCCCAGTGTCTCAGACTACTTCCTGTTGCCTGTGGGATAAACATGTAGCTCCTCCTCCACTCTCAGCTCCTTCTCTAGCACCATGTCTGCCTGTATGCTGCCTTGCTTCTCACCATGATGATAATGGACTAAACCTCTGAACTGTAAGCAAGCCACCCCAATTAAATGTTTTCCTTTATAAGAATTCCCGTGGTCATGGTGTCTCTTGATAGCAATAGAAATCCTAAGACAAACCCTCAGTTTGGTTATTTTATGCTGTCTACTTCTGTTTGATATAGTTGCTTCTTTTTGCTCTAGAGTTTTCAGGTGTGCTGTTAAGTATGCTCTTAAGTATGAGAATTGTTCGATTTTTTTATATAGACAATTAGTGTTATGATCTGTCCCCATAGTACCACCTTTGTTGTGTCCTGTAAGTTTGGGTATGCTGTGTATTCATTTCCATTGAATTCTAGAAAATCTTTAATTTCTTTCTTTATTTCTATTTTGACCTATTTTTCATTCAGTAGAGAGCTGTTCAGTTTCCATGAATTTATAAGCTTTGTGTTGCTTCTGTTGTTGATATCCAGCTTTACTCCTTGATGGTCTGATAGGATACAAGGAGTTATTTCAACTTTCTTTGCATCTATTGAGACTTGCTTTGTGACTGAGTATGTGGTCAATTTTGGAGAAAGTTCCATGAGGTGCTGAGAAGAAGGTATATTCTTTTGTGTTTGGGTGAAATGTTCTGTAAATATCTGCTAGGTCCATTTGGTTTATAACTTCTGTTAGCTCCGGTATTTCTCTGTTTAGTTTTTGTTTGGATGACCTGTTTATTGGTGAGAGTGAGGTATTGAAATCTCCCACAATCAGTTTGTGAGGAACACTATGTGATTTTAGCTGTAGTGGTGTTTCTTTTAAAAAGTTGCCCTTGTGTTTGGAGCATAGATGTTAAGAATTGAAATATTATCTGGATTTTTTCCTTTGGTGAGTGTGAAGTGTCCTTCCCTGTCTCTTTTTGAATAGTTTTGGTTTGAAGTCTCTTTTTTTTAGATATTAAAATGGCTACACTAACTTGTTTCATAGGTCCATTTGCTTGGAACATCTTTTTCCAGCCTTTTACCCTAAGGTAATATCTATCCCTGGTGATGAGGTGTATTTCTTGGATCAGCAGGAGGATGGATCCTGTTTTTGCATCCATCATGTTAGTTTTGTGGGTTTTTTTTTATTGAGAATTGAAACCATTGGTATTGAGAGATATTAATGAAGAATGATTGTTGATTCTTGTTATTTTGTTTTTGGTGGTGGTGGTGGTGTGTTTTTGAGTGTGTGTGTGTGTGTGTGTGTGTGTGTGTGTGTGTGTTTACCTTCTTTTTATTTTGCTCATCTGAGATTATTTATTCCCTGTGTTTTCATGTGTATAGTTAACCTCCTTAGGTTGGAGTTTTTCTTCTTGTACTTCTCTAGGCCTGGATGTATAGATAGATATTGCTTAAATTTGGCTTTATCATGGAATTTCTTATTTTCTCCATCTACGGTGATTTAAAGTTTTGCTGAGTATAGTAGTCTAGCCTGCCATCTGTGATCTCTTAGAGTCTGTAGCACATCCATCTAGGCCCTTCTGGCTTTTAGATTCTTTCTTGAGAAGTCAAGTGTAATTCTATTAGGTCTGCTTTTATATTTTTGCTTGGTCTTTTTTTCTTGCAGCTTTTAATATCCTTTCTTTGTTCTGTATATTTAGTGTTCTGGTTATTATGTAATGAGGGGACTTTCTTTTCTGGTCCAATCTATTTGTTGTTCTGTATGCTTCTTGTATCTTTATGGCATCTCCTTTCATTTAGGGAAATTTTCTTCTATGATGTAGCTAGAAATATTTTCCTGGCCTTTGATCTGGGATTCTTTTCCTTCCTCTATTCCTATTATTCTTAGGTTTGGTCTTTTCATAGTGTCCCAGATTTTCTGCATGTTTTGTGTCAGGAGTTTTTTAGATTTAACCTTTTCTTTGACCAGTTTGATTCACTTCTTCTATCATATCTCAATGCTTGAGAGTCTGTCTTCCATCTTTTGGATTCTGTGAGGAAACTTACCACTATAGCTCCTGCTTGAATTCCTAAATTCTTCATTTCCAGAATTCCCTCAATTTGGGTTTTATTGATTCTATTTCCAGTTGGGGGTCTTGAACAGTTTTATTCATCTCCTTCCACTGCCCCCCACTCCGGATTTGTTTAAGGGATTTCTTCATTTCCCTACACTTTTGTTTGTTTCTTTCTGGATTTCTTTATGGAATTTGTTAAGTTCCTCCTTAAGAACCTCTATCATCTTCATACACGTGGCTTTCAGGTCTTTTTCTCATGCTTCTCCTATTTTGGAATTTTCAGGGCCTGCTGTGGTGGGATAGCTGGGGTCTAGAGGAGATGTTGTGCCCTGGCAGTTATTGATTGTATTTTTATGCTGGCATCTAGGTCTCTGAGATTGGGATGATTATAGATCTAGGTGCTGTTTTTCTGGATTTTTCTTTGCTGGGTGTGCATTTTGTTTCTTGCTTTTGTTTCCTCTCTGAATTTTCAGAGACTGTAATGGCTGTGTGTTGTCTGGTAAAAAAAAAAAAAAAAAAAAAAAAAAAAAAAAAAAACTTTCTTTGGACCTGATAGTGACCACTGTGGGTTCCAGGTAAAATGTATTTCTAGGTATTGGGAACTGACGAGTCACAGGAGGGAGGAGAGAAGAGTGTTTACCGGGATCTGCTTATTTTATCACCTTCGAATGGGGAAGACAGTGATGAAAGGTTATCCCAGAAAGTCTGCTAGAGTGCAGGGGATGAGACTTGGAAGGGGTGAATCTAGAGGAACAGGGGAGAGGGGAAGCATCTCTACAGACAGCCTACCTGCTCCCCTGGCAGGAGTGGTTTGTAGGTTAGCAGAGGGTACCTGGTGGAGTTGGGAGCTGCAATAAAGCAGTGAGTGGGGAGAAGGAGGATAGAAGAGGAAGGTCTGTAAGATCCACAGGAGATGGGAACAGGGGGCAGGGGAGGCTGCCATAGGTGTTCTGCTATGTAGCTGGGGATGATACTAGGGCATTAGATCTAGGGGGGAACAGAGAGAAAACAGAAGGCCTGCCACAAATCTTTCTTTGAAGGAGACCTATTGTCTTGTTTTTACATGTTGCCTGTGTTTTTGTGCTGGGAATTGTGCATCTTTCATTGACTATGGCTATTATTATGAGTTTCTGACCCACCCTGCTGAGCAACATTTGGGTCTTTGCTTGCTTCACTGATTTGGGATCAGCTAAATGATGCTGAAACTTTGGTCTTGGGACCACTTGGTATTGATTTCTGGGTGAGATAGCTGGGATGGCCCATTTGTCTATGGAAGGCATGGACTCTGACTTCACCAAAGGACACCCTTCCTGAGGTGGCAAAGAAGGTAGCTTGCTAGAGTGGTTGGATGTGTGGCTTCTGGTGTGAGAAGTGTGACCACTCGAACCACTTCCTGAGATGATGAGAGTGACCCTACAGAGGAAGGTTTCTCACCTGAAAAAAAAATGCAGACACCCAGACACCACTGCCACCACCCGGCAAATTTTTTTTTTTTTTTTTTTTTTTTTTTGGTTTTTTGAGACAAGGTTTCTCTGTGTAGCTTTGCGCCTTTCCTGGAACTCGCTTTGTAGACCAGGCTGGCCTCGAACTCACAGAGATCCGCCTGCCTCTGCCTCCCGAGTGCTGGGATTAAAGGTGTGCGAGTAGCCTGTCTTTTTTTTTTTTTTTTTCTCAGTGCTGAGGACCAAACCCAGGGCCTTGCACTTGCTAGGCAAGCGCTCTACCACTGAAGGAATAGGAGACCATGGTAAATGAAGACCACATGAGAATAGAAAGAAGCAAAGTGCTAGAGACGCCCACAGAAATCCACAAAGATACCCCCACAATAGACTGCTGGCAATGGTCGAGAGACAGCCCAAACTGACCTACTCACCCGAACTGACCTACTCTGGTGATGGGATGGCCAAACACCCTAATTGTCATGCTAGAAACCCCATCCAATGACTGAGGGATCTGGATGCAGAGATCCATGGCCAGGCCCAGGGTGGAGCTCCAGGAGTCCAATTAGCAAGAAAGAGGAGGGTTTATATAAACAAGAATTGTTGAGATCAAGGTTGGATAAAGCACAAGGACAAATAGCCAAACAAATGGAAACACATGAACTATGAACCAATGGATGAGGAGCACCCAACTGGATCAGGCCCTCTGAATGGGTGAGATAGTTGATTGGCTTGATCTGTTTGGGAGGCATCCAGGCAGTGGGACCGGGTCCTGTGCTCATTGCATGAGTTGGCTGTTTGAAACCTGGGGCCTATGCAGGATCGCTTGGCTCGGCCTGGGAGGAGGGGACTGAACCTGCCTGGACTGAGTCTACCAGGTTGATCTCAGTCCTCGGGGGAGGCTTTGCCCTGGAGGAGGTGGGAATAGGAGGTAGGCTGGGGAGAAGGGGAGGGGGGGCGGGAGGGGGGAGAACAAAGGAATCCGTGGCTGATATGTAGAACTGAATTGTATTGTAAAATAAAATAAAATAAAATAAAATTTAAAAAAAGAAATGCAGACACATCATTAAGTTCTTGAGATTATGGAAGTTAGGGCAGCAAAGAGGAGCAGAGGCATGACCTCTGACCTGGGGGTGGGCAGTAAGAAGGCACTCCCCATGGGTCCTGAGATGGAAGGGTTGGTGTGCTAGTGGGAAGCACAATTATAGATTCTAAACTGAGGACAAAGCACCACACAGTGCTGAGACCCTGGGAAGTAGGGTGCTGGGGGTAGGAGATGTGGCTTTGACCTTGGGAACAAGGATCCTGACACACTAGTGGTTAGGGTACCAATGTGCAGGAATGTGGCTTCTGACCTGGGGAGTAAGCCCTATGTGTGTCCTGAGGTACTTGGGATTATGGTGCTAGAGAGTAGAAGATGAAGAAGCCTTTGATCCAGGAGGGCAAGCTCCCTCAGGGTTCTGAGGTACTGGGCTTAAACATTTATTTTTTATTTTTTATTATTTATGTCTTTTAAATTGTGTTTATTATTAGCATGTGTGTGCTCATGATGGAAGCAGGAGTGATGTGGTATGTGTACCACAGAATGTTTGTGGAGGTCAGAGGGCAACGTTTTGTGACTTTGGTTCTATCCTTCTAACTTTATTTGGGCTCCAGAGTCAAATTGAGGTTGCCAGGCTTGCTAGGCAAGCTCTTTTATCCATGGAGTCATCTTCCTGGTTCTTAAACTTTTAAAGTGGCTAAAAACATATGTGATTATTACATGTGTATACGTATGTAAATATATATATATATATATATATATAATCAAGCATATTAATATATATTATTACTTAATTAGATGGTTAAATGATTATGAGCTGAAATTTTTTTTTAATTCATCTATTTATTTTATATCCTGGCTACAGCCTCTCCCCCCATCCTCCCCTCCCAGTCCCTCTCTTTCATTCCTCTTCTGTCTCCATCCAGGAAAGGGAAGCTCTCAATAAAACATGCCATATCTAGTTGCAGGAAGATTAAGCACCTCCCCATGTATTAAGACTGGGCAAGGTGACCCAGTACAAGGAGTAAGGGCCCCAAAACCAGTAAAAGAGTCAGAAACAGCCCCTGTTTCCTCTGTTAGGAGTTCCACCAGAGGAGCAAGCTACACAATTGTAACATATATGCAGTGCCCAGGTCAGTCCCGTGCAGGCTCCCTGGTTGTCTGTTCAGTCTCTGCCAGTCCCCGCAAGCCCAGGTTAGTTGATTGTGTGAGCCTTCCCATGGTGTCCTTGACCCCTCTGGCTCCTACACTTCTTTCTCCTCCTCCTCCATAGGATTTCACAACTCCACCTAAAGTTAGGCTGTGGGTCTCTGCATCTGCCTCCATCAGTTGCTGAATGACATGTCTCTAATGACAATCGGGACAGGCACCAATCTGGTGACAGGAAATGGCAAGTTCAGGCTACATATCCTAGCTATTGTTAGGAGTCTAAGCTGGGGTCTTCCTCATAGACTCCTGAGAGATTCCCTGTGCCCGGTTTCCACCCTACCCTGAAACACCCCCTGCCCAGCAGTCTCCTTAGCATTCTCTGCTCTGTGTCCCCCACAACCTGGTCAATGAGCTGAAATATTAAGGGTAGTTGTCAACCAGGAGAGTTTTGGGTAATACCTATTTTCCCCTATAAGTTATCTGTTCATCATAATTTTTACAATACACAATATTTACAATCATAGGTATGTAATATATAGTAAAAACATAAATCACATTTGCCTAGATTTTCCTGGAAGGTTTCATTTATAAACCTCATCTATCCTGTTTTTCTTTGAAAAGTTGAATAAGGGCTTCTTACCTAAGTATTGGATGATTCTCATTTGGGTGACAATTATGACTTTAAGGATAATAGCTTTTGGAAATCTTTAGAGCATTTCCCACCTTATAACTCCCAAGCTTACTGCTCCAGGCTCTTTTGCTACTCCACCTGCAAAGTAGGTTTTGCTAATCAGATGGACTCATGTGAATCCTCAGCTTTGAAGGTGATGCTTCCCAGGGAGAGGTGAGCATAGCACCCACCTGCAGCTGTAAGTTTTCTCAGGTCCCACCCAGCCCCATGGTCTCACGTTCCTCTGGTCCCACCCAGCTCCCTCCATGGTCCCTCAGCCACTTATAAAATAATCATTCAGAGGCTTAATATTAATTACCAATAGTATGGCCTATGGCAGCCTTCTTGCTAGCTATCTCTTATAATTTAACCCATTTCTATTAATCTATAAGTTGCCACGTAGTCATGGCATTACCAGTCTGCTGGCATCTTGCTGCTCCTTTGGCAGTGACTGGCATCTCTTCGTCCTCTCCTTTCTTCTCTCTCTACATCTGCTTGGATTTCCCACCTGCCTCTAAGCTGCCTTGCCATAGGCCAATGCAGCTTTATTTATCAACCACTCAGAGCAACACATATTCACAGCATACAGAAAGACATCCCACAGCACCCACCCCCAGCTGAACATGAGCAGGAGGGCTTCCTGCCTAAGCTCCTGGCATGCACAGCAAGTGTTATCATTTAGAGCTACAGTATCTACCAGAAACAGGGATGTTGCCAAACGTTGGCAGCAACAGTGTTTTCACTGGAGCAAACTCCGGTGCAGTTTAATGTTATTGCTGGCCTTGTTGTTTCTGTATTTGCTCTCCAGAATTCTGTGACTTGTTTAATATTTGTAACATATTCTGTTTCTGCCTAAGGTAGCCATTATGGATTGTACTGTCTGCAACCAAGAACTATGTGTGATAGTATTACCATCATCTCCATCTTCCAGATGAAGAAATTGAAACTTCAAGAAATGGAGAAAAAAAATCTCATGGTTATGCAGCTAATAAACAAATGGTAGATAAGACACAAATGTAAGGCTTTTGGGTTGAAGTCTGGACTCTTCTGAAAGGCCATGCTTACACATGTTTTTATAAAAAATATTAGCAATTAGCTAAATAAAAACTAAAAAGCTAGAGCATGTAATATCCAGAGGAATTTATATTTAAGATATTCTAATATTTATCACAAGGCAAACTCATTCATAAAAAAGTTGTCATTTTAAAAATAATTACAACCTAACTACATTGTCTACCACCAGTCATAGGGATCATTCACAGCAGACGACAGTACCGGGACCTGGAGACTGATGAATTTTATGTGTGTTGGTCAGGGAGGTAATCAAAGAGCTAGGAAAGAAGCTAGGCTTGGTGACTCCCATTTCCTTCAACCAGTGGAAGTTGAAGCCATTTGTTAGCCTATTTAGAAATATACACATCAGACAAGTCCAATGTCTAAGTGAAAACCTTGTTTAGATAAAATAAGAAATAAATGTTAAATATATGGGAGAGCACTTAAAAACATTGCCAATCAGTTTTGAGACCACTCTGAACTACACTATTATCAACTCTTGGGGAGAGTAACTAGGAAGTCTAAAATAGCTTTTGAGAGAAAACTCATGAAAATGCTCCCGAGGGTATAGGGATTACATTTCCACCCTGCTCTGAAATTCAAAATATAATCAACCAAGTTTGCTTCAAGGAAATGATCCCTTCTGCAGGAATTAGGAAAACTGTTAAACTCCTGTTAATCCATAGAAAAATACAAGATTGGGTGCCTAAGTGTTTTAAGTAAAAATATTCCCAAATAGGTATTACTAGCTCCATGTGCACAGTTAATGTTTTTGTGCTTTTTTTTTTTAATAGAAGATGTGTTTTACTCAACAGACCATTTCTCTTTTCTTGGGAAGCATGGGGGTTTGTGTTATACAAGGAACCTTTGCAGTTCTGATTCATTTCCCTTTAAATCATCCAAATATTGCTTTTTATGGGCTATGTAGTGGCCAAACAGCCTCTAAGGGGGTGCTAAAACTTTCAAGCCTTGCTTCCCTTAAAATAAAATAAAATCAAGTTTTTAAAGGAGGAAGGAGGTTCTGTGTGAACCTATGTGGACTGTGAAGCTCTCCTCAGGCCAAGATCTAAGAGGCATAAGTGAGCTCTGAATGTTCTAGATTCCCTTTCCTGTTTAATAGTGGACTTGCACAAAGACTTCCTTTACAGCTTAATGCACATCTTCCTTTCAGAAGCATAAACATTATCGCTGAACCAAAGCAACTTTTACTTTCTCCATCAGGAATTACCTGGAGATGTTTCAGAATGAAGGCATGCACGGTACCACTCTAAACCACTCTTTGTTTATATATAATTCAAGCGATGCTTGTTGGAAAATTACTCTGAACTAAGAACAGTCTACTAATTCAAGATCACTGAGTGATTCAGATGGTGGAGATGGTGGAGAGTACAGTTCACTGATGGCTAACGCCACAAGAACAGCAAGGGGCCTCTTTCCCTTTTGTTTTAGTAAGTGTTACTTTTGCTGTGATGAAACACCATGACCAAAGCAACTTGGGGAGGAAAGGGTTATTTTGGCTTACACTTCCACATCACTGTTCATCATTTAAGGAAGTCAGGACAGAAACTCAAGCAGGGCAGAGACCTGGCGGTAGGAGCTGATGCAGAGGACTTTAGGAGTCCATTAGGAGTGCTGCTTACTAGCTTGCTTTCCGTGACTTGCTCAGCCTATTTTCTTATATAACCCAGGACCACCAGCTCAGGAATGGCACCACCCACCATGGGTTGGACCCTCCCCCATTGATCACTAATCAAGAAAATGCTGTATAGCCAGACCTTATAAAAGCATTTTCTCTATCGAGGTTCTCTCCTTATAGATAAACCTAGCTTGTGTCAAGTTGACATAAAACTAGCCAGCACACCTTTCTTATCTCCATTACTGAGATAAATGTCTCTGGCTTATTCAAAGAAATATCACTTTTGTCTTAAACCATCCCTTTATCTTAGTTCTCTAATAGCCTAATAAGTAGTGTGGAAAGAGGGCTTAGGAAGACCAAGACTCAATGAAGTATTTTTCTCAAACAATAGTTTGACACTTCAGTTTAAACAGCAGAAGGAATCCACCAGTAACTCTGCATTCTCAGGTAATTGGTAAAGCCACTATTTAGATTTTTTGGAGTGGTCACACCATAGCTACCTTAAACAGAAGTCCAAGGAAACCATTCAGAAATTAATTCATTCTCCCTTACTTACTCAGTGCTAACTCTGGGCAGGTAAAATGCTCAGCACTGTGTATGTAACAGTGAACCACTGGGAAACTGGATAAGGAGAGATCTGTTTGAGAGAGTCATGGCTTTTCAATAATAAATATTACTTCTCCTTCATAGTATTTTTATATTTTCAGGAGAAGGCAACATGGAAGTACAAATACCCATTGAATATTCTTCATCTTTAGTCCTGGGATGCTCAGTCAAGGTCTGCACTTTCTCACGAGCTCTACCTGGGATCCAATACACCAATTCACTGGTCATGTACCGTTAGTCTATCTCACCTTTATCCTGCTCATTCCCAGATTCTGTCTTTGTCTCCTCCTTCACGACAAACACTGAAGTCATTTAACTTGTATTTCCCAAGCTCTTTACCCTGCCATTTTCAAACTTATGTCAGTTCTACACATTTAAGTCACCCCCCTCAAAAGGATCTGCAACCTTTGAAGGGAGATTTGAAAATGATATTAAAGACTTTTCAGAAAAAAATAACAAGTTAGACTACTCAGTAAATTCTTTAAAAATACAAAGCAATAAAAAAGAATGTCTTCCATAAGATAGTGAAGCATATTTTGAAACTTCAATAGGTGAAAGGGTTTGATATTCAATAAAAATGGAAAATACATGTAATATAATAGTTCAAAAACAAGTTCAAATACCCATCAAGTTTTGACTTATCTCAAACGTGACATCTCAAACAGGATAAAAAAGGAAGAATTCAAAGAATGATGTTGGGGAACTAGCTGGTCACTAGGAAAAAATATTAAAGCTATATTTCTCTTATCAGAAATAAATTCCAGATGTATTATTCAAATGTAAGAAATAAAGGATTTAAAGAAAGGCATGAGGAATAAGAAGGATCACATTTACCTTACTTCCTAAAATAACTAAAAAAAAAAAGTAGACAAAATGTAAGAAACAATGATTTTTCAAACATTGGATGACAAAGTGCACCAAGACAAGACACAAATGGCAGGAGCCTAGAAGTACCCAGCCCGCTGCCTGGAGAGTTCCCAGGCCATGCTGTGGGGAAAGAAAGCCAGCTGTCTCAGTAACCACACTACACAGAGAAGATGAGGCCCAGGGGCCCGAGACTGCTAAAGACCACAGAGTGGTGGCCTAGAGAAAAGAGGATGCAGCGAGCAAGTGCTGAGAATTTTAGGGTCTCCTGAGAGAAGTCAACCCCAGTATGCTTAGCAGTCATGTAAGGGTCAACGAATGGAGTTGCCCAAGGCCAGGAAGACAATCATCTGAAAGGACTAGAAGGCATGCCTCTGAGTAGACTCAAAATGGTCCTATTCGGGGCTGGAGAGATGGCTCAGAGGTTAAGAGCACTGGCTGCTCTTCCAGAGGTCCTGAATTCAATTCCCAGCAACCACATGGTGGCTCACAACTATCTATGTAGCATAAAGGCATACATGCAGATAGAACCCTCATATTCATAAAGTAAATAAATAAATAAATCTTTTTTATAAGGAACAAAGGCATAAGAATATATATGCATGAAAATGTCCATGAAATCTATCACTTTGTGTGTTAACTTAAAATAAGTAATTTTTTTTTAAAAAAAAAAAAAAAAAAAAAAAAGGTCCTATTCTCATATCCAGAAATACCTATATATTGACAGGGCATCAAGTTTACCTCTTTAATGGGAGTAATTTTTCCCTCAAGATACTACTCTTGTCTTGACTAACAAGTTCAAAGTGGACTAGAACCAGACTCAAGAATTGGTTCATTTCTCATCTTACCATTTCATCTATTCTTTCCAATCATTCAGACCCTTGTGTTAGTTACTTTTCTATTACTGTAATAAAACACCATGTCCAAGGCAGCATCTAGAAGAAAGAGTTTACTTGGGCTTGTGATTCCAGAGGGTTCGAATCCATGATGGCAGAGTGGAGACAGCAAATGGCAGGCATGGTGTCTGGAGCAAGAGTGAAGACCTTACATCATGAACAGCAAACAAAATGTAGAGAGAGTTACCTGGGAATGGTGGTAGGCTTTGAAACCTCACAACCCGCCCCTAACCACATACTTCCTCCAGCAAGCCCACACCTTTTTTTAATTAAGAAAACTTTTTTTATTCATTTTACATACCAATCAAAGATCCCCCTCTTCCCTCCTCCTGTCTCCCCAGCCTCTCCCCCCAAACCACCTCCCATTTCCTCCTACAAGAAGGTATGGCCTCCCATGGGGAGTCAGCAGAGCCTGGTACATTTAGTAGAGGCAGGTCCAAGCCCCTCCCCCTGCCTCAAGACTGCACGAGGTGTCGCACCATAGACAGTGGGCTCCAAAAACCTGCTCATGCACCAGGAATGGATCTTGATCCTACTGCCAGGGGCCCCTTAAGCAGATCAAGCTATGCAACTGTTTCAGTATGCAAAGGGTCTAGTCCAGTCCCATGCAGGCTCCACAGCTGTTGATCTAAATTTCATGAGTTCCCACTAGTTTGGTTTAATTGTCTCTGTAGGTTTCCCTATTATGATCTTGATGCCATTGCTCATAGAATCCCTCTTCTCTCTCTTCAACTGGACTTCTGGAGCTCGGCCTGGTGTTTGGCTGTGGATCTCTGCATCTGCTTCCATTAGTTACTGGAGAAAGGCCCACACCTCTTAAATCTACCCAAACAGTACCATAAACTGGGAACTAAGTACTCAAATATCTCAGCCTATGGAAAACATACTCATTCAAATCACTACCACATTGTTCCTCAAAATTCCATCATTGAATCTCTTCTCTATTTCTGACTCTCTTGAAGGGACTGTCCACATCACCCCTTTCCTCTCTAACTCCAGGAACTTCGTGAATGGTAGATACTCAGTTCTCCTCAGTAGGCATCAACAAGAGCATCTTTCCTGGGCACCGGTATTTACAAAAGTTCAGAGTTGTACCCATCTTCCAGCTTCTCTTTGCCTCTCTTATTCTGTTTATTATCTGTTAAATAAGTCGGTAGAGTCACAGACCCATTTTTATATTACTCCTTATCTACGTTTTCTAGTTAGTTCTTGGTTTTCTATCTGTCTTGGTCACTGTTGTTTTCTATGAAAAGACACCATGACCAAGGCAACTCTTACGAAAGAAAGCACGTAATTTGGGGGCTTGCTTACAGTGTCAGAGATTTAGGCCGTTATCATCACTGCATGGCAGCAGGCAGGGCCAGCACGGCACTGCACAAGTAGGTGAGAGCTACATCCTGGTCCACAGGCAGAGACAGAGTCACGGGGCTTGGCATGGGCTTTTGATACCTCAAAGCCCACTCACCAGTGACACACGTCCTCCAACAAGGCCACACCTTCTAAACCTTTCAAATAGTACCACTGCCTGGTGACTAAGCATTCAAATGTATGAGCCTATGGGGGCCGTTCTTATTCAAACCACTACACTGTCATACAACTCTAACGTGATAATTTATATTTTCTTGCGTTCAGTCTCTCACACTTCAAAGATGCTCTTCATACTGCTGTGAGAGTGTTTTAAAGTAAACGTCTGTTCATTTTAATAACATATCTAAAGGCCTCCATGGATCCTCACCACCACCAATGACAGAAAGCAGTCCACTTCCCATAGTGCATCGCTTGAAGAATTCTACTATCTGTCTCCACACACTTTAACAGCCTCCTCTCCTATACCATTTCACCCCCTACTGACCTGTAGGTTCTTAGAACTAATTCCCTAGCACAATGTCCCCAAGTTTTTACACCTCTTGGTCTTTTCACAGATTTTTCTCAGTGTCGTGAATGGCTTCCCCATCTTCTTATGGTTGGAAGAACTGATAATGTTCTAAGATGAGGTCAGATGACTCTCTATGAAGCTGTCCTCAAGTTTCCTAATGATAATTCCTCTTCTCAGCAACCTGACAGCATATGTATCTGTCATAAAACCTGTCACAATGCATTTACCTATTGTCACAGTTTATTCAAATGATCTGTGTGTTCACCTGTCTCTGCACTCTACTCTGGGCCCCATATTAGACCCCCATATCATACTTAGTTTTCTTCTTAACCCTAGGTATGTGTACTTTGTTCTGTGATATGCTAAAGATAAGAAAGAGAAAAACTTTATAAAATGCTTTAGTTGAATATCAAATTTGGTTACTAAAACATGAATAAGTTATATTCTATCTCATTTATAAAAATAATGTTTCCCATCCAAGTATTAATGAGGCCCAGGGCAGGCTCCATGCCCAAAAGTAGTTGGCTTACACAAAACAAATTCTATGACTTTTTTGTGAGCTTTTTGTTTCTTCTTGGCTTTTGGGGGGGTCTTATTGTTATGTTTCATTTTCATGTTTTCTTTTTTGTTTTTGTGGTGTGTGTGTGTGTGTGTGTGTGTGTGTGAGAGAGAGAGAGAGAGAGAGAGAGAGAGAGAGAGAGAGAGAGAGAGAGAGAGAGAGAGAACATGAAGTTGGGTTGGTAGGGAGGAGTCGGGGGAGGGGAAAAACATCACCAAAATATATCATATGAAAAATTATTTTTTAATTTTAAGAAAAACTAAAATCACTTATGTCTCCAAACTGAGAGATATGTACGTCAGTTCAGTTTTCTGTGAGGTTTTTATCAGTACCTTCCAAAACTGGATCCCTTTCTTAATATCCTCCATTAAAAAAAAAAAGTAGTAAGCAATAAACATGTGCTGTTTTCTCAACAAGACAACACAAGTGGTCTTTTCAGAGACATGGCTCCTGGCAAAGGCTCATAGCTAATGTGAACCGTAGCACGACATAGAAGAGTGGCTGCCAAGTATCCTCAATAAAGGGAGAGACAGGGAGTATTTTAGGGCTTAAAGCTACAAACTACTCACACAAGAGCAGCCACAGACCAAAAAAAAAGAACACATCTACGTACAGATAAAAATTTTATTTATGAGCCGGGCGGTGGTGGCGCACGCCTTTAATCCCAGCACTCGGGAGGCAGAGCCAGGTGGATCTCTGTGAGTTCGAGGCCAGCCTGGGCTACCAAGTGAGTTCCAGGAAAGGCGCAAAGCTACACAGAGAAACCCTGTCTCGAAAACCAAAAAAAAAAAAAAAAAATTTTATTTATGGATAATAAAATCTTAATATTATATATTATCTACGCATCACAAAATATTGTTCTTTTAATGTTTTTTTCAGCTTTAAATTTAAACATGTACAAATTAGGGAATGGAGAGGTAGTCAAGAGCACTTGGGTGTCTTCTGAACACTACCTGCATGCAGTGCCTATGGAGACCAGAAGACAGCATCAGATTCCCAGTCACCAGAATTACTGATGGTTGTGAGGTCCCCTGTGGAGCTGGGAATCAAACACAGGTCTTCTGGAAGAGTGGCCAGCGCTCTTAACTGCTGAGCCACCTCTCAAGCCTCTGTGTTTTAATACAATAGATTGATTAAACCTGTTCTTTCGAATAGCTATTCTGTTCTGAGTATTCGAGTTTTAGCCAAGAGTTTACCATGTGTGTATTCTGGTTCTGGACTTGTTGCCTTGGATGTGATTTCCACTCTCCAGGTCTGCCCATGATGTGAGCATATTTATTACCGTCTTACAAATATTCAGAGAGATTGGGCAGTTTGCAATCTAGGTAACAATCTAATGGCTCAGCTAAGAGTAGAATACAGATATTTTACTCTAACCTCAGATGTGCCTCTTTGTTCTAACTTGTTTCCCCTAAGGAACTCAGAGGATGTCAGGCTATGGGTACTCAATTAGAAAAATGCCAACTTTGCTGAGCAGCTGACATATGTGCAGCCAGATGGGAAATGCTGTAAAAAAAAAAAAAAATCTAAAAGTTCTTGGGGCGGAGTCACTAACCCCATCCCTACCTCATCTCTTCCCAGGTACACCTGCTTTCTACTAAAATACTTCCCTGACCTCAAATGCCAACAGTACTAGATTAAAGATACCATGACCTGGAAGAGCTTGAAAGAAGGCAGGCCGGGCAGTGGTGGTGCACGCCTTTAATCCCAGCACTTGGGAGGCAGAGCCAGGCGGATCTCTGTGAGTTCGAGGCCAGCCTGGGCTACCAAGTGAGTTCCAGGAAAGGCGCAAAGCTACACAGAGAAACTCTGTCTCGAAAAAAAAAAAAAAAAAAAAAAATTGAAAGAAGGCAGAAGTGATCTGAGGTACGTGCCTGGTGACTATAAAATCAACTAGCATAACACAGAATCACACACACACACACACACACACTCAAGAGTGCACACATGTTTGTGCAGATGTGCACACACACTGTTTAGAAGAAATTATGGAAGATCTTAATTTTATAATAAACAAAACCAAAATTAC
This sequence comes from Peromyscus eremicus, assembly GCF_949786415.1. Taxonomy (NCBI): domain Eukaryota; kingdom Metazoa; phylum Chordata; class Mammalia; order Rodentia; family Cricetidae; genus Peromyscus; species Peromyscus eremicus. The sequence continues at coordinate 72,501,489 of NC_081421.1, forward strand.
CAAGAAGGAAATCTGTGAAGGTGAGACTTTCAACTGCCATTGGGAAAGGCTCACAACAAACCCGGATGAATTGGACCATGTTCTTAGAGAGGAGCTAGCCTTCCCATACAGCAGCAGGCCTTCCCTGAATTAATCTATAAAATCAATATGCCCTGTTTTTTCAAAACAGCAAAGTAAGTTTTTGAACCAGACAGTCAATCTGATAGAAAACTAACAGCTAGGAAAACAAGGAAATCATAAGAAAAAGTAAAACATTGAAATGAAACATTCTACTATATTAAAAAAGTTTATAAAGCTACTATGAAAGTGATATGACAATAAAATGGATTGTAGATCCTGGAAGACCACAAAAGCAATATTGATTTATACTATTTATACTATACTATAAGGATGACATTTCAAAGCTATGAATAACTGACAGACTAATTAGCAACTGGTGCTGAAACAATTGGGTAGCCATTTGGAAGAAAACATCAAATTTGATTTACCTCTTTTTTGATATGAATACTGTAAGAAACATGGAATTAAAAGTAATCTCAAAATATGCCTGTAATCCCAGCACTTTGGAAGCCAAGGAGGTGTATCATCAAAGGTTTGAGGCCAAGCAGTAGCATAACAAAGGAGTGGCTACAAAGTATCCTCAATAAAAGGAGAGACAGTGAATATTTTAGGGTTTAAAGCTGATCCTCTGCCACAAACTACTGGACAACCTGGGCTAAATAGTAAGGCTCTGTCTCAAAACAAACAAACAAACAAACAAACAAATAAAAACAGCAATGCAAGGAAACCCATCCTTATGATATCTGAAGTACACAAAAATTATTTGTTTTTCTCCTCATCAGCTTGTCAGTGTGCTGGTTGGCTTTTGTCATCTTGACACAAGACCTAGACACCCCAGGCAAAAGGGAATTTCAACTGAGGGATAGACTCCATCATAATCTGCAAACATATCTGTGCGGTATTTTTCTCCTCCTCCTCTTCTTCTTCTTTCCCCCTTTACAAAATAATTTTTATTTAAGGTTCTTGTAAGCAGAAGTTTCTGTCCCCCCAGCAATCCACAAGTACCAGCAGCTGCTTCCCAAATTACCACACAGAGAGTAATATTAATTACAAATGTTTGACCAGTAGCTCAGGCTTATTACTAACTAGCTCTTACACTTAAATTAACCCATATTTCTTATCTATGTTTAACCACATGGGCTGATACCTTTTCTCAGTAGGGCATTCTCATCTTGCTTCCTCTGCATCTGGCTGGTGACCCTCTCTCTACACCCTTCTACCTCCAAGAATTCTTAATTTGGTTGCTCTGACTATACTTCCTGCCTGACTAACAGCCAATTAGCATTTTATTAAGCCAGTTCAAGTGACAAATCTTTACAGTGCACAAGAGGATTATTCCACAGCAAGTTCTGATAGAAATGCAATGAATAGTGAAAGTATTTCTATGTTTTGACTTCCAGTTGAGGACTAACTGATACAGCCTTTTCATACAGATATCAAAAAACATTTTTATTTACCATATTTAAATCTCCAGCAAATATGAAATCTAGAAAATAATTTAAATGTTCTAAAGTTGACCAGATTCATAATATTAAGGAACTCAGTTTCTCATTTATGATGGGCTTTTGGTTTATTAACAAATGTTTTTCTGTCCATTTTATTTATTGAAAATAGTTTTTATGCCATATCTTCTAATTACAGTTTCCTCTGCCCCAGCTCTTCCCAGATCCTTCCCACTTCCCACCTTCCCACATCCATACCATCCCTATCTTCTTTCCCTCCTTCCTTTCCTCTCTCTCTCTCATTAGAATACAAGTAGGCTTATAATAATAATAATAATAATAATAATAATAATAATAATAATAATAATAAAACAAAAACAAACCAGAATAGGACAAAACAAACAGGAAAAAAAGAGCCAAGGAAAGAGCACAAGAAACACATAAAGATGCTGAGACACACATTCTCACACACAGAAAACCCGTAAAACCAAGATTGGAAATCATAATATATAAGCAAAAAATCTGTAAGGTTAAAAAAGAAACTCCCAAAATACCATTGAGTTCATTTTGTGTTGGCCATTTACTGCTGGGAATGGGGGCCTGCCCTTAAGTGTAGACACATCAACATTTTCTTAATGGCTAATTGGTGTAGTGGGTCCCAGCCCACCATGGGCAGTGCCATCCCTAGTCAAGCCAGAACAAGCAAATCAGTTTGTGTTCCTTCATGGTCTTTGCTTCCATTGATATCTCCAGGTTACCACCATGAGTTTCTTCCCTGGCTTCCTTGGAAGATGGGCTATAAAGTGTAAGTTGAAATAAGCCCTTTCCTCCCCAAATTGCTTTTGGTCAGTGTTCTATCACAGCAACAGAAAACAAACTCAGACACAAATTTGTAGCAAATCTCAACCTGAGAATACAGAGAAATAGATATTCTTGTGTATCTGTGGGAGTGTACCAGTTTATATATTCAGCCAGTCACTATTGAATTGTCAACGAATCTATATCTTATATCAGGAATTTCATCCTACATATATGAAATGCTTAAAATTATTCAGGGAGGCATCATCAGTAATAAAAATAATTGTTATCACCTCCAAATGTTCGTTAGTGGTAGACTATAGAATTATAGTACATTTACATCACAGATACTACATAGCCATGAGAAACACTAAATTAGCTACTCAAGTGGGATGCAAGTTGACTTCTGTGATATTTCACTAAAAGGCAAGGAGGGACATAATGCACATAAACATCAGCTAAATAAATCACTGTTCATGCAAAAGAGAAGTTGGGGCAATTGTTTTTGGTTTTTTGTTTTGTTTTGGTTTTTGGGTTTTTTTTTTGTTATACCAAAAAATTGTTTTTGTTTTTAAAGACTTATATTTGTTTATTTAAAAATAATAATAGGGCTGGGTGTGGTGACACGTGCCTTTAATCTCAGCACAAAGGCAGATGGATGGATCATTGTGAGTTTGAGGCCAGCCTGGTCTACCGGTCTACACAGTGAGTCATGATAGTCAGGGCTATGTAGAGAGACTCCATCTCAAAAACAAATGACAAACAAAAAAACAACAACAAAATCACAATAGGATTTGGAGTGTGGTAGTCTACATTTATAAAAACAATACTCGGGGGCTGGAGAGATGGCTCAGAGGGTAAGAGCACTGCCTGTTCTTCCAGAGATCCTGAGTTCAAATCCCAGCAACCACGTGGTAGCTTACAACCATCTGTATTGAGATCTGATGCCTTCTTCTGGAGTGCAGGCATGCAGGCAGATAGAACATTATATACATAACAAAATAAACAAATCTTTTTTAAAAAACCCAAAACAAACAAACAAACAACAACACTCAGGAGGCTGAGCTGAGAGGATTACTAGCAATTGTTATACACAGAGATAGAAATATGCATTTGCTGGTAGATGCAAAAAGTGTCTCTGGGCTGAGACGTGTAGAGATAAAGAACACTGTCTGCCTCTTCAGAGTTGGGTGAGCAGGGCTGCAGGATGAGAAACAGAACCTCCCATTTGCTCTTTCACCTTTAAAACTTAGGACACATTCAGCTGTCACTTCTACGAGCTGGCTGTGACTTGTTTTACAATAACCCTCCAATCACTGTGGCCCATAGCTTTGTTGGCAAATTCTTCCTCCATTTCCCACCTTGTCTGGCCTCTTGCAGTCTGCCCTGCTTAAGAAACATCCGTTACCTTGCTTCTATATGCTGAATGAATATACAAGGACTTGCAAAGGCCTGCTTTTAAAACCATGGGGACAGGGAGTGTAGTTTATTTTTAACTTGGGTGGAATTCAGAAAAGAACTGCCAAAATGATTAAAGAGACTGTAGAGACTAGTTTATTAAAAAGATGAAAAGCCCCAATATGTGTCATTTGACTAACTGACAGCAGGGTTAGGTTGTGGTTAGCATAAGCAAGAACTTGCAATGCTCAAACACCAGAAAAGGGGAGGAGCAGTTGAGGAGATACTGAAAAAAAAAAAAACAAAAACAAAAACAAAAAAAAAAAAACAAGATATATCCAAATGAAAGTCTTGGTCCATCCATCCATCCATTCATCTGTCCATCCATGTGTTTCCAGAGCAGCTCCTCCAGGAAAAGATGATGTCCCATCCTTACCATCCTAGAACATCTCTATCTTCTCAGACTTATGAGCCTCAACCAGATGCTGGGCCAGAGTATGGAACGTTATCGCTCACACGCTTTCCTATACATAAGCATCTTTCCCCATCACCTACCACCTTCAAATGATGCTCCTCTTCATCCCTCTAGACACTAGCTTGCTTTTTCTCAATGCCTTGGGCCCAACCAATGTGGATCAGACTTTGGGAGGGGGGTGTGCTGTTCAGAGAACAAAATCTTCCCCAGTCCCTATGATGAGGCTTGGAAACAGGCTTGCAGTTCCCAGCTGCCATTAATGACTTTACATAATTAACACTAGCTCTATAATAGAGAAACCATTGAAACAGCTTAATTGAAAATGTTGCCTTAGCAGCAGCCCTGTGTTGGCGAGCTTCTACAGAGCCTCTCCTGGAACACAGAGATCTATATACTAGAATGCCATGATAATTGTGCACCATAGGGATCACATTTGATTATTTGTAATCTTCATGCTGAGTCCCTCAACTAATGTGCCTATTGCATAACTTGGATTTCCTCTCCACTAGCTTTCAGTTTATGTTTATTTGGGCTTCTGTGTCAGTGTGCTCAAGGATGTGCATGCTGACACAGCAATACATAGAAAAATTTGTGTGTGTGTGTGTATGTGAAATCGTTCATGGATCTACATATGTTTATAGTCATGTGTCACTGTGCATCTAACTAAGATGCATATATGGGTAAGACGAGCCAAAATACATTTGGAGAAGCTCTCTGGTAGAGTTTCCAAAACAAATACATAAGAGTACATTGTAAAATCATTTGTGGTTTATGTTTATTTTAGAGTTTCACTACTTTTCTTATGAAGGAACTGAACTGAGACTGAAATGTGACCCAGATGCATTCCTCAGCAGCCACATCAGGTGAGGCCATAACACTGTGGACAGAGCACAGAATCTGAGAGAATGATTTGGAGACCAGGCAGTTTCTGGGTCAGATGAAAAATTGGCAGTTATGCCTTAGGCTGTGGGCAAGAGAAGAATTGCTCCTCTCTGGGCCACAGTTTTCTTAGGAAGACTCTCTGTGGAGCCAAAATACACTAAAGGGCTTGGTCACATGGTAGAGAGAAGCTGGACTTTACTATGCGGAACAAGGCCAATGCCATCGTCAATGGGAGATTCAGGCTCATAGCTACTGTGTCATCATGAATTTGGCTCCAGATGACGGAAAACTCGAACATACAGTGGCACAAACACAAAATAGACAGAAGTATATTGTGGGTGATCGGGAACTCTATTTGCCCCCCACTCTCCACCCTTAGCATATACTTACAGCATCAAAATTTATATTTATAGGTGCTGTAAATCAATAGAATGATTACTTTGCATGCCTGAAGCCCTGGGCTTGATCCCCAGGATTGCATAAACCAGGAATGGTGATGTTCACTTGTGAGCCTGGCACTCAGAAGGTATAGAGAGGGGGTTCAGAAGCTCAAGACCATCCTTAGCTACATAGCAACTCCACAGCCAAACTGAGATACATAAAACACTATTTCAAAAACAAGACTAAGAACAACAAGGTCCATATTACAGCTAATCTTAATGAGCACACTAGACCCTAGCCTGTAGGCATTTAAAGATCTTGTTCATTATTCAATAGAACTAGAGCTACAGCTCAGCTGTTAAAATCAGGACGGGTCTGGTGACACAGTTCAGTGGGTGATAGTAACTGCTGCCAAGCCTGAGGACCTGAGTTCAGTTCCCAGGACACACACGGTGGAAGGAGAGAACCGAGTCCCACAAGCTGTCCTCTGACTACCACATGCCCACTCCAGCGTAGGCACAAACACACATGAAATAAAGAAAACTGCAATAAAATCATGGTGGATTTTTTTTTAATTCCTTCAAAAGCAATCATACTGGATGGTCTAAGGATGTCAGACTAAAGAATAAATAACTGACACAGGTATCAGACTAACATCAGCATTTAAGCTTACTCTTTATACAAAGTATTTTCTTACTCTAGATCCCCACAAATACTTTTTCTGTTGTTTGCCGTGAGATGGGAAACATTTTCCACTGGGGCCACAGAATCTATGGGAAGACACCCTGGGCTCACTGAAATGCAGTTACACGTTGTCATGAGTCAGATGACCACACACCAGTCACTCCTTAGCTTTATTCTTTTTCCATTGTTTTGCTTTTCAATCCTTGTTTCAATAAGGACTTGCTTGATGATGATGATGATGATGATGATGATGTGTGTGTGTGTGTGTGTGTGTGTGTGTGTGTGTGTGTGTGGTAGTGTCCCTCTCCAAGATTTGCTCATTTCTCTAAAATTGATTCAGCTAATATGGCTTACTTGCATTCTGTGTAAATTCAGCATTTACTTTTCAATTTCTAAAGGAAAAGACTGTATTCAAGTTTTATTAAAATTTTTGAAAACATAAGTACCACCAATTTGAACTTTCTAATCCACTGAGAATGAAAACAAGGGTATGGAAAGACATCTCAGCAGTGCAATATGCTTACTCCTTACAGAAGACCCTGGTTCACTCCCCAGTGCCCACAAAAGGTGGCTCACAACAGGTCTAAAGGATCCAACATGCTCTTCTGGCATCTACAGGCACCTGCATACATATGGCACAAATAGATTTAGGGCAAACACACACAAACATAAAAAATAAATCAAAATATACAAGTCTTAAAACAATAAAAACAAGCAAAAATCCTCATGTTTTAAGACGGCTGCTGTAACGCGTGTGGTTGCTTACATCCTTGTTTCTACATTCGCCAGAACTTAATCTTGTGAACTTAACAACCTTCAAGAGAAGCTGGGAAGGACATCCTGTTAGCTTGGATCATCGGCTTCTCAAATACAACTGATATACTGTAACTAAAGAAGGAGAAGGGAATGGATTCTGGATGAAAAAAGCCTGTTTTCTGTAACTGCTAGGCAAAGTATCCAAGAGCTGCCTCCATAAAGAGGGGCTGTTGCAGCTGAAGATGATTTGAATGCACATTTCCACCTGGTTGTAGTTGAAGCTATACCAACAAAGTGAAATGAATGATTAGAGTCTGCTCTTGACACTGCTGTGGGGCATTAAGTAAGGAGTCTGGAGAAAGGGACAATCAACACCCAGGGACAGTATGGCTGTGTCCACTAACCCCTAAGAGGACCCTCCTGCACAGCACTCCACAGAGCAGTTGAACTACTTCTCACTCAAAGCAATAGACCTGCAAACACCATCCAGGGGTCCTCTGAGAAGGAAAGGTGTTGCAGGAGATAGCAGGAATAGACCCAGCGGAAATTGTTGTACCTTTTACTGATGCTGAAATTGCAGCATTATGGACAGAAAATAAACACTGGCAAAGAGCTTGCAGTAATTTTTTGGGGAGGGATTAGCAACAAATGTCTCAAAAAGAAAGAGACTTCATTTTATGAAGAGAACTAACTGGATCCTTTCCTCACATTGTATGGGGAACATCAATTTCTGGAGGCTCTACATTCTATACTGATGCAAACAAATCAGGAAAGGCAGGTTAAAAGTTGGAAAAAATAACTAAAGCAGCTCAAAGCCCTTATGATTCAGTTAAAAAATCAGAATTATATGCTTTTTTCATGGTATTATTAGATTTTTCAGCACCTCTAATAGAGTTACTGACTCTCAATTTGCAGAAAGAATAGTTTTACATGTTGAAACCAATGAACTTATTCCAGAAGATTAAGAATTAACTTTGTTATTTATTCAATTACAAGTAATAGGAGTAGAAATCATCCCATATATAACACATATCAGATCCCATATGGGCCTACCATGCCCTCTAGCACAAGGTAATGATGAAATTGATCAGCTATTGGTAGGAAATGTGCTAGAAGCCTTAGAATTTCATAAGAAACACCATGTTTGTAGCAAAGATTTAAAGAAAGATTTTTCTATCACTTGGCAACAAGCAGGGGAAAATATAATTATAAATGTCCTACTTGTTTTTTGTATGATCAAACTCCACTACCTGCAGGAAGTAACCCAAAGGATACTCAAAGAAATTAAATTTGGCAAATGGATGTGTTTTATTTTTGTGAAGTTTGGAAAATTAAAGTATGTACACAATACCATAGATACATATGCAGAATTTCAATGGGCAACTGCTTTAAGTTCTGAAAAGGATGATTCTGAATTATACAATTATTAGAAGTTATGGCCATCATGTGGATACTTGTACAAATTAAGACTGACAATGCTCCAGCATATGTCTCTAATAAAATGAAACAGTTTTTTGTATATTATAACATAAAGCATATTACAGGTATATAACATAATCCTACAGGGCAAGCAGTTATAGAAAGATCTAATCACACTTTAAAAAATATGCTTAATAAACAGAAAAGGGTAATAAAGACCCCCAGAGATCAATTGCTTTATTAACTTTAAATTTTTTAAATGTTACTGAGAAAGGAATGACAGCTGTGGAGAGACATTGGATAGTAGGAAAAAACTGCTGAATTAAATCAGCCTGTGTACTTTAAAGATGTGTTGGCATCAGAATGGAAACTGGGATATGTATTACCTTGGAGAAGAAGTTTTGCTTTTGTTTCCACAGGGGAAAAGCTATGGATACCATCAAGATTAATAAAGATTAAATTTGAATAAGAGAGACCTCTTGAATAGGAGAGGCTAGTCCATCTAAATTAACTTAGAAGACTAACAAATGTATTTTATTTAATCAGACATAACCTGCCAAAAAGGAAAACTCGCCAAAGTTAGGGTTGAGGCAGGGTTTTGTTTTTGTCTTTCCAGGAGAATAAAAGCATCCAACTAAAGAATCTGAAGATCACTGAACAAATAAGACATCTGAAGTAAAAGGATGAATCATCCAGAGAAAACGTCCCAAGAAAAAGAGTAAACTGGCTTAATGTATGCATAACACATTTCCAACAGAAAAAAAAAATCATGAATCTTCCCAAGTGTTTGTTTCTGCTGTTCTCCACAAACGTATAAGTTTTTTTGTGGTCTCAACAATTAAAATTTGAAGCTGTCTTTGGCATTGGAGTGTGGCTCTCTCCTTCTCTAAACCCAAGCATGTTTGTTAAAGGAAAATCCAAAGTATCTGTCTCATGTCAGAAGAGCCACCTTGTATGGGACAAAAGAAAATCAAAATTAAAGGACTATTCTATTGCCCCTAATCTCATAATCCTTTGGTTTTATTTTGACTCTTTAAAACTTTTCTTAAGATATAAATATTATCTCAAAATGTATACTATTATATAAAATATATTTAAATATATACATATATATTTAAACTTTCTGGTATGGTATTAATAGTCACATAGAATACTAACTAATTCTAGAGTTAGGCTTCATCTAGCTTCCTGTATGTGATTTTGGGCTTGAGTCTGAAGCAGATAATTAGAAATTAAGCTTGTGTACCCCAGATGTACTTAATAGATTATGGTCCTATAACTTCTCTGAGGTCTGCTTCATATGACATTTAAAATGTTTTTTTCCTGCAGTGAACCATGACCATTCCTAACAATGACCTTTGAAGTCTCCAAAATGATGATGGGGCCTCACAATGATGAATCCATCTGGATTATGGTAACACCACCAAGCTAACAAACACCACCAAAAGATCAACTTTGGACTACAAACTGCTCAGGACAACTTCAAAGTAGTTAGCTAAGATGGTCCAGCCTTATAGACCACTCCAGCCAAGACTTCAGATAAGCCTTACATTTTCCCATCACACTGAGATGGGACAATAGATAGCTTTCCCAGGATTTGATCTTTATCTCAATTTTTTTCAGGGTCCCGTAAAGATGCTGTCACTCCCAGACAACAGGAAGTAATTTTAAGAACATGACACCCACATTCCCAAGAAGTGGATGTTTGTCATCATTTAGGGGGGTTGGTTACAAGTTATTATTGGTCATGGCCAAGGAGGAAACTAAACAAAGGAAATTAGATTCAGGGATCTCATTCTGAAAAAAAGGGAGGGAGGATATAGAAATTACAGAATAAAAGGGTAGATTATTGAATCTACTCTCAAACTAAAAAAGCAACTACTAGTCTCAAATATTTTACATTGGTATGTATTTTTGTATATTGATATAAATTTAAGGTTATTTTTGTTATACCATATAATATGTCTCTATTTCTTGTTTAAAGTATTATACCTATGCAGTTCATTTTAAAATGTAAAGTTTTAGTCCTTGAAAGCTATTTAGGAAATAAAGAAAGATGTGTTAGTAATAAGCCATCTATAACAATCAAATTTATAGTCATGTTAGGTATGTTTTCAAAGTCAAACAGATATATTCTAAATAGATAGATGGTCTTCAAACACTTCAGAGACCTACAGAATATGGTATTTAAAATGTTTTAATAACATAAGGCTTTTCATGACAATGAGACATGTCTGCTCCTGGAAGCACCAATTTCCTTCAAAAAAGGATGATGGGCATCAAAGAATCTCCATATGGAGTTTATTGTCTATGTGGCAAAGCTAGCCATTTGGGCAAGAAACTACCCTTGCTTCAACTGCTGACAGTATGCTGTCCAAATTGGACAAGTAGGACACAAAAGAAGGTAACTGCCAAACTTTGCCAAGACAAGGTAAGACAGCCTTCAAAATTCCTGCTTCACAAAAAAGTCTGCCAGATATTCTAGGCCTGTAGACCAGATGGATGCATCAATGTTGCAGAGGAACCTTGGGGGACTGTCCAGTAAGTCGGATGCCTTTGTCATTTCTATAGTTTTGGAAGTTGCTTGCTCTGTACTTCCTGTTTAATTAGGTAATATTATATCCTTCTTGGATCATTAATGGGGTTACAGACTAGATAGTTATAGTTACAGTTTTCCTTGTTAGCAAATTTAGAGAAGAAATTCATAAAAGAGGTAAAAGTATATAAGGCTGAAAGACATAAAAGTCTAAGTTGTTTGTCTAAGAAAAAATTTTTGAGGGGTTGGTAATACAAGTTAGGATAGAAATTAAATTAGGTACCAGACTTTTGACTTAGCAAGATAGGATAGATAATGGAATATTTTCTCTAAATTTACCAACTGCAGATAGACTGGACATTGTAAATGTAATTTGGACCCACTAATTGTTCTTATTATATACAATTTTACTGTGTTAGAGTTAGAGCCTTTACTTTTTATTTACACAAAAAGGGGGAAATGTTGTGAAATATTTGTACGCTGTGAAAATATATTACTGTGATTGGTGTAATAAAAAGCTAAACGGCCAAAAACTAAGCAGGAGAGAGAGGCAGGACTTCCAAGCACAGAAAAAGAAAGCTGGGAAGAAGAAAGATGGGGTTGCCATCCAGACAAGGAAAAAGCAGGATGAACAGTATGGAGTAAAGGTAACCTAGCCATGTAAAAGAATGCAGATTAAAAGACATGAGTTGATTTAAGTTATAGGGACTAGTTAGTAAAAAGCCTAAGCTACGGCTGACCTTTCATAATTAATAGTAAGTCTCTATGTCGTTATTTAGAGCTGGTGGTGAAAAGAAAGTCTGTCTACAGAAAGGGAAACAAGAGCCCCTCAGAAATGCCACCTGGATCCTTGTGTCCCACAGATCAGGGCTGGACTGTCACAGAGAATAAGAGGGCATACTGTTCCACAAAGCAGGTAGAACATTTACACCTGTAATTTCAGGCTTAAAATACAAATTGTGTACAGAAAGAGCTTAAGCTAATTTGTGGACTATAGGATTGTTTGGATCACCGATGACACTTAAAAGCCTGTAATGGTAAACTGAGGAAAGACAAAAATGTCTTGGGCTCTAGTCTAGACCTTTCAAGGCAGATGTTTTTCAGTAATATTCTTTCCTTACACCATCCCATAATTACACTTTTATACTTGGATGATAGTCTAGGGAGGACATAGGCTAGCATACACTCTTCCAGGCATGAATATAATGGCAATAATTTACCTTTTCCTCTACAGCAAAGTGTTCCCAAAGCAACAGGGAACAACACCAACTTAAAATACTTTCCTGTGGAGAAAAAGCAATGTAATCATACTTGGTGAGAATGTAAATCATCACCACTGTCATAGGACATAGTATAGAGGTTCATGTGGTTGGTCCAGTTTTCCCACTTCTAGATACAGATCCAAAGGAAATAAAAACACATTATTAAAGTGATGCCTGACCTTGTTTACTGTAGCACCATCCCTATAATCAGCACATAAAGAGTTTACAAAATGCAATATATGTATGCATATATGTATATACATACACACACATATATTCATACATATATTCCATAAGTATAAATATGTGTGTACTTAAATGCATATGTATGTATGTTTTATATGGAATATTTATTCCATCCTAAAACAGGATGGAATCTTGTCATTTGTGGTAACAGATGGAACTGGAAGACATTAAGTGAAATAAGGCAAACATAGAATTTAAGATTTTACGTGTTCTCTCACATATGAAAACTAAAATGTAAGTCAGAAAACAGAGTGATGATTACTATAGGGTAGGAAGCAGGGAAGGCAGGAATGTGATGGTTGAGGGTCGGGGTCAGGTAACAGGAACATACAATTGATCTTTATTTGATAAAGAACTATAAATGAAGAATTTGAATGTTCTCAACGAAAAGAAACCATAAATGTTTAAGGAAATGGAAGTGTTGGTTGACTTGACTTGATCATTATGCATGTGTATGCATTAAATTATCACCCAAGAAGTACATAAATAAAGCATGTAAATATGCACAGTTATTAACATGTGCCAGTTAAAGAATACAATCAACAAAACACATAGTGCTGTGACTGGCAATGCCAGAGCACAGGCTGGTTTCAGGCTGGCCTTAGGCTTTGTTTGTCATAATGAAGGTAACACTGTAACAGACAGTATTTTTGCTGCATTATGCTGAGACAAGGGAATACTCCCTTTATACCATACATTTCGTTAGGCATTGTAGTTATAAACTTACAACTTGATACTTAAACTTCTCTATTGCTGAAATTTTGGAAAGAAAACTCCTAGAATATGGTGATATTTTATTTGTGCTGAAATGTGATTTTATTTGTATGTTAATAAATAAAAGTGCCTGGGGGTCAGAGCTAATAGCAAGCCATTTAGCAGAAGTCTGGCAGTGGTAGCACACACCTTTAATCCCGATCACATGACAGGCAAATCTCTGTGTGTTCAAGGATACAGCCAGCATGGAGACACATGCCTTTAATCTCAATACCAACCATAGAGACCTGGAGGTCTGTATAGACAGGTAGTGATGAGGAGGTCATGTGGTTGGGTTTACAACCAATGAGAAGACAGAACAGAAAGACAATAAAAAGACAGACACACAGGAAGTAGGTCTCTTTCTCAGGGGAAGGACAGCAGCGGCAGTGGGTGGTAAGAAGGCAGTCTTGGTCTCAACTCTTAGCTACTGCTCTGACCTCTGGGGCTTTTAAGTCTGCATTTGGCTCTGTGTTTCTTATTTAATAGTGTAGAATTACATCTACACTAGAATCTTATTCTCTTGTGGAAAAATGAGATTTGGGGGTTAGCAGACAAGGCCTTAAGAAGATAATTACTAAGGCTGCTGAAAGAGGGAATCAATTTTCTTCAGGGACAAGCACCCTGGTAGGTTATCCAATCCTAAATGGTCATCTCTATATACATACATAGGAACAACACTAAATGGACTCATCAGGATGTGTGTGTGTGTGTGTGTGTGTGTGTGTGTGTGTGTGTGTGTGTAAACCAACAGTAATTAAAGAAGAGTTCAAGAATTTTGAGGAACAGGAGAGAGGAAGATACAGGAGGAGTTGCAGGGATAAATAAAATTTAAAAAGGAATAAGCACACATTGGGTAGTATGGAATAAGGGGGGTGGATCTGGGGGAAAGGGATGAATATGATCAAAATACAATGTATGAAATTCTCAAGAATTAATAAATATGTTTTTAAATGAAAAAAAAGGAGATAATTCCTGCTAGGCATTCGCTCTATTGGAAGCCTTGGCTTTGATCAGCAGTGAAGGTGACCAGCAACAGAAGTGATTCCTCTCTAGGAAGTGGCAGGATGTGGTTGTATATGTGGCCCCTTCATAGAAAAGGGAATTTCCAAAATGAAAAGCTGTGGGTGACCTTCCAAGGTCATAGTTCACTACGTTCAGAAGGGCAGGAGCACTTAGAGGCCATGGAAATTCTGATAGAGGCAGCCTGTTTTAAACACCCTGAGAAAGCACATACATTCCAAAGCCATCAGCTCACTCCAGCCAAGAACCTTCCTGCCAAGAGCTTCTTCGTGGGTTGAACATGATCCCTCAAGGTATAATTCTTGCTTTTTTTTTTTTATTTTCTTCTCCTGAGAGACAAACAAGTTGGTCATGAAGACTAATGAGCCCAAGGAATGCGGCTTGCCTCAAGTTGGTGAATTCACTAGAAAACTTACTGTGCTATCCATTTTCCCCCAGGTCTGAAGAACAGCAATTAAATGCCTTTCCTGGCAGGCAGAGGGCATTGGAAGGAGGCAGCTGGTTTACCTGAGTGCGAATAACTAAAATTCTTTTAATCTCAAGGTGCAGTTTGTCAGGGCATACTTGCTAGTGCCAATAGAAACACACACCCCCAAAGTAGCAAATAGAAAGAGGGAGAGCAGGAATTTCAGTCTATAAAAATGTCAAGCTGCATGGAGCTGAGCTGGCCCTCAAGAAGGGCAAGGAGGAGGTCTCTCTCACCCAGGTAATGACTGTATGGGTCCCATAAGGAGATAGTTAAGTCAAACTGAGATGACTGTGCTTAGGAGGGGAAAAATATGTCAATCACACTTTGCCTTTGACACAAGGAAATTCCTTGAAACTGAGAATGGAGAGTGGAAGGGAGGGAGAATGTCTCCTCATGTGGGTGGCCAGGAAACCAGGGGCCAGAAAAGCATGAGAGGAGAGAGGGAGAAAGAGTCAGGGGGGTGGTGGGGGGGACAGAAGATTGAATTCTAATCAAAATGCTATGAGGCGTTCACACCAGGCCTTGAGAGAATATTAACAAGGTTACGGGTGTGTGGTGGGGGGGACTTTAGCCCCAGGAATTATTAGTGAATATGGAATTATATTTGCACAAACACTACCAGATGCAAGGAGCTAAATGTCCTGCAGATGTGGAAGGGGCCAGCGTGTGCTCCAAATAGGCAGCAGCTTTATTTGTTTTACCGGTCTTCCAGAGCCAGGGCAGCACATTTCTGTGGGGTTACATTTCTGGAATGACCAGCGCACCATGAACCCCATTTTCCCAAATTCTGCCTTCATCAGCCTCCATGGTGCCTCAGCCCAGAATCATGTGGAGTAGCCCTGAGGCAGGTTTGACTAGCTCACCAACTTACTCTTCTGTCTCCTTTGCAGAGGAGGAGGGGAAGGACAGTCTGACATTCCCAGAAGGGATTTCCTGAAAGATGAAAGAGATCAGAGCCAGGTATATCTCAACCACTTCAGAGAGGAGCTGGAAATACAGATATAACCCGTGAACAAAGGAGGCAAGGCGTTTCCTTGTCCTATGAAGCATCCTACCTTCTCGTCAGTTTAATTTAGATCCATCACTGCTGGAAAGCTTGTACTTCATCTCTGACCTTGGACAAGTCACTGGTTTCAGAGAGTCTCCTGAACACAAGCCCCCAAATGCCTCCAGTAGTCACTCTGAGTAACAGTTGGGAGGATATTAGATTACTGTGAGGTGAGATGGCTCAGGGGGTAGAATGCTTCCCCGTCAGTTGGAGATCCCATGGCCACAACCAGCCATAGCCCTTGGAAACGTACTGATGATTTCCCTTTCTAACTAAATATTTATTCAACTCCCTCATACTAATGTCAGAATTGCTCCTTGTTTTTCTAAAGAAGACTCCCAGAGTTGAATGAGCCTCAGATCCATATCCTCTGGATTTGGCCCTGGTGCCGTGTGTCCTGTGTCCCCTTCCCAGACTCACTTATTTCCATCATTAGTATCTGAAGCAGGCTCTGTTCATGCCATCTGACCTGAGACTTTCAACCACAAAGTTCTACATGGGTTTGAACAGAGGTCTGCCTTATGCCAGAGGAAGACAGTTATCTTAACCCTCATTCATTCCCTGTGCTTTCTCTAGGATCCAAATGACTTCCATTGACACCACCCCCACTGCATCCATGTGCCCCTTACCTGCCTCACAGTTGATAGATGTTTCTTTGTTTGTTGGTTGGTTGGTTTGTTTGAGACAGTGTGTCTCTGTGTAACAACCCTGGCTGTTCTGGAACTTGCTTTGTAGATCAGGCAGGCCTCAAACTCGCAGAGATCCTCCTGCCTCTGCCTACTGAGTGCTGGGGTTAAAAGCATGTGTTACCAAGCCCAGCCAGTTGATAGATCTTAAAGTTCTCACTGTTAGAGTTCTCTTCTTTCCTCTGATACACGTGCTTGCGAGTTTCTCTGGACATTCCCCCATCTTGTAATACTTTCAGGTGTTTATAGCCCATAGACAGAAATAGGAAAGCTACTTCACAGGATCTGGCTTGAAGGATTTTTAAGCTACAGCGATTTAGGCATCTTTTAACTGAACTTCAAAACACACTTTCTCCAGGAAGCCACCAGATTAGTGGTGGGCCTCACAACCTCCCTGCAATTCTCTCATAGTCCTTTGTTTACTATAGCCTCTCAACCCCCACACAGAATGTTTGCTCATGTTCTTATTCTTCTGAGAAGATGGGATCAGCAAACAATGCCTTATAATCTTTGCTCCATAAATGCACATTTTGATTTCAAAACATTGTGAGGACCCAGCAGAATTCCCAACCAGATAATGTCTGAAATGAGGAGAGGTTTTTGTTTCTTTTTTACTTCAATACAACTCAGCATCTATCATGTTGCCTTAAAAAATGAAAAAGAAATCAGTTAATTTTGTATCAAAACAGAACACCTCACTTCAGTGTGGAACAGAAGTCCACGGACCTCCTGGCCTGGCTCCCCAGATTCTTGGGTATGGATGGCTTCGGCTCCTTAGGTCTAACAGCAGCGGATGGTGCTGCTTCCAAGTCTGTAGCTGTAAACTAGATGGTGTTATTTCTTTCCCATTGCAAAAGTCCCATGAGCCCCAAGAGTTAGATGATTAATGACTGAAAGCTCCTACACAAACATGAATACTTAATAAAAATAATCCTTCTTTGCCCCAGTGATAGGCACCAATGACCTGATGCTAAGCCTTGGTCCAGTCTTAAGGCAGCTGAGATGAACCCTTCCCCTGCTGGGGACAATCTGGGCAGTTCTTTGACTTGTTCCACTGACAAGTCCCCTGCTCCTGCCTGTAGGCTCAGACTTTACGCCCAGTAACGTGAAATTGGCTCTCTGTTTATGGAGGTCTCACACAAGGGATATCTCCAGTGTGGACCATTGTGGGCTCAGTAGAACTTTATCATCTCTTTTTCAAGGAATGTGCCTGCTTGACCTATACCACAAAATTATTAGGAAGATAGTTTGAGATCAAAACTTTTCATCAAATTTGCATTCAGTTTAGACCTTCTCTGGGAGAAGCCATGCACAGCTGTGGAGAGCCTCCAAGGGAAGCATGTTTCCCTCCTGACTGCTGGAACTGGAGTGTGCTTTGGACAGAAAGTCATAAGGAAATAGGTTCAGACAAATTTTGAGTTTACTGTAGTTTACTGACTAAAATCCATTCTTCTCTCCAGGCGGAATACAGCCATGTGGAATGTCAGAGCTCAAATCTGATCCCTGAGCAAATTAAAAACACCCCAGGTGGGTTATCAACCAACTCTGACACACATTCAACAGTCTTGTCCTAAACGACTTTTGTTTTCTTCTCGTTGAGCAGATGAACAGCTAAGAGAGTCCCTGCAGGAGAAAAGCATCACAAAGCTTCCTGTGTCCCAGACAATAATTGTGTGACTAGCTGGCCAGGTTTCACAACCCAGAGAAAAGCTAGATGAGGCACATGAGACTCTTCCCCAAGCAGATCTGGATCTGAAATCCCGACTGAACCAGACAGCAGCTCTGGGATCTCAAGCATCTTGTTTAGTTTCCCTCCATTTCTTCCCTTATATGCAAAGAGGGAAAAAGTCTCACAGAAAAACAGTGCAGAAGTAATGCTGTTAGCAGCCACTGCACATTTAGAGGGCTGAATTCAGACTTTAGGATCTAGGTGGGCAGGACCAGGAGTTTGATGAGTTTTGTTCCATCCCAGAAGCAAAAATGAAGAATTACTGACATAGAACAAAAGCTTTCCTCAAAGGATCCAATGTCAGTAAATATCTGTCCTTATACATTCTCTGATTTTCTCCAACTGTATTATCAATAATATATAGAAATTGTACATGTTCTTAGATCTGGGAGTACAGCTCAGCAGTATGGCATAAACTTGGCATGCGTTAGGTTCTGTTTTCAAGCTCTCAAACTATAATTTATAAAATAAAAATCGTTGGTCAAGTTCTTCAATTATACAAGCTGACATATCACAATTACGAAATATACTACTCAAAAACATTATGTATTATAAAATCATATGTTAGAATAAAAATGGAGGTGAGGTATATTCAGTTTTGTAACTAGAGCAGTGAACATCACCATTAATTATTATCTGGGAAGTAATTTGAACAGCCTGGCAAAGAGCATCTCCTGGGCCTTGCCTTGGACACTATATTCAAATGGTTAAAAACCATCTGATGAGACTTCTACTCCTTGTGCTCATGGAATAAGGGGATTAGGTTTATCTTCCTATGTAAAACTCTGGATAAATACATGTAATACTTACTAGCTTTTGTGACATTGGCAGTAATTGTCAGAGGACAGTGTTCTCTATAGGATCAGCTAGGTCACCCCCATGGTTGCCCCCAGCTGCACACTGAGGAAGGCAGGGTAGAGTACTGGTGACTTTTCTAGGAGGAGGCACGGGAGTCCAGGGAAGCTAATGTAATCAAAGTTTTCAGAACAGAGAGCCAAAGGAGAAAGAGAGATGGCCAGTGAGAGCGTCTGGGATTTGTAGTCTTCACAAGGTTTCAGCTAAAAAGTGCCCAAACATATAGTTAACTACCTTAACTGTCCCAGTATGCACAGAGAGCCAGGACAGTGACTGTTCCCATCATCCTGAATGGAAAACCTCATAACTCTTGGGGCTGAGGCTAGTAATGAGAACATTCTAGTCTCAGTTGTGGGGAGAAATGAAAATTGAGCTAAACACTGTTCTGATCCTGCTGAGCAAAGACTAAATCAGGATCTGAAGCATCAATTTGCTTCTTAATACTTGGTCCTACTCCAGAACAATGTCTATGTACCACCTTTTAAGATAAAACAACTGCCAGGCAGTGGTGGTACACACCTTTAAACCCAGCACTTGGGAGGCAAAGGCAGGCGGATCTCTGAGTTTGAGGCCAGCCTGATCTACAGAGTGAGTTCCAGGACAGGCTCCAAAGCTACATTGAGAAACCCTGTCTCAGAGAAAGAGAGAGTGAGTGAGTGAGAGAGAGAGAGAGAGAGAGAGAGAGAGAGAGAGAGAGAGAGAGAGAGAGAATGACTGGTGTGCATCTAGTAGAAAATGACCAGGAACATGAAGAATCAATTTTTTTAAAAAAGTAAGCAGGGAAATAAATTCTGTTCAAAATTACTTAAAAATGATCTAAATTATAACTTTAATAAGGAAGGTTAATAGAATAGGTATGGTGACTGTGTTCCAAATGTTCAGAATGTGAGAAAGGGGCTGAGAATACAGCTCAGCAGCAGAGCATCTGCCAGCATACACTACACTCTGTACTTCAGAAAGAAGGGTGAAGGCCTCACAAGCTTTCTCCTTCTGTGACAGCATGTCCATTGGTGTCCCTGTAGTGAAGGGCTTGTTTTGGCAATCATGTTGATGAGATTTCACGGGTGTAGCTTCTGACATTTCTAGGAGACACAGTCTCACAGCAAACTTCCTATTCCTCTGGCTCTCTAAATCTTTCACCCCTAATTAATTTCACCCATTAATTTTACAAAATTAATATTATTAATATTACAAATAATAGTTTACAAAATTAATGTTTAAATGATTATTTAGACAAAGGAAACATACACTAGAGATACATTCAATATATTAGGCAAAGATAATGAAGATGTTTCTACAAAATGCATTTCTAGCTAGACACCTATGGGCCACACCTATAATTCCAATACTCAGGAAGCTGAAAGAAGGATCCTGAGATAAGGTAAAACCCTATTTCAAGCCCACATCTGAAATATCTTCTAAATATGGAAGAAGTAAAAAGCATCAAAGATGTAAAATGCACTGGACGAGATTCACACTAGCTTAGACATTAAAGGCCAATTGGTACATGGATTTGAAGATGCAGAAATAGAAGCCATTCACCATAAAGCACAGAAGAACTAAAGGCTTCAAGAGAAAGGGGAGTGCATCACTGGTCCACAGGACAACCTCAGACAAACCAGTAAGTGTGTGATTAAAGGAGGTAGGTCAAGGGAAGACACAAAATATTGATGAAATTATAGCTAAAAAATTTCTAAATTTAAGAAGTATCCAATATGCTTCAACTACAAGAAACATGAGAAAATATGACAGCGTCAAGACAGATCATGATCAAATTGCATGAATAAGTATATGCATGTACAGAAATTCTGTGAGATTTTATGATTAATATTGCTATTCGTATGTTGATAAATTTAAAGTTAAAATTAAAGTTTCAACTATAACCTTGGAAGTCAAGTACACAAAAGAAATCTCTATTGTCATCTATGAACCAAAGGAAATAAAGTAAACTAAACAAACAAACAAAAATTAATTAAAATAAAAATCTACCCAAATCTCCCATTAACCATATTTGGATATTGGGAAAATATAATGAGATATGAACTCTCACTAATTAAAAGGGTTATTATAAAAAAGATGAAAGAAAAATGTTGACCCAGAAAACATAAATGTGGGGAAGAGAACGCTTGTATACTGTTGGTAGGAAAGTAAGTTAGTTCAACTATTATGGAAAACTATAGGTATTCATCAAAAAACAAAGAACAAAACTACCATATAATCCAGCAATCCTATTTTTGTACATTTACCAAAAAGGGTTCAGACCATACATGTATGCATGTTGGTTGCAGTTATATTTATTTGCGAGAACCAAGTTCTAAAATCAATTTAAGTGTCCATCAGTAGATGAATGGATAAAGAAAGTGTGGTGTGTCTGTGTACAATGCAGCTTTAAAAAAAAAAAGATCTGTCATTTGTGATATGAGCAAGGCTGGAATATGGCACAGTAAATAAAACAAGCCACGCTAGACAAATACTCATGGTCTCATCCGTATGAGGGATATTCAAACTCACTGAAGCAGAGGGTAACAGTGGTTACAACAGACTTGGGTGGGGGGAAACTGGGGTGACATTGGTCAAGGACACAACAATTTAGTGAGGTATGAGGAACAAGTTCAAGATATGAGCGAACATCACAGAGACTACAGTTATGAACAGTGTATTACAAATGACATCCCTAAGAGAAGCCTCAGTGATTACTCTGCATATATGAAAACAAGAGTGAGTGAGGCAGGCACATAATGGCTTGAGGTAGCCATTCCACAGTGTTCACATAACAAGACATCATGCATACCATAAATACATGCAATTTTTACTTGCCAATTAAAATATTAAAGGGTAAAACTGTCACACTAGAATTTCAAATATCTTTTAAAATGAAAGCAAAACACTTTTTCACACACATACAAAAAGACAGAAGCTGATGATAAAAACTATAGATTGAGAAAAATGTAACAAGAGCCAATAACCATCCTCGGTTCTTCTTTTCTTTTTTTCTCTTTCTTCCTTCCTTTCTTCTTTCCTTCCTTCCTTCCTTCCTTCCTTCCTTACTTACTTACTTACTTTTTCTTTTCTTTTTTTTTTTTTTTACAAAATCAATTGACAACACAGCTCATGCTTGACTAGCATGTGCAAGGCTCTGGAGTTTGAGCCCTAGCGTAACACTATAAAACAGAATCAAAGCCACAAATCTCACCAAACTATGACTAGAACAAATGCCCTTGAGTAGATAAATAACACATACAGAAACCCTACATCCAATATCACACTTAATGGTAAAAGACTATGCTTTTCCTCTGAAATCAGCATCAAGTAGCTGATCACCAGCATCATGATGCCTGCTCCATACATATATTCCAAATTATACTGGTGGTAATAGCATAATAAGGGAAGGAAAAGAAACCAACGGTATCCATATTGAGAAGAAAGAAGTAAAATGTCTTTATTCACAAATGACAAGATTGTATACACTGGAAATCCCAAGGAAGCTACAGAGAAACGGTTAGAACTAATTGATGGGTTTAGTATTGCTACAGAATACAAAATCAATACACAAAAATTAATTGCGTTTTTGTACACTAGCAACAATTAGAAACTTAAATGTAAAGTGCCATTTACACAAGAAACATGGGTTAACCTGCCAATGAAGGGTTGATATTTGTGTACTACAAACTACAAAATATTAAGAATTGAATTTGGTTCAAGGGTTGAAAGATTAAATAATTCATATGTCAGTCCTTCCAAAGCTAAACTGTGATTCAATGGCATCTCCAGCCCAAATCCTATGAGCTTTTTTGGTGAAATCAATGAACCAGTCATAAACTGTATAGGAAAAGGAAAAAGCCTTAGAATACACCCCAGCACTTTGGAAAAACAAAATAAAATTGAAGCGCTCACACCGCTTGACTTCAAGACAAAAAGCAAAGAGGCTGTGGTACTGATGTTGGGAAAGACCAAGATTCACAAGACAGAAGACAGCCCCGAAAGAAACCTGCACATGTGGTGAACTGATTTGGACAAAGAGGCAAAGACAATTAAGGAGAGAAAGAACAGTCTCTCCATCAATGATATGTTAACAATTTCCATTCATTTAAAAGATGTACCTCAATCCATAATGCAGCATGTGCTAAGAATTACCTCAAAATGGAGTATACATCTAAATGTAAAACCTAAAATTATAAACCTTGAAGATGTTGTTTGCTGGATCACTGGACCTGAGCTACAGGCATCATGACATTGCAACCCTAAGTACTTCTGAAAGTGCCTGAAAAGTGAAATGCTCACTGTTCGTTACTGATCTCACACCAATATCGTGGAGACCTGATAGGACAACATCACACATAATCTCAACTCAGTTTTTTAAACTATTTATTTCAATACAGAAACAAGTCCAAGGATGTGCACTGTATTCCGTTTTGTATATCTTTATTTCCTATCATCTAGAACAGTGTCCCCCTCCCCACCCAAAATTTTCACTTTATGGCCTTAATATTTTTCAAAAGCCCAAGCTAGTTGTATTGAAGGACAACTAACAATATGTATCTAATTAATTTCTCATCTTCGGAGGCAGGTTAAATATTTTGTGTACGCTGCTTAAGTGATAGCGTACATCTGCCGCTGTGTCACAGCAGGTATTCCCGGTGTCAGCCCCACTGGCAATGATGCTGAGACACTTAGAGGTGGGGCATCATCGTCTGTCTCCGTTGTGAAGGAGACTCTTTCCCTCTTTGATAGCCCATCTCAGTCTGCGAGTTCTGTCATTCCCAGGCGTTTACCAGGGATGTGCTTTATTGGAACCAGTGATTTCACTGGTGTTGAAAAATGCTAAGTTTGTGATTTTAACATTCACTTTACATATAACAGTTGGCATTCTCCTATAAAGGAGAGCTTGCCTTTCTTCTGTTTTCTTTTCTGGTATCAGTATGAGTGCACAGATCTTAAAAACAAATGTTTTACCTTAATGAATTACTACCTGTAGTATAGTTACATGTCATTAGTGTGTTCCATGCTACTCTTTGGGATTCTCAGCCTGCCCCAAATGTGACCCTGGAAGGTCTGCACACACAGTCCAGACACAGCAGGGCTGATGCACATATGAACTCACAGAGCTGATGACAGCATACACAAGAGCTGCACAAAGTCAAGCCAGAAAATCCCAGCGCAGAGAAGAGGAAGTGGGCACGAAGTCCCACCCCTAACCAAGAAGCTATTTGCAACTGATACCTGCTGGGCAGGGGGGAATGAGTTTTCTCCAGTGGAGTGACACTGGGTATATCAATCACACTCCAGGGTAGGTCCAGGCTCAGGAATAGTTGGTCAACATGAAAGGGACTCCGTGTTTCTTTATGAGCTTTTTTTATTTGTTTGTTTGGGTTTGGAACGTTTTTTGTCTTTTGAGGTTTTGCTGTTTTTTTGAGGGGGGGCAGGGAGAAAGAACATGAAGCTGGGTGAGTAGGGAGGTGGGAGGATCTAGGAAAACCTGGGGAAGGGAAAAGAATACAATCAAAATACACCGTGTGAAATTTTACAAATAATTAAAAACATGACAACAATATTTTTAAAGGCACTTGCGGGCCTGCGTCTAGCCCACTGCCAACCTGTCTTAACAGGCTGGGAGCACCTTCGTGATATCTGCAGCCACCTTGTTCCTCTGCTCCTTCAAAGTTACAACTAGATGTTTGCACTTGAAGCTTTCTTGTCTGAGTGAGGACAACATTAAACCAATGACCAGTCTAGCCTAAAACCCATGCTAGGAGAGTAAGCTCACCCCTGACACTGCCTGAAGCACCAGGACTCACAGGCTGGATGACTGAGAGACCAAGGATAGAACCAAACATGACTGGAGGAGGAAAATGTCAATGTCATGATGCCTAACGATATTCTGCTATACACGTAGATTGGTGCCTAGTCCGGTAGTCATCAGAGAGGCTTCATCCAGCAACTAATGAAAACAGATGCAGAGACCCACAGGCCAACATTAGGCAGAGCTCAGGGAATCCTGCAAAAGAGGAGGAGAAAGGGTTGTAGGGGACAGATGGGTCAAGGACACCACAAGAAAACTCACATAATCAACTCACCTGGGCTCATAAGGACTCACAGAGACTGAACAGCTAACCAGGGAGCCAGCATGGGACTGACCTAGGCCCTCTGCACATGTTACACTTGTGTAGCTTGGTCCTTTTGTGGGACTCCTAACAGTGAGAGCAGGTGCTGTCTACAACTCTTTTAGTGGCTTTTGGGACCCTACTCTTCATACTGGGTAGCCTTGCCCAACCTTAACATATGGGGAGGTGCTTAGTCTTACTGAAACTTGATATGCCCTGTTTTGTTGATACTCATGGGAGACCTGCCCTTTCCTAAAAAGAAATGGAGGACTGTATTGGGGAATGGGAACAGAAGGGGGTGGGGGAAGGGACTGGGAGGAGAGGAGAGAGTGGGAACTGTGGCTGGGATGCAAAATAAACAAATAAATAAATTTATTTTAAAAAAGAAAAAAGAAAGCCAGCTTCCAGGCACCCCTAGGTCTCGTGGGAGGGCATGCACTCTCCTCCCATTTCAGGGTTTTCTCACCATTTCCCACTCCACAGTTATGTTTCTCTTTTTAAGTAGGAGTGTCCAACTACAAAACATATTTTTAAATTGTATTTTATCTTGAAGACAAATAGAACTCCAGGACTCTGGTGCCTGTTCTAGCAGCACTTCTGCTAAGTCCTAGATTGTATGACAGACCATTTAGTTCTTAGACTCAACATCACTTGGATTCTGCTTGAGCTGATTTGATTCTTCTCATCTACGTGGTTATGTTATCAATGTGTTATGTGTGAGTTTTCTCATTTGTGGTTACCGTCAATGTTTGCTTCCTTTGCATCTTGAGTTTAGTTCATTTTTTAATTTATTTACATTTATTTATTTATTCTGTGTGTACCATGGTGCACTCAACCGCGTGGATGCCAGGGATCAAACTCAGGTCACCAGATTTGGCAACAAGTGCTTTAAACAAGTGAACCATCTGACTGGCCCTTTGTTCAGTTTTGAATCTTAAAGTGCTTAGGATTCAAAAGCTCAACCAGTATCAGAAGATACGTGGAAATATATGTACATGGTTTTACTCCTCTCTTCCACCACAAGGGAAATGTTATCTCTGCTCTGTGTCATCTTGATTTTTGTTTTTAATCACAAGCCTCTTTTGGAAGTCATTTTCTTTCTTTTTTTTTTTAATTTTTTTTTAAAATTTTTATTTTGCAATACAATTCAGTTCTACATATCAGCCACGGATTCCCTTGTTCTCCCCCCTCCCACCCCCCCTCACCTTCCCCCCAGCCCGCCCCCCATTCCCATCTTCTCCAGGGCAAAGCCTTCCCCGCAGACTGAGATCAACCTGGTAGACTCAGTCCAGGCAAGTCCAGTCCCCTCCTCCCAGGCCGAGCCAAGCGACCCTGCATAGGCCCCAGGTTTCAAACAGCCGACTCATGCAATGAGCACAGGACCTGGTCCCACTGCCTGGATGCCTCCCAAACAGATCAGGCCAATCCACTGTCTCACCCACTCAGAGGGCCTGATCCAGTTGGTGACCCCTCAGCCATTGGTTCATATTTCATGTGTTTCCGTTCGTTTGGCTATTTGTCCCTGTGCTTTATCCAACCTTGGTCTCAACAATTCTCGCTCATATAAACCCTCCTCATTCTCGCTAATTGGACTCCCAGAGATCGACCCGGGGCCTAGTTATGGATCTCTGCATCCAGATCCCTCAGTAGTTGGATGAGGTTTCTAGCTCGACAATTAGGGTGTTTGGCCATCCCATCACCAGAGTAGGTCAGTTCGGGCTGTCTCTCGACCATTGCCAGCAGTCTGTTGTGGGAGTGTCTTTGTGGATTTCTGTGGGCCTCTCTAGCACTTGCTTCTTCCTATTCTCATGTGGTCTTCATTTACCATGGTCTCCTATTCCTTGTTCTCCCTCTCTGTTGTTGATCCAGCTGGGATCTCCCGCTCCTCCAAGCTCTCTTTCCCTCGACCCTCGCCCTTCATTACCCCCACTCATGTCCAGGCTGTTCATGTAGATCTCATTCCATTTCTCTGTCATTGGGCGATCCCCGTGTCTTTCTTAGGGTCCTGTTTTTCAGGTAGCCTCCCTGGTGATGTGAGTAGCAGTCCAGTCATCCTTGTTCCACACCTAGTATCCTGCTATGAGTGAGTACATACCATGTTTGTCTTTCTGAGTCTGGGTTACCTCACTCAGGATGATTTTTTCTAGATCCATCCATTTGTCTGCAAACCTCATGATGTCATTGTTTTTCTCTGCTGAGATTCAATGCAATCCCCATCAAAATACCAACACAATTCTTTACAGACCTGGAAAGAATAATACTCAACTTCATATGGAAAAACAAAAAACCCAGGATAGCCAAAAGAATCCTGTACAATAACACAACCTCTGGAGGCATCACGATCCCTGACTTCAAGCTGTACTATAGAGCTACAGTAATAAAAACAGCTTGGTACTGGCATAAAAACCGACATGTGGACCAATGGAATCGAATTGAAGTCCCTGACATTAATCGGCACACCTATGAACATATAATTTTTGACAAAGAAGCCAAAAGTGCACAATGGAAAAAAGAAAGCATCTTCAACATATGGTGCTGGCAAAACTGGATATCAACATGTAGAAGGCTGCAAATAGATCCATATCTATCACCGTGCACAAAACTTAAGTCCAAGTGGATCAAGGACCTCAACATAAATCCAGCTACTCTGAACCTGCTAGAAGAGAAAGTAGGAAGTAGTCTTGAACGCATTGGCATAGGAGACCACTTCCTAAATAGAACACCAGTAGCACAGACACTGAGAGAAACAATCAATCAATGGGACCTCTTGAAACTGAGAAGCTTTTGTAGAGCAAAGGATACGGTCAACAAGGCAAAGCAACAGCCTACAGAATGGGAAAAGATCTTCACCAACCCCACATCTGACAGAGGACTGATATCCAGAATATATAAGGAACTCAAGAAATTAGACATCAAAACGCCCAACAGTCCAATTAAGAAATGGGCTACAGAACTAAACAGAGAATTCTCAACAGAGGAAACTCAAATGGCTGAAAGACATTTAAGGAATTGCTCAACATCCCTAATCATCAGGGAAATGCAAATCAAAACAACTCTGAGATACCACCTTATGCCTGTCAGAATGGCTAAGATAAAAAACACTGAAGACACATTATGCTGGAGAGGATGTGAAGCTAGGGGAACTCTCCTCCACTGCTGGTGGGAATGCAAGCTTGTACAACCACTTTGGAAATCAATATGGTGCTTTCTTAGAAAATTGGGAATCCATCTCCCCCAAGATCCAGCTATACCACTCTTGGGCATATACCCAAGGAATGCTCCACCACATCACAAGAGCACTTGTTCAGCTATGTTCATATCAGCATTGTTTGTAATAGCCAGAACATGGAAACAACCTCGATGCCCTTCAACTGAAGAATGGATAAACAAAATGTGGTACATATACACAATGGAAGTCATTTTCTAACAGGTCATGACAGCCTTTATACTGGTTTCCTGGCTGTGGGAAGGACACTCCGCTGTTGGAGCAATGCACCCTAATTTTCCAGGCTCCTGAGAAGACATCAAGTTGTTTCCATTTCTTTTCCTTTTTTTAATTAAGGATTGTGCTATCACAGTGAATGGATTTCATTGTATAGTGTTTCCTTTTTTGTGGAAGTGTACCTTATTGTTTTGTATCCCTGACTGTATTCATTTGCTTTGGCTGCATAACAAAAATACCCCAGACTGCATGTCTTCAGTAACAGAAATATATTTTCCCAGAGTTTTGGAGAAGAGCCAAGGGCCAAGAGCATGTTGCCATCAAGGCTGATCTGTCTTCTTGGCTTTCAGATGGTGATCTCTTCCTGTGTCTTCACCCGGCCTTTGTAAAGTATTTGTTTCTTAACCTCCTCTTAAAAGGGAATCAGTCATTGGATGAGAGCCAACACAGATAACATTTTTTTTACCTTAACTAAATCTTTAAAAGTTCTGTGTCCAAACAATTGTTTCATTTTGCTGAGAATAGGGCTTTGACGTAAGAAGTTGGCAATTCCGTCTTCAACAAAGTACAAGCTCTTGGTATTATCCAATTCCACTTCACTAAGTTTTTGTGTGATTTTGCACTGGCACCAGTAATCACACATTTATTTTTCGTCTTCTTAAAAAACAGTTCTTTCAGAAGTATTGCTTATCAGCAGCCTCACTGAGTTTTGCCTCTTACGGTGAAGGGTATGGTTCTATTTTTATTCCAGGACTCCTTGATGAGAAACTCATGCTCCATTTCCACAGATCCCATTTACACTGGCATGTTTTTCCTTTCCACCAACTGCTTACACAAAACCTAACAGAAACAGTTCTAAAGCCAGCCAGAACACACACCATTGAGACTCAAATGTTTTCCCCTCCATCTAGATGTTGATGTACAGATTCCTTGCCCTATGCATCTCCTCTGCTAGAGATTTGATTGTGGAGGGTGGTGTGGGTGAGTTTTCTGAACTAAGGAAAAGGTGTAAATGTGTAAACACGTAGATGGGTCCCAAGGGAGCCAGGTCTCCAAGGCTATGAGATGAGAGAAGGATTGAACATGCTTCTTTCTAGACCTTGAAATGAAAGGCACAGGTGTTTAGGGCACAGGAAACAAGAACTAAGTATGTTTCTTCCTGACCGATGTCCATTACAGTACACTCTCATTCTAGGGATTGCATGACTAGGGAGGCAGCAACACTAGCTGTTGCTACAGGTACTTCTGGCCCACTGGATTTGGATAACACACAGTGTGATCTGTAGTTCTCATGGGTGAGCACCCTCCCAGCCCCATCAGCTTTGTGCATTGCCAGCATTAGCTCTAGTGACTCCCTCCCGTGGTCTCTTTGTGATAAATGGTCTGATATTCTGGGTTTTATTTTGCAAGTGAAAATGTATTCTAGGGGGCTGGAGAGATGGCTCAGCAGTTAAGAGCACTGACTGTTCTTCCAGAGGGCCTGAGTTCAATTCCCAGCAACCACATGGTGGCTCACAACCACCTGTAAATGAGATCTGGTGCTCTCTTCTGGCCTGCAGGCAGAACACTGTATACGTAATAAATACTTTTTTAAAATGTATTCTAAAAACTATAAATGTTCTGAATCTCCTATTTTTAATTACAAAAAAACCCACTTCTTTCTGTATTCTTTCTGTATCAAGTTTATATGGCATAACTGCTGATATAATTTGAATCTTAACTGTTCACCCTGGTCTCATATGTTGAAAGCCAGGTCACCAGCATGTAAGCTTACACTATTGACAGCTGTGGAACCTTCAGGAGCTGTTATCTAGCAGAAGGAAGTTAGGATATCAGAGGCCTTTCAAAGAGTACTGGGATCCTAGACTCATCTCTAGTTCTTTCTACATCCTAGCTGCCAGCTTTTCCTCCCTTTGCTGGGGATGTCTTTCTGTATGCTGTGCATGTGTAGCTCTGATTGATTGATAAATAAAATGCTGATTGGCCAGTAGCCAGACAGGAAGTATAGTATAGGTAGGATAAGCAGAGAAGAGAATTCTGGGAAGTAGAAGGTTGAGTCAGGGGACGCTGCCAGCCACCGCCAACATGAGAAGTAAGATATAAAGTACTGGTAAGCCACAAGCCATGTGGCAACTTATAGATTAATAGAAATGGGTTAATTTAAGATATAAGAAATAGATAGCAAAAAGCCTGCCATGGTCATACAGTTTATAAGTAATATAAGACTCTGTGTGTTTACTTAGGTTTGAGCAGCTGTGGGCCTGAGCAGGACTGGAGAAAACTCCAGATACACCCCTTCCCCATCCTTTCACATTTTTTTTTTTTTTGTAAAATAGGGTCTTTTAACATAGATTCAAGATTCCACTGCCTGCATTTCCATCCTGAGTGAATGAGATTTCAGGTGTGTGCCACCATAGCCAGATTTTCTCCCTTTTAAATGGATTCTCTTAGGTAAATTGTCACAGAAAGAGAGAGCTGACTAACACAGAAGTCCATGAAAATAAAACACAGAGGTTCTTTCCTGAATGGAGAGGCATGATGCTGTATACATGTTCTTATTAAAAATCAATCCAGCTGGGCGGTGGTGGCATACGCCTTTAATCCCAGCACTCGGAAGGCAGAGCCAGGCAGATCTCTGTGAGTTCGAGGCCAGCCTGGGCTACCAAGTGAGTTCCAGGAAAGGCGCAAAGCTACACAGAGAAACCCTGTCTCAGAAAAAAACAATCAATCCAACAAATTCTCAACCATGGGAGAAATTGAAAATGTGTCCTCATGCACTATTAACATTTTTGGAGATAAATTAAGGAGTCTTTACTAAGATATGAAAGCATATAATCTCACAGCCATTTCATTTTTAGACATTTACTCTGAAATGCAGACAAATTTTATTACTTTTACAGTATTTACAAACCTTCATTGAAGCATATAACCATCTAAAGATAATCAGAATAGGGCATGTGTCTCAGTGGTTCTAGCACCTGCATGGCACACACAAAGCCAGGATTTGGTCCCAAGAAGAGAGGAAACAAATAAGAGCAACAACAGATCCAGATGCTACTGGAAGATGACAGTATGAACAGTGATGTCAGCACTCAGCAGATTACCTCTGCCACTTATCCCTTTAAAGCCTGAGTCGTACACAGATGAAGATCCACCAGACTAGCGGGTGCTCAAGCTGTAAAATGCTAGAGGGAAGAAAACACTAGCACAGTGGGTCTCCACCTTCCCAATTCTGTGACCCTTTAATACAGTTCCTCATGTGGTGGTGACCTCCCCTACCATAAAATTATTTTTGCTGCTACTTCATAACTGTAATTTTGCTACTGTTAAAATCGTACTGTAGATTTCTGTGCTTTCCAGTGGTCTTAGGCGACCCCTGTGAAAAGATCTTTGAACCCCAAAGGGGTCACAACCCATCGGCTGAGAACCACTGCACTAGAGTATGTCGTTCTCACTAGAATCTACATAGGATACTTCTGTAAAATGCACCACCAGAGACTAGCAGTGTGTCTCATGGCAATGGGATTCAGGTTGAGGGAAAGATATTGGAGAAGAGAATCCTGAGGTCTTGTTTTGTCCTTTCTTTTGCAATTTGATTTTATTTATTTATCTTGTGTGGGTATGAAGAGGTGTGGTGTGTGTGCTGGGGTGTGCACATGCCATGGTGTACATGTGGCCATCAGAGGACAACTTACAGGAGTTATTTGTTTCCACAATGTAGGTACTGAGGATTGAACTCAGGTTGTCAGGCTTGGAGGCAAGTGCCTTCACCTACTGAACAGTCATGCTAGCCCTACTACTTAAATTTTCCTGTAAATGTATTCCTCTTAATATTAAGAATATTTTCAATAAGCAGTTTTCTATTTATCCTTCTTCCCTTCTTTTCTATGCCCTCCATTCCTCCCTCCCATTCTTCTCTTCCTACATTTCTTCCTTCTCTCCTTTTTTCTCTCACTTCCTGTTGCTAGATATTTGATCATACTTTGTGAAGATGTCTCTGTTTTACTTCACCTGCCTAAGGCACCTTCTGATTGGTTTAATAAAGAGCTGAATGGCCTACAGTAGGAGGGGATAGGCAGGACTTCTGGTTAGAGAGAGGAACTCAGGGAAGAATCTAAGAGGCAGGAAATTTGCCAATGAGAAGCAGAGGAAGTCAGACTTAGAGTACTGAGGAGGGGAAATGAGCCATGTGGTGGAATGTAGATTAATATAAACAGGTTAATTAAGTTATAAGAGCTAGTTGGGAACAACCCTAAGTGAAGGCCAAGCTTTCATAATTAATAAGAAGTCTTCTTGTCACTATTTGGGAGTTGACGGTCCAAAGAAAGACCTGCTATACCTTTCTTTCTTCTTCTTTTCCCTTCTTCTTTCCTTTCTTCTTCCCCCACCTCCCTCCTTCCTTGTTTCCCTCAATCCTTTCTTTCCTCTCTCCCTTCCATCATTTCCTCCTTCCCTTCCTTTTCTCTTGTGCCTCTCTTCACTCCTTCCTTCCTTCTTTCCTTCCTCTCGATCTTCTTCCCTTCCTCCTGAGATGTTTGGTGTGCAGAACTATTCTCAGAAAACAATTACTTCCCATATCATTACTTTTCAATAGCTGTCCTCAAAACAGAGGAAAATCAGCATGCATTGCTTAGGATATAGCAGTTCTGAAGTAGGTCTTTGTTTTCTGCAATTCTCTTCTGCTCAACTTGAAGGACCCACATAAGCTCCCAGGCAACCTACTAAGAAATCTGAAAGTTGTAGAAAGCTTAGAACAGAGGTGCACAGAACATCTGACCACCCCCCCCAATACACATTTAGCATTATCAATGGTTTACTTTCTAGATATTGGGTATTATAAAATAGTTCTCTGCTGTGGGATGGTCTGTATGTCAAGTGTGTTGCTGATTGGTCAGTAAATAAATCACTGATTGGCCATTGGCTAGGCAGGAAGTGTAGGCGGGACAAAGAGAAGAATTCTGGGAAGTGGAAGGCTGAGAGGGAGACACTGCCAGCTGCCACCATGACAAGCCACATGTGAAGATCCCTGTAAGCCATGAGCCATGTGGCAAGGTATAGATTTATGGAAATGGATTAATTTAAGCTGTAAGAACAGTTAGCAAGAAGCCTGCCATGGCCATACAGTTTGTAAACAATATAAGTCTCTGTGTTTACTTGGTCGGGTCTGAGCGGCTGTGGGACTGGCAGGTGAGAGAGATTTGTCCTGACTGTGGGCCAGGCAGGAAAACTCTAGCTACAGTTCTCCATCAAAATCATATTGGTGTTGAAAAACATGGCCACATAATTGCTTCATTATCAGGGAAGATTTGCTCAATTTATTTGAGGACCAGGAATTTTTAGA
Organism: Peromyscus eremicus; assembly: GCF_949786415.1. Taxonomy (NCBI): domain Eukaryota; kingdom Metazoa; phylum Chordata; class Mammalia; order Rodentia; family Cricetidae; genus Peromyscus; species Peromyscus eremicus. The sequence continues at coordinate 72,535,275 of NC_081421.1, forward strand.
ACTTAGCAGACTGTCTTGAACCCCCAAATTAAACAGCCACACAGTGACAGGCCAGACTAACCTGCACAGGCAGGCCAAGGTGAAACTACACAAAGCCATCAGCATCCTGAGAAGCTGCAGCACTGACATCTTCTTAAACTATCGGGTGGCCCATGTAATTTTTAAAAACTCAATGTACAATTTGGAATATTGCTGTGGGATGTCTTTTCTGTAAGCTGTGAATATGTGTTGCTCCTATTAGTTAACAATTAAAGCTGCTTTGACCTATGGCAAGGCAGGATAGAGGCAGGTGGGAAATCCAAGCAGAAATACAGGAGAAGAAGGGTGGAGTCTGGCGGCTGCCAGTCAGCAGCCGGAGGAGCAAGATGTATTAGAACAAAGGCAAAGCCACAAGACATATGGCAATACATAGATTAATAGAAATGGGTTAATTTAAGATGTAATAAGTATGTGCCATTGGCCAAACATTTATAAGTAATATTAAGCCTCTGAGTCAATTATTTGGGAATCAGCTGCCAGGTATTTGGGAGTTGCTGGAGGGACATAAGCTTCCCCTACAGAATATTTATTAGTATGTCACTGTCCCCAGAGGATAGGAGGCTCCTTGTTTGTTATAAAGTAAAGATCAGTTGTTGTTTCCAGAGAAGTCAGCCCTCACCTGCTAGGTGTGGTACAAAACACCAACCCACAGCACGGTGACTTACTTGAGTTTTTTTTAAAAGGAGCTGTCTCTCAAAGCGTGCTGCTGTTGCAGAGTTCTTAGCATCCTCTGATCCTGATCAAGTGAAAATAAAGCTCAAGAACTTCTGACACCACCCTGGCTACTCCCACTGTGGGACCATCTCCCCACCCTGCCTGAGAACACCTGCCATTCCATGCAGCAGCTGGCAGCCCTCCTAGGACTCCTCTGTCCCACCTGAACATGGACATCTGCCTTAGTCTCCAGCTGACCAAAAGCATGACCAGCGTCTGTGTCGGGTATGTGAAAACAAATTGGCAATTGTCTCCCACCTTAGACCCTGCAAAACGTGTTTTTCTCTTACTTGTTCTGTGTCCCTTCTTCTTACACAAACATGAGCTAATGGGTGATTGACACAGTGTTTTTATGATACACTTTGCCTGCATGCCTCTTCAGCAAACCAGGCTGAAAGTGTCATTGATGAATGCTTATTTGAGAATGGTGTGAATATTGTTATGTTTTCTAGATATACTCAGTTTAATGGAGAATGATTTTCTAGTTTTTCCAAATGACAGTTGGGAAGAAAAAGTTTGTCCGAACCACCACCACCATGTTTTTATGTCATTCAACTCAATTCAACAGCTATTTACTGGGTGTCTGCTGTGCACAGTGTTGTTTAAGTGTTTTTTATGCTCTATGACAATGAGCAAAGCTGGGCACTTCTCCAGAAGATATTAAGGCTCCATGGAGAATACAGACATGGTATGAGAGGGTATGAGAAAGCCTGTAAAATGTGGAGAACACGGCACTAAGGGGACATCAGGAGGGGTACTATCTACATCTTGGGAGAAGAATGTATCTTGTGTGGCTTTACATCTTCAGTCTGCTGAAGAAGAACATGCTGTTTGGATCCTGTTTAAGACAGCAAATGAAAACACCCAGATTTCCCCCTTGGCTTTGTCCAGGGAGCTCAATGTTTTCTTCCAAATTCCTCCAAATCTCATCATGGTTTTGTGAGTCCTCATGAGCTGCACAGGATACTGGCTCTAAATAGATTCCTGGGAAGAACACTGCAACAGCCTGTGTCATACCAGGGCGTGGGAGGCAAGGGGTAACGGAGCCAAGCAGGGACACCAGGTCCCAGGAAAAGGAACCCACAGCTGGCATTGGTTAACAAAAAGTTGAGAACATGGGTAGGCAAGGCAGATGAGGTGGCTCCAACCTACAACAACCAGACTACTCTAGGAATCTGGATAGTATGTCTACAAGAGCGTACTGCAAGGCCTCTGTCTTATGTGCAAGTCAACAACAAAGCTTGCTGCAAAGTAACTCAAGAATGTTTCTCCAGCTTAAAGACTTTAAAAATGTGTGTGTGTGTGTGTGTGTGTGTGTGTGTGTGTGTGTTCATATATCACCTCTGTGTAGATGCCCAAGAAAGCCAGGAGAGGGCATCAGATCCTCTGGAACTGGAATTGTCAGTGATTGTAAGCTACCCAATGTAGGTACTGGGAACTAAACTCAGATCCTCTGGAAGAGCAGCAGGTGCTCTTAACCACTAAGTCATCTCTCCAGTTCCATTTCTCTGTTTAAAAATAATATTCACACACACACACACACACACACACACACACACACACACACACACACTTGAAATCACTAAGTTAAAAAACAATATACACATTTAAATCTCAGTGTTTGGGGGGAAGAAATATTACATACAGTAAAACAAAATTGTTCCTCATGTCCTCTCTGGTGTTTTTTTGCTGTTGTTGTTGTTGTTTGTTTGTTTGTTTTTTCCCACTACAACAGGTGTCCACGAACGCTATGAGAGCTGGTTGAGTTGATCAATATGAGTGAACAAATGAGTCTAATAGAGTTGTTAAAAGCCTAGGAAAAGATTATCCAGAGTCAGGCCAGACATCATGTATGTACCATGCCCTAATTCCAGCCACAGGAAGGCTGAGGTAGGAGGAGCGCCACAAATGTGAGACAAGCCTGGACTACAGAGCAAGACCCTATCTCAAGAAAATGAATAAATAAGAAAACAAACCAACAATTACAAAAAGGAAGTCAAGTCAACCTCCAGGAGGCACCTAAAGGATCCGGGAGGGATGGCTAACACTAGAGGGTTAGCACAAGCCACAGCCTCAGTTGAGCTGACTTTTAAAATCCCTTACTTGGTTGAGAAGCATTCTCAGTGAGCCTTGCTTGGAAGCTTTCCTCCCCCCACCCCCACCCCAGTATGTGGCTGCTTGGGTGGCAGATGCAGGGACAGTTAATACCCCCAAGGAGGATGCTCCACAGCTCTGCCCAGGAACATAAGCATCAGGTTCGAGTCAGGCAGAAATCCCACCCCCTTGAATTCAGGATTTGGCATTCACCAGGGTTACCTCTGCTTGTTTGCAAGCTCTTTGAGGGCAAAAACTGGGTTCTTTATCTCATCTGAGCAAATACAGTATCTGGATCAGGGAGAAAGGGTACTCAGTTGTTTGTTATGGGATAATGAATTAGCAAACTGGCCCTGCCTTGCTCCCTGGCTATTCTGTTAAGGTGCAACAAATACAGTATACAGTAGCTTAAAACAACACAGTCCAGGGGCTAGAAAGAGATGGCTCAGTAGTTAAGATCACTGGTTGCTTGGGTGTGATGGCCCATGCCTTTAATCACAGCACTCAGGAGGCAGAGGCAGGCAGATCTCTTGAGTTCAAGGCCAGCCTGGTCTTCAGAGCAAGTTCCAGGAAAAACAAACTAACGAAAAATCAAAACCAAGACAAACCAAAGCCAAACAAAAAAGAACACTGTTGGCTCTTCCAGGTTTATGGTTTGATTCCTAGCATCCACATGGTGTCTCACAACCATCTTCAATTCTAGTTCCAAGGTATCTAACACCCTCTTCTGGCCCCTGTGGTCACCAAACAGGCACATGGTGCACAGACATACATGCAGGCAAAACACCCATACACAAAACATAAAAATAATTTTTGAGGTACAGTGTATTAACTTATAGTTTCTGCAGTAAGCAATCCTGAAGTCAAGGTGTTAGCAGGACTGTGTTCTTTCTGAGAATTCAAGAGGCAACCCTGTCTTTTCTTTTCTACCTGCATTCCTTGGCTCAAGACCCTTTCTTATCTTCCAATCTGAGTGTCATTACTACAATAATATGCCAGAGGCAGATATATATAAAAAGATAATGTGGTGATATTTTGTTTGTGCTCTCACAAATAAAGCTTGCCTGGAGATCAAAGTGTGGAGCTAGCCATAGAGGCCAGGCAGTGATGCCATGCACCTTTAATCCTTGCACTTGGGAGAAGGAAACAGGAAGTGATATGGCTGGGTGGAGAGAGGAAATGATAAAGCAGGGTGGAGACAAGAGCTCGGCCTTTTCAGTCTAAGGATTCCTAGAGGTAAGAAGTCTTTCTAGTGGCTAGCTGCTCTGCTTCTCCGATCTTTCAGCTTTCACCCTGATATCTGACTCCAGGTTTTTATTATTAAAACCAATTAGAATTCATGCTACAAGAATCCTCTATATTTAGAAAGAAAACCTCTTTATAAAGAAAAGAGGTTATTAATTTACAGTTCTGAAAATTTATGGGTAGGAATCTGGCATAGGCTCAGCTGTGGTGAGCATCTTCGGCCTGGTGGCAGGGCACCTATAGGAGACAGAGATCACACGGCTAAACAGGAAGCTAGAGAGGCAGAAGTGGTTACCGTAATTCCTTTTGGGTCTAATGGCCCAGTGTCCTACCTGAAGAACTCCCACACTAGGCTTTACCTCTTAATGATTCTGTCACCTTTCAACAAATGGACCTTGGGGGACAAACCATACCCAAACCACAGCAGACAGCTAGGGGTGCATCTTTATCACACCAGTAAACCTTTAGGCTCATAGAGTTTCTGCCTTGAAGTTATTTTTAATAACTGGGTGAGAGACTTGGATTATCATGTCTGAGCTCTAGAACACCTCTGTCTTGTTATATTTTCCCAAGTTTACAAGAACTCTCCCTTGTTGTTTTTCAAGACAGGGTTTCTCTGTGTATCTCCAACTGCCTTGGAACTCAGTTTGTAAACCAGGTTAGCTTCCAACTCACAGAGATCCGCCTGCCTCTGCCTTCTAAGTGCTGGGTTTAAAGGTGTGCACCACTACTGACTAGCAAACCTTGTGATACTTGATGTGGGGGTATTGTTTCTTGGTTTTCCATGGAACATTAATGCCTTAGACAGAAGAATGTTAATAACACATGGCTGATAACTTTGGGAAGAATGACTGTGAGGGAGGAAGAATGGAGGAAAAGTGCAAAATAGGCAATGAGGGCCAAGGCAAGATGGTGATACATGTGATAGTGTATTAAAGACCTTGTGGCTATGACAGGACACCTGCCCTGTTGTCTGGAAAAATACTATTTCCACAGAGTCATCCACCACCTCTAGATCTTGTAATTGTTCCACTCTTTCTTACACATAGATCCCAGAGCCTTATGTGAGGGGAAATAGATTCCTGCTAACTCTAATAATTATAATTCAATAATAAAAGAATTATTCATGTTGCAGTGGAAATAATAATCAAAATTGGAGGCAGGTTTTGGCTAGACATCCCTGGGTGTTACTTCCAAAGCACAGGGATCACTGGGTTACAGATGAAATGCCTACATGAACGTAAGCTGACACAGCTAGAGTCTGAAAGGAAGTGTAAGAGCCACTTGGTTCAATCACTTCAGTTATCCAATTAACAAATCGGGCTTAGAAGAAAAGGCCTTTTCTGGTGATGGCACAGCCCTGTGGAAATAAAGTCCACTACTTATTTACTATTTATTTATTTATTTATTTATTTATTTATTTATTTATTTATTTATTTATGTGCATTCACTCTCTCCAGGAACATTATTTCTGGATTCCCATTGCCTTAGCTCTCCCAAGGGACATTTACCCGCTGTGTATGTACAACTGCTGTGTGTTTAAAACGAAATGCTGGCCAACAGGACTTCTCAGTAAGCAGGGAGATGATGCAAGCTGAAGGACCGGGTCCAGAAATACATCACATCTTCACGGAGTATTTACTTAAACTGGATTTTGAATAATTTCCACAGAAATTATTTTACCCACAGGAATGCTATTTCTTCCCGCAGGGATTTGACCAAACAAAAAAGAGGAACAAAATGGAGGAAGAACCGTGATTTAGATTTATATAGAAAACATTAGCTGGAACCTAAGTGATATCCCTCAAGTAATCAGAATATTTCATATACACTGATTTAGCCAAAAGAGCAAACCACAAGAAAGTAAGCATATATCATAGAATTTTAAAGTGCTTCCAGGGTTTAGCTTATACACACACACACACACACACACACACACACACACACACACTTACAATCCTTTCTGCTTTAACTCCCTAAACTGTTTATCTTTAAAATATCCCAGCACAGAGCTGCCTCCCACCCCCTCACATGTGCACATGACCGTATTTACTGATCCTCTCTTGGATGTACCAAACACTGCCAAATAACTCTGATACAGTAAAAGTCTTATTTCCAGAAGTTTTGATGTCACAATAAAAGTTAACCTAAGATTTAGGGTTCCCCCCAGTTTTGTAATTCTGTCAATAGACAGTAGGTCTGTACTGAGGCTTTCCATTAGCCCCTCCGGATCCACCATCCACCACCACCATCCTGGTCTCTATCTCTGGGCTTGGCAGGGGGACTTTTGTAGCCTAGATAAATCTTTTTTTATTGTTATTCTGTGAGGTTAAGCAAATTGAAGAAACAAAACATCAGAAGGTGGGTGGGGCCAGTGAGAGGAGACAGAAGCAGCCTCAGAACAGGCATGCACTCACATACACCAAACTCATGCTGGATTGTGACTCCAGTTCCCTCCTAGATGCCTTCCCCAAGAACTCTCTCCCTCTCTCTCTCTCTCTCTCTCTCTCTCTCTCTCTCTCTCTCTCTGGCTAGCAGTTGTCGTATAAGACCTTGTGATGGCCATCTTAATTACATTTCAAATAGAAAGAAAAGCAACAAAACAGCTGAAAGCTAAGGGAACGTTTTCCTAGAGTAGCTAGAGTGGAAAGTTAAGCCGGGATATTCTATCAACCCCTTGAGGCTTGTGAAAACACCACTCCATGTTCATGTTGGCTGAGAAGTTTATTTTTTCCTATCTGTGAACCTGCCATGCTAGGGCACTTATATTGAGTTGGGCCTACCTGTCTGAATCAGACTTGAAAAGTCCTTCTCAATTGTCTTTCTCCTAGTATTGCCCATAAGCATAGAGTCAACAGATAAGGGCTCAATGTAAATCCTGAATCCTTTCTAAATAACTCCATTTTAGGACATCAGAAACCAGTTGTCTAGACAGACATGTTATAATGTGTATCTTCTAACAATCCATTTTTCTCTACCTAGTCTACATTTAAGAAAAAAGGCATGTAGGTTTAAATAATTCATGGATGAAATTCTCTTGATTTTAACTTCAGGAAGATGAAGATATAAACATTTTGTGTGAGTTTTCGTAGTCACAGTGAAGACTCTAAATCAGTGGTTCTCAACCTGTGGCATGAGACCCCTTTTAAGTGGAATGACCCTTTCACAGTGGTCACCTAAGACCATCAGAAAACACAGATATTTAAATTATGATTCATAACAGTAGTAAAGTTAGAGTTATGAAGTAGCAACAAAAATAATTTTATGATTGGGGTCACCACAACATGGGGAACTGTATTAAAGGGTGACAGCACTAGGAAGGTTAAGAACCACTGTTGTAGAAAGAGAGGAGAGGAGCACGACATAGTTTGATTAAACAAAACAGAAAAGATCCCATCTAAAACCATTCAAGAAGATGGTTGTAGGGTTTTTTGCTTTTTGTTTTTTTCTTATGACATGATCTTACCATAGGACAGGCTGGCCTCAAATTCAGTCATCTTCATGGCTTGGCTTCCAGGAAACATGCTGTTGGTTATTGTTCTGTATGCTGTGAATATGTGTTACTCTGATTGGTTGATAAATAAAAAGCTGATTTGGCCAGTAGCCAGGCAGGAAGTATAGGTGGAGTAATCAGATGAGGAGAATTCTGGGTGGAGGAAGGCCTGAGTAAGGAGTCACCAGCCAAACACAGAGGAACCAAGATGACAAGGCAGATCTGAGAAAAGGTACCAAGCCATGTGGCTAAACATAAATAAGAATTATGTGTTAAATTAAGTATAAGAGCTAGTCAGCAATAAGCCTGAGCGAATGGCCGAGCAATTATAATTAATATAAGCCTCTGTGTGTTTATTTGGGGGATGCAAGTGGAAGAGATTTGTCCCGACCACCGACCAGCCAGGACATAGGAAAACTTCCAGCTACAGAAACATTTTTGGGGGAGACTTGCTGAAGTTTACTGTATGGAAGCTCAATTTGTAAGTAGGAAACCTGTCCACCCCAGTTATGAAGTAAGTGAGAGCCAAAGAGGTTTAAAAATACAACATGTTACAGAGAGCATATAGATCTTATCTTCAGGACCATGCCATCCGGAAAAACAATATGGCATTTGTTTTTCCAGTTTCAAAGACAGTTAACAAAGTAAAATACTTTTTCAAAAGTTTAATTTTACTAATTTTAAAGTTCCACGTCCTTCATGGAAGATGAACAGTGCGGGTTGGGAAACACTGAAACAGCCTCTTTGGATTCTCTCTAAGATCCACATTTAAGGATCTACATTCTCTACCTTCTTTCCAGCCATTCTCTTGTGCTGAAACTACAGCTTCAGAAAGGGTATGGAGAGACTTTTTGGCTGTGGGATAATGCTTTTTGTACACTGGTTTAATAAAACACTGATTGGCCAGTAGCCAGGCAGGAACTATAGACGGGATAAGCAGAGAAGGAGAATTGTGGGAAGGCTGGAAGGCTAGTACCAGCTCTTGCAGCAGCTTCCACTAGAGCCTTTTCATCTGGTGAAGATGCAACTATTAAGAACTAACAGCCACCCTTTGGCCTGCATCACTCTCCATGCAATTAGTTCTCCTGCTGCTACACACTGAAGACCACAGGAGTCTGTATTCTGAAAATTGCTGCATCCAAATTGCCTACTGGGCATGCTCCATCTCTTTCCAGCCTCCCCCTGCCCCCCATATTCTATTAGCCCCATTGAAAACATTGTGGAGTAGGACTCAAGAACCCTTGAGATTCTTGATATTCACATCCCTTGCTTTCTCACTTGATCTTATTAGATTGCACAGTCCAAAAGAGACAGTGATGTCTACCTTAAAACTGCTAAGTGGCCTTTTAAAGTACACAATGAGTCTTCTGATGATTTTCACAAATGAGATAATTTTCACACACACACACACACACACACACACACACACACACAGGAAAAAAAAACTAGAGAAAAGATATCTTCTAATATAGAGATGGAGAGAACAACATCACCTTTCTAAAAACCAGATACTCGATGTTCTTAGCAAGGCACTAATATGGAAATGGAATTGAAGTGTGTGATGGAATTGAAGTGTGTGTGTGTGTGTGTGTGTGTGTGTGTGTGTGTGTGTGTGTGTTCTTTCTCCTATTTGTGGGATGGTTTGTGATAAGTACTATCTATGGACCAGTTTCAGCCAAAGCTGAAAAAGAACAATCACCAAGTCGTTATTTCAGCTTCACACAGGCTTTGATGTGCATGGCAGTTATCTCACAGAAGGGTAGGAGTCCACAAATCACTTTTATTTCTGTTTGTATAATGGGTCCAGACTAAGATAGGATGGTCAGAGAACTGTTGCTGTGCTCCCATAATTATCAATTTTTCTTCTATTATGGAATCTCCTCCTCCACATTAAAAAAAAAAAAAAGCGTACTCAATATGAAGGGTCAGGTGAATGGGTTATGCTTAAAGTAAGTTTTGAATACAATTGCCATCTAATTTTTGCAGTCTGTAAAATTCTCCTTTAAGTGAATAAATGTGTAGGGCAACTCTCCATTACCTTGATCAGCACCTAATACCAACGTGACACTTAGAATTAAATTAAAGAAACAAAACTGGATACTTTGAGACTTGGGGGTTGATTATACTACCGGAGCTAAGAGTGGGTTTAAACTCTTCCCTTATCCCATTTAAATCTAACTAGGTATAAACTCTCCATTACTGAGGAGTGGAGGTGTGTCTGCCGAGGTGGAGATTCCCTTGATGTTCTCGGACAAGGAAACCCAATCCTCCTTTCTGACACACATGGTTGCAATAGACACAGCTCCTCAACTGCCAGTCTGGTTTTAATCTGTTGTTTCTAGCAAGGGAGGATTTTCAGGGAATGTTAAGAAGAGAGCAAAATTACCAGAACTTACTATAAAATAAAAGTGTTGATGAGAAATCAAATTTTAAACAAGTGCTCAAACTCCTAAACACGAACACATGTAGACACACATGGTGCGTGCTACAAGTTTAAGAATACGAAAGTTTAATATTTTAAGAATGTTTGAAGACTGCTCTAGTAACTAATTTATATCTCATTTTAAGAAAATACTTCATCTTACTCAAATGATTCCAGAAGTAAAATGTTGTCATTAAACATGGTGTGTCATTTAAACAATACTCTTGGATAAATTTCTATATGAACAAGTTTAGCATTGTAACCTATTTAAAGCATTAATCATTTTGTATGGAAACACTTTTAAAGGATTTTTAAAGATTCACAGTTACTATTATTAAAGATATTTGTTAAATTAAGCAACACCTGTATACTGTTCCTTTGGAAGATTGTTTAGAAGGCAGCAGCTCTTTGCTCATTCTTTCAATACTAAATACTAAAACACTATTGTAAAATACTAAATACTATTGTAAATACTAAACACTATTATAAAAAGTATAATAGTAAATAGAACTAATATTAAATACTAAAACACTATTGTAAAAAGTACAAAACTAAACAGAACTGGCTCTAATGGGTCTTGTGTCCTTTTATGTCACTTGTTGATTAAAAGTTGTTAAAAGTATCCCAATTTTTTAAAAAACCATAGGTCATATAACTTGTTAAAATAAAATTTAGATTTAAAACATATGACTGCTCTGTGTAAGGTACTTACCTAAGTGATTGGAGAAATGTTAATATTTATGAAGTTTTATAGTATAATAGATATTATATAGTCCTTGTACAGGCAACAACTAGCTATTAAATCTCTAATGACATCTTACAGTTTACAAATCATTACCTCAAAGTGCTGAAAATGCATTGATGATCCATTAACATAAATAATCTTTTCCCAAGAGCAAGCCCAGGTCTCCCCGTGTGTCCTCCATTGCTTCATGTTTGCAGTCTGTCTTCTACGAGTCTCAATCGGTGCTGCCTGAATAACGTCATGTAAATCTGTCCTCGTGTCTGTGTGTCCCTAGCAACGGGTTTTTATTCCGCATTTATTGAACAGCAAAGAAAGCATGATGTGGGGGAAGGGATGGATACTTTACAGATATCTTTAACAGAGTTTTTCAAAGGATGAAACTTTACTGACTTGAACTGTCCCTGGTAGTAAACAAAAGCTATCAAGCAATATCTAACTTCTACTTCCAGCATTTGTGGAGATTTGTTTGTAGGGTTGCGTTCAACCTATTTGTTGCTTTCAACAAATGACTACCATATAACACAAAAATAACCACATGCATTGCTCTCTGGGTCAGAGGCATGGAAGGGTATTTATCTAAAGATTACAGCTATGCATTAGTTCAGGTTATTGCATGGAAAACCCAAGGCAAGCAAGGTTAATTATTATGTTGTTCCCTCTCTCTTTTTTATTTTTTGAAATTATATCATTTCCTCCTCCCCTGGTTGTCTTGGATTTGTTTGTTTGTTTGTTTTGGCTCCTAATACCATGTTTTGTAGCTCAAGTCTCTCCTAAGGTCCACACACAGGTATGCAGTTCAAGTGCCTTGCACTTGGCAGCACATGCACCTTGAATTTAACTGACAAAACTAAAATCATGTTGATATGTTCTGTTAAGGGACGAACTATGACCACATACCTGTAATTCCTTCCCTGCTCACTTCCAATTATAACGATTGTGCTTGAACTTCAGGGCCAATTGCACACTTAGGAGATTTTATTATATGATTTGAGTTTCATTTTATCCTTAGATTTGAACTTCTTAGGAGTACAGGCACCTCATATACAACTTAACCTCCCATGATCCCTTGGTAATTTCCAGTATATGTTTCATAGACTAATATAAGAAATACAATAGGATTGTGCCAAATCTGCTCCAGTTACATTTTTACTGATTCTTGATCTGAGTTTTCAGGTCCACTGATAGAAGTCAAGTATCTTAATACAAAACACTTTCTTCCACCAAGCATCATTGGATTACTAAGCTGTTACTAAATCACCAGGTAGCACTGCAGCCCTAAGCATCATCTACTCTGAACGTGGTGCTTGCTTCTACACCATCTCCTCAGTGTGCCCCAAGTATTTATCTGCTATCCAATAGACTCCACACTTCCTAAAGGCAAGCTATACACATACCCTTGTACTATCAGAGTATTTCACTCAGGGCATTAGGGTAAAGTTGGGGCCCCTATGACCACCACATAGGTCTCAAAAAGCCACTTATGGTCCTCTAGGAGAAGCAGGCTTTGTTCTTAAGAGACATGAATAGAAAGCTACGTCTGGTAGCTAGGTCTGAAAAACAACCTACTTGACTTTTTTCCTGTAAAAAAATAAGTCAGTGGAGGGAAAATGAAATAGATTTAGTTTGACCTCAAAACCGTGAGAGCACATTTTTATTGGTCTTGGAGGTTAGTGCCCTTCAGTTCAGTATCCGTGAGTACAGAAGAGCAAGCCATGTAGAGTCTGACAATTTTTTGTAGTAGAAAGGGATGGGGTGGGGTGGGGGCATAGCTTCGCTAGAGTCAGTGACTTATTTTCAAAACTGCAGCGTGGGAGATTGCCTATCTTTGCCACCTTTGGTGTCCATGGTAATCCATGGGCCGCAGGTTCCCAGAAGCCTTGGGTCTGTTTTACGGCCCTGGTTTAGGGTGGGTGATCTCTTTTACTTCCATGTTTAAAGCACAACTTATTCCCGAGGGGAGAGAGTCTCCCTCAGGGAAGCTGGCACAAAGAAGAAGGCTGTAGGGAAAACGCTAAAGTCTAGTCCCACCTCATTCCTGGCCGCACCTGCTCTGCAAACCCAGGAAACATCCCTAGCTCCAGCAACAGCCACCTAGAGGACCAGCGCATGCGCAGTAAGCACAACTCCGGCTTGCCCGCAAACGTCACTCCGGGCCAGGCGGCTCCGCCCTTCTCAAGATGGCGCTGTGCTCCGTGCGGAAGGCGCGTGAGTGCTGGAGCTTCATCCGGGCACTTCACAAGGGACCCGCAGCTACTCCTGCACCCCAGGTAACCCGAGCCGGCCTTCTGCAGTGGGCTTCCGGTCCTGCGAGCGCCTTGCCGCTCCCCTCCCCTCCCGGCACTGATTTCTTGCTTCCTGTAAAGAGTCCCCTGCACTTTCTCTCCGAGGTCCTACTAGCCTATGAGTGTCCCCGACTCGGAGCGCGGCGACGTCGCAAACCCACGTGACAGAATAAGGCAATGCGGCTGGAAGGCTCGCGCCGCCCGGCCACGTGGCCACCGTTGCCAGGCAACGCAGGAAGCCGCCTCTTGAAAGAGCGCGACGTTGTTAGAGACCTAGTTGCTCTGAGGTCGCTCTATGCACGGTTCTGTCATTTTTTTTTTTTTTTTAATCCTCCTTTCCATAACAGCTACCCCGGGTGCAGCGGAGAAAGCGGAAAAGGTGCCTTAGAATTGGTCTTTAGGTTGGTGCTGCAGCTAGCGGCGTGGAACGTCTTGATCCTTAGGCCTGTATCCACCAGGCCCTGTAACCCACAACAACCCAGAGGTGCTTTTCTGTTGCTTGCCTGACAGCACTGAGGTTACCACGACTGCTGCTGAGCTTGATACTTTGGGTTGAGACCCACCATATTTGCATTTTACCCTCAAAACCAAACAGTGCCTGGTGGTATGCTTCTACTCCTTCAGACAAGCACCATACATCCCAGAATATGGCTTTTTGACTTAGATTATCAAGGAAGGAAGGACATTTGAGCTTCTGTGATGAAACTCCTTCATCACCATTAATGCACAGAGGTGACATGAGGATGTCTTATCATAACTGATGTACTGAAAAGCAAGCCAGCCTGGAAGTTAGGAAAACATCCCAAACGTTCCTGGCTTTTTCTGACATTTGCTAACTGTGTTATAGATCGAGTCTCTCAATCCTCTGGGCTTATTTTCTTTAGCAGATGGGATAGAGGAACAGTTGAACTGATTGGCATGTTAATGTTTCCAAGCCTGGAAATCCTGTGGGTTCATGACTATAAAGATAAAGTATAGCCAGTGAGTGTAGATGAAAACCAACATGTAAGATTATGTTTCTAATCATCCCGTAAGTTACTTGTTCTCTGAACTTCTCTTTTCTTCATTAATATAAACCTCACAAGATTTTGTAAGAATAAAAGACATAATATACTGGAGACTCAGCAAACAGCTGTTCAAATGTTACTTTAAGTTTTAAGAAACAGTGTTAGGTAAGAATTGATTCCAACTTTAACCATCAAATGCTGTTTTCCTTGAGGTTTGGGAATTTGATTCTTTAGAATAGAAATTTGATAGGCATATTAATGTGTATGCAACCAAGAATTTCTAGGACAGATTGCTATTTTAAAACCCTTAATTTAGCTTTAAATAAAAAGAACTAAATGTTAAAGTACTGTTTCTGCAGTGTCATAATGCATATCACTTAAAAATGATGGCATGAAAGACCAGGGCAAGCCCTGCCTGATGGCAGAGGCCTGTAATCCCCACTATTCTGGAGGCTGAAGTGGAGGCAAGAGGATCACAAGTTCAAGACCAGACTGGGCTACAAAGTAAGCTCAAAGTCAGTCTGGTAATTAAGTGAGTTTTTTTTTTATCTCGAAATAAAAAGTAAAATGATGGCTGGGGATACAGCTAAGTGACAGTGCACATGATGACCGAGGTGTGAAAACACTAATGAAGTCCTCCTGAAAGACTGATGGAAGGGATTAAACATTGTACTTTTTGTACATAAGTGTTTGCACTTAGGAAAAAAGACTGGAAGGAAACAACCTTCTTTAACATTTTTGTTGTGTTTTGTTCATCCTAAATAGTGGATTAAAAGTAATTTAAGTATGTTTTAAGCATTTGTCTCACGTGTTTCAAATTGCAGATATATCACTTTTATAACCAGAAAAATTTGAAAGCATAAATCTCCATACAAAACTGTAGTCACTGGTGCTGTTTTGGCATTTTAGGTTTCTGAAAGAGATACCTGTCCTATATTGCCATTATTAAAGTGGCCTTGGAAAACGACTCCTAAAAATTTATGGCCACTTTTCCTGTGTGTGTCTTCTTTTTCTATTGAAAAGCTTCCTTTGAAGTCCAAGGGATTTTGTGAACAGATGCAGAAATATGTGAAGGAAGACTTGGATTCTCAAACCAGATGCACTGGACATTTTTATGACATCTCATAACCTTTGTAGAAAACAAAAAAATATTTTTGTAAGAGTATATTATAATAGAAGGAATTGCATATTTATCACATAGGTGTTTTTTGTTGTTGTTGTTGTTGTTTTATCAAACCAAGGAATGGTTAAGTTACTTGGTTGTTGGTTTAGGCTGTGCACTTGCCCCCTGAGGTGGGAGCCGACATAGATGAGCCCTAGTGTGCTTTGTTAGAAACTGTGCTGAATGTACTGTGAATCCTAAGTTCTTTTAATGTTTTGGGATTTTTTTAAGCAATATCTTGGATAAGAAATGTGGTATTTGTGAGAAGTGTGACATATTTACTTCTCAAAGTGACATGTACACTCAAACATAAAGTAGCAAGAAAGGGGCTAGAGGTGTGGCTAGTGCTTGCCTAGTATGGGAGAGGTTGTGGGTTTAGTCTTGGTATTTTCAAGAGGGGAGCAGGGGAAGAAAATCTGAATAAGAGCACATCATACCATATTCATTGTGGATGTCTACAATTTGTGTGAAAATGGTTTATTTTGTCAGGTGTTGCTTGACAGGAAACTGTTGAAATCTGACGAGATGAGAGTAATCACAAAGTCAGAGAAATGAAAATCTGACGTGATGTTTAAAGGCTGATGGTATTAGGTACATTTAAGCCTGTCATCATTGACCAAACAGTAAATCTGCCCTTCTTTAAGCACCCATTCATGATTGTAGTTTGGAAACAATGAAATAGTCTTGGTTAGAAGATTTTTGTAAGACTATTTGTAATCATTCACTTCACATATAAAAAGTCCTCTTTTTTTTTTTTTTTTAAACCCCTTCTCATCCTAGGTTTGGCCAACACTGCCCTATTCTTTTTCCTGCTGATGGTCAAAATGTAACCATTAGATGAAGGAAACATGTTTCAAAAAGAAAAAAAGAGCCACTGCCTTAAATTTCTGCATGATAAAACTTAAAAAAAAAAAAATAAGATTTCCAAAGTTGCAGAGTTAGTTGCTGTCTAGCCTGTGATACAGTTTGTGCCACACACTCATAATTATCAAAACTGAAACTTAACATCTGTGCAGTGCTGTCAGTTTGGGTATAACCCATATAATACTATATAAACCAAATTCTAATTTTGCCAGTTTTACCAGCACTCCTGTTGCTTCATCCGAATGGAATGCAGGACCCCAGGTTTCATTGCTGTGTGCTCTCCAACAGGGATTGCTCTCTGGTCTTCACTATTGAAATTAATACCTTTGCCACAGTCCTAGAGTACGAGTTGTAGGATGGCTCAATGTGAGTTCTGCTAGGGATTTCTCATGGTTAGACCAGAGTTGCGGGTTTTGGCAAGAGCACACACAAGAGATGTTTCTGACTCGGTAGTGAGGCAGGTGTTAGCACTTTAAGAGCTAGAAAATAAGATTTGTTTAAATCCTTTCCCAGTTAATTAGTGGTGGAACTGGGACGGTAAAGTTTACTGTGGGCGTTTCTGCTCCACAGTTTATGATTATTGTTGGTTAGGTTTCTTTGATCATAATGCCATGAAATTGGGGTGTTCCTGGTAATGTTTTACTCGGTTTGTTTCCAGTTCTGTCTGTGCAGTATGCTCCATCTGCTCCACCTGCATGGGAAGCTTTAGGAGCTGCCAGTCAGCTCAGAGTCTTGTTAGCTGAGGAGTGTGCCAGTTTGATCGGACTGTTTGATCAGTTCTGCTTTCTTAAGCAGTGCAAGAGGGCGCTCTGTGGATCCACCCTACAGCTTCTTTTCATCTCAGAAGTAAATACATTTGTTGAAAATGCCCTTTAGATTAGTGGTCTATGTGGACTGAGTTGGTATAAATATAAATATCTCAGGTCTTTGAAAAATGACTCTGGACAGCCAATAAAAACCACTGAAGGTTTCTGCTGGAAACACAGAGGAAGAACCATAGATGATCCTTAGGGCTGCCACAAGCAGGGAGTGCTGAAGAGAGAATACTGCTGCCCTGCAGATTCCTTCTGAGTTTGTTATTTTCAAACCGCATGTACAGAACTATCTACACAAAGGAGCTGGTATGTGTGTGAGTGTTTGTGTTTGTGTAGATAGATAGATACATACATAGATACATACATAGACATATTTGTATAGATATGTACATATGTGTATATAGATCTATATTAATGCATATATGCCTGCACATACATATATTTACATCTTTTAGAAAAGGAAATGATATTTGGTCAGCACATGCTGTGTGCTAAAGCATCGTGATCTATGCCATGCAAACCTTGTCTTACTCTTTCCAGTAGTTTTTGTAACTCTTGTTTTATGCATTTTATGAAAGAAGACACTAAACTCAGGGAGAATAGTTGACTTTCCCAAGACACAGAACTAGTAAAGAACAGTGCTGGCATGCAAACCCTGAGTTGCCTCTGGTTTTTCACTTGATCAGGAATTACCTCTTATCAGTGAAATAGTTTAGGGAGTAGAGGGATACCCATAGCCCTTCTTGTCTGAGTCCTCCTCCCCAATCCCTAGCCACACACACACACAACCCAGGGCCCCTGAGATACAATATTGAATTTCTTTCTTTTTTTTCATTTTTATTAATAATTAATTCATTAATTTTTCTCCAGCCCCAACCGTTTCCCCTCCCTCCCTCCTCTTCTCCCAGTCCCTCCCCCAACCTCTCCTCATTCACTCCTTCTCCTTTCTCTTCAGAAAAAAAGTTCAGGTCTCCTATATATATGTTAGCCAGCCATGGCATAGCAATTTGCAGTAAGAGTAGGTACTTCCTCTCCTATTTAGGCTAGATAAGGTAACCCATTAGGAGGAAAAGGTCCCAAAAGAAGGTAACAGGGTTAGGGACAGCCCTTACTCCCTGGCTGTTAGGAGTCCCACAGGAAGGCCAAGCTACACAACTGTAAAATACATGCAGAGGGCCTAGGTCAGTCTTATGCAAGTTCTCTGTCTGTGAGCCCCCATGAGCCCAGGTTAGTTGATCCTGTAGGTTTTCTTGTGGTGTCCTTGGCCCTGCTGGCTCCCATAATCCTTCCTCCCCCTCTTCCACAGGATTCCCTGAGCTCTGCCTAATGTTTGGCTGTGGGTCTCTGCATCTGTTTCCATCAATTACTGGGTGAACCCCTCTCTGATGACAATTGGGCTAGGCACCAATCTATGAATAGAGCAGAATATCATGAGGAATCATTTCACTGACTTTTTTTTTTCTTTTTTGCCAGTCCTGTTTGGTTCAATCCTAGGTCTCTGGTCATTCGGCCTCTGGGTCTTGGACCTCTAGGCAGTGTCAGGTGTGAGCTCCCTCTCATAGTATGAGTCTCAAGCTGGACCAGTCATTGGTTGGCCACTCCCATAATTTCTGCACCTCCTTTGTCCCAGTGTATCTTGTAGGCAGGGCAAATTGTAGGTCAGAGGGTTTGAGTCTGGGTTTGGGTCCCAATCCCTCTCTTGGAAGTTTTACCAGGTTACAGAAGATGACCAGTTCAGGCTGAAGCTTCCTTTAATACAAAAAAAGAGTTTGTTGATCAGGACCATATTTGATGGATAGATTATTATTTAGGAAGCTGACCTGAAATCGAACATTAGTACTTTATAAGGAGAATATAGTATTTGTTCTGTTTACCTAAGCCCCATGAGTACAGGGTAGTCATCAAGTACTGTTTTCCTTCCCTGGGCCTTTCCATCTTTTTGTTCTTTCTTACCTATCTTGCTTTCTCAGGGCTTACTCTTCATAAAATGCTGGTCCTTAGGCAAAAGGCAGTGTCACAGCTTCATCTTGGGTCTCTGCCTGGCGGACCCTCAGCCTTCTCACAAAGAATACTTTTCCTGGTTGTGTTCTTGACATTAGTGCACCCTAGTGTTGGGGAGCTTTTTCTTCTGAACACTGTAGTCCAAGCCCAAGTCTTTCTTCTAGACTTTTCTCAGGAAAGATTTACTCTTTGGGGATTGAAGCTATGCCCTGGTATAACATGGTAGGTACAGAGATGATTTATAGACAGAGATGACACACTGACTTCTGGCCTGGGCATTTGCAGATTTCTCTCTATATCATTTCTTACTAAGACCTGATTTTATTGCCATTAGGAGTTGACTGAGCGGAGCAAGATCATATCTAGGTCATTGTACTGCCCCCTCACTTGAGTTTTCTTGGTCCTCTAATCATTTACTGAATTCATCTATAGCTCTCTTTTCTCTTGACACAGCCATTTTTGTTTGTTTCTTTTTCTCTTGAACTCTGCCCCTCTATTACCAGTTGAGTAATTAATTGGCTAACAAACTGTCTTTTGACTGCTTCTTTGCCTCTGGAGTTGAAGAGTCAAGTCAATGTGATGTCTAATCATGAGAGCTCTTGATAGTTCCACTTCCATCCCTATGCTAGGCCAGCAACCAGCATTCAGGATGTCCACTCCTTCTCCCCTGTCTCCTGTTCAAGTTGTCTCATTAGTGAGACAGCTTCAGTGGGAGTGCAGCCCTGTGTGGTCAAATACAACCTTCCCTGATCTCAGTTCTTGGGATGTTAATTGTAGATTTTTTAACAACTCTGACCTTGTGTACATTTTCAAATAGAATCTATTCTCTTTAATAATAATATCTTATTCTAATATAACACTCTGTATTGTTCAAAATATTTCACGTATTCTCATCTAATCTTGAATACAAAATATAGAATTTCATTATCTAGCTGTTCAAAATTTCAACTCCCTGATATTTCCATTATGTCTTCTCCTCCTCTTTTTTTTAAAAAAAACAATTCAATGATAATAGCAATCTAAGAAAATATCAGTGTTCTTTCAAGTTTTAATTTAGTGAGTATTTTCCTATTTCTATTAAATCAGTTTAATACTTAATTCATTTGGGGGCCCTGTTCTGATAGGGCTTATGATTTCACTTATTGCTAAGGGTAATGGTAATGGGGAGAATGTAGTGCTAGCAAACATTCATTGAATGCCTGCCTTGTTCCCAGGATAGTTTTTAAAGGTATCAAATACATACTAGCTCATCAATCCTCCCAACTCAGCTGGTCCACAGATAAGAATTCTGGGAGAGTTTAATAAGTCACTTGAGGTCATGTAATGTGCAAGTGTAAGAGCCAACATGTGAGCCCAGTTATCCTGATTCTAGACCCTATACATGAACTCTGAGATGACAGGAATATCTAAAAGAAATCATGCATGTTAATTTGCTGATAACCTCTTTGAAAACTTGTGAGTATTCCATGGAAACTACTTTTCTTGTCATGTTGACATACTGGGTAGACATTCTGAATCAACGTTTGTTATTGCTGTTCTTGTGGTCTTGTTTGGCTGCATGAATTACGTCAACAGAGCAAAACTGTCTTGTAGATTTATCTTTGTTTCCATTGGCCACTACCACTAAGATTACCTTAGATAAAACAAAGCTTTTAAAACATGAGTCCCAAGGTGCATGTAGGAAGTTATATTTATGTATTGCCTGTAGCTGAAAGATCAACCTGGACAGAGCCCTGCAAGCAGAATGGAGGTGGAGAGGGCTAAATCGGAGGCGGATTGGAGATCTCTGTCTGGCTTGTGGTTGTGATTTATGGCTAGAATACTTTCTTCAAGGAGTAGAAGCACATGGTGGCAAGGCATGAGAGGTGGTAGTAGTTAGTGCTGTTGGTCCTCGCTGCAGAGGATAAGGAATTCCTTTCTAAAGGATTCTAACTTGTTAATGGAACTCTTAAAGAAGTCTACAATTCACTAATTATATAGTATGGATTTGAATGATTACCAGCTGGTACACTTGTCAGGATGAGATGAGGCTTTAAAATTAGCACTGTTGAACAGCATTGACTATACCCTAAGCAAAGGTCTCCTTGTTAACTTTTCCTTATATTCTCCACCAGTAGAGACTGTGGACATTCTATTCATATTCATTCATCTTCACTCAGGAGTCCTTTTGGGATACATGAAAATACAGTGGTGAAGGAAGTGGATATGTTTGCGTAAATACTTGATTTGGTTTTAACAGGTAGTTAAAAAAAATACTTACAAGATAAAAAAGATCCCTTGGGTTAGGGACAAATATACAGTAAAGAGGTAGAGTTTCAAAGAAATAGTAAGGACTAGACTATTGTGCAGCTGCACTCTGCCGCATAACTAATTTTTGGTTGAAAAGAAAAAACAAAAAACCTACGCAGACAACTTTGACTTCCAATGTCTAGCAATTCTCTAGCCATCACATGCCACTAATTGGAGCATGCAAGGTTAGTAACTCTGTGAAGAATGTTACTCTTGACATCGGAAAGAACACTTGGTCCCTTGTGTTCTGTTGGGCTGTTCATTACAAGGAAGTGTGACTGTTTGATCCCACAGGCATGTCTGTGTGATGTTGCATAACTTACCTGAACTTGCTTTTCTCATTTGCAAAAGTGTTACTAATGCTCGCATTGTAGGAATTTTATGTGGATTTGAGAATCTACCACATATATAAAGTCCCTTGGCTAATGTTTAGTACTCAGTAGAGCTTCCCCTTTTGATAAAGACTGTTCCCACTCTTATCAACCTTAATAGTATTTTCCCCATTGCCACACAGTCCTTCCTTCCTGACACCCAACCAGATTAATTTCCCAAAAGCAGAAGCAGACTTGTAACTTCTCAAAAAGTCTGTACTCTTCATGACATTTAAAATCTTATGCAGGCCATTGTTATTAAAATGGATTCCTGACCCACAGTTGCATAAAATTCCCCTTTGCTTAGAGCCACTTCTTTTACTTAATAATATATCTTTTTTAAAAGGCCTTTCTTCCCATCTGTATCTTTCTATATTCTCCCATTCTCCCATTTCATTTCATTTCACTTGATTTATGGCAGGGTCTTACTTTGTGGCTGTCGCTAGGCTCAAACTTCCAGTCTTCTGCCTCTGTTTCCCAAGTGCGGGGATTATAGGCATGCATCATGCCGCCCAGCTATTTCACCAGTGGCAAAAACCATGTCCAGCTTTTGTACATCAGTCATAGAGTGGCTTAAAACAAACGGCAGCAAAAAAAAAAAAAAATGCTACTAAAACAATCTAGAAAATTTTGTTCTGAAGCTGGAGGTAATCACTTCCACTTGGAAATTATATCTCCCATTTTGAAACTGTATGAGACTTCATCCCTGTCTATAGAAATGTGCACACACCTCTTTATAATCGGCCTGTGTCTAAAAACATTTGCTTGAGACAGATGGAAGTACATGTCTTTGTTCTGTAGACTATTTTGGGGCACTCCAGCTAGAAGCAGTTCCATATACATTGTTTCACAAGTGACCTATAGGCTTCACTTACCATATAGAGCTCCCAAGGCATTATCTTCCTGGAGGCCCTTACATGTCCTGAAAAATGAGGATGGGCCCTTCCTGTTGAATTGTAGCTATGATACGTATATGTGTGATAAATGAGGTACTACTTAAGTCCTTGGTATTATGATTCCTATCATAGAAGCTCCCAGTAATTATTTATTGAATGAAGTCAGTGAAAAACAAATCAGTGCAGTGATACATAAGAAAATCTATAGCATTGATATCAAACATGTTGTTGAATAAAAACCATGCATTTTAATATATTTTGTGTTTAGTTGATTACATCTGATGTTAAGTGTTTATCGCAGGTAGTGAGTGTTGTTATTTCCTGGTGTATATAAGCATTTCTATTACTGGAAGGTGATGGCAATTTTATGTCAGTGCTTTTCCAAGTAGGCTGTCAGTTTCTAACCTCTTGCTGTGGCTGAATTTTGCTTTGCCAGCTGTAGTCTTAGTTTTCATGGTGCTGCTAATTACAGTGGATTTTTTGTTATACTTAAGTTTGCTATCTCTATATACAGGGAAGTGTGAACCTATTCACAATTAAGATGAAAAACTTTTA
This sequence comes from Peromyscus eremicus, assembly GCF_949786415.1. Classification (NCBI taxonomy): domain Eukaryota; kingdom Metazoa; phylum Chordata; class Mammalia; order Rodentia; family Cricetidae; genus Peromyscus; species Peromyscus eremicus. The sequence continues at coordinate 72,558,269 of NC_081421.1, forward strand.
TTCTGAAAACAGTTCTGCTTCCAGGGGCTATCTAATTCAATAAATATGCTGTATTACCTATACAATAATTACTATTATATTTTTGCTATTATAATTAAGGGTTTGTTTTTTGCCTTTCATGAAAGAGATGAGAAGTCGTTTATTAATTGTGGGGTTTTTTTTTTCTCATTCAGTCATACATTTGACGTCTCGCTAAGGCAGCTTGTTGAACCATACCTAGCACTTTCTGCTCTATTGATGTTGGTGTATTCTACATAGTAAGCAACCCTGCCTCTCACTGCACTCATGTAATAGACATGGTAAGGCCAGCCTTAAACATCTAATGTAATGTGCCTTGCTTTTAGTTGTACCATGTAAGAGTGGACTAGCGTAATGCAAGATTTTATGTGACCAAGTACTGGAAGTAATGCATGTGTTCTTTCAAAGTGGCTAATGGCACTTTGACATATGGTCAGAGAAACTTTATTGCTATACTTGCTTAATTTGTCATGTACATGTTTAAACTTAAATCAACACAGTGTAATCATGGAATAGTTATGGAATATCATGTTGCCTGGGAGAATAGGATTGCTGTAGCAGTTCCTGTGCTTTAGTCTATTTAGGCTGCTACAGTAGTACCATAGATTGGGTAGCTTAAACAACAGCCATACATTTCTCATACTTTGGAGGCTGAGAAATCCAGTATCTAAGTGCTGGTGAGTTCCATTTCTGGTGAGGGCCTCCTTTCTAGTTCACGGGGAGCTGGAATATCTCATGGGTGAGAGGGGCAAGAGGCCTCTCTAGGATTTCTCATAAGGACAGTAATCTGTGAAAATTATCCTTCATGACCTAATCACCGCCCTGCTTCATTTTCCAATACCTTCACATTGGTAACTAAGTTTTGGGGTTCACAGACATTGTCTATTTTAGTATGTGATTTCAATGGCCAAACATCTTGTAAAATCAGGACTAGTTCTCAAAACTCTTTAAAATGTGTTGGACGTTCCAGTGTTTCAGCATTGACATAACATCTAGCAGCTGTTTTTCACATTCTAAAATGGAGCAGAAATTCTGTAACTGACCATGTGTCCTTAATTTTGATTGGGAATATATTAGCATATTTATGACTTAAATAGAGACATAGCTTGTCCTCTGGTTTTATTTTTTTCTAACTAGTGAGCCTTTTGATCAGGTTTCAGTTATTTTTCATTTTGGAAGTTACATGTTCACTTTAGATCATGTGGATGTGGGATACAGGGTCAGCCATTTCCATTGGCTCACATGCTAGATAGAATGGGGAGAGAAGGAAGTGGCTGGTTCTTCAAAACGTGTGTTAAAAGCCATGGTCACTAACGAAGTTACTATCATTTGAATAGTACTTAAATTTCAGTTTTCTACAGCAAGAAAGTCATATGGGGATGGAGAGATGGCTCAGTCAATAATGTGTAAGCGGTAGAAGCTAAGACAGATTCCCAGCACCCACGTAAAAAGGTGACATGGCTGTGTGCCTGTAATTCCAGTTCTGGGAGGCAGAGACGGGAAGATCCCGGGGGGCTTGCTGGACAGCCAGCCTAGCCAATCAGTGAGAGACCCTTTCTCAGAAATAAGACACAGAGTGATGGAGAAAGACACCTGATGCCAGCTTCTGACCTCCACGGACAGGTACAGGTGTTCATGCTTACATACACTGCACATATGTACACACATGTGTACACCACACACAGGGAAGGAAAAAAGGAAAGAAGGAACGAAGAGAGGGGGGTGAGCATATAAAGTGGAAAAAATGTTAAAAACCTGGAGTTAGAGGTGAAAGTTGAAGGATGTAAAAGGAAACTAGGTAGAGGAATCATTCAAGGGTCAATCTAGGAGCTCCAAGGGGACTTCAAAGGTCTGCTGAAGGGTAAGGTTATTGATATAGTACATAAAGACTGGAGGTTATCAAATAGCATTTAAATTGATTTGAACCCAGGGATGGTAGCATCACTAATTGTAGAATGGCTATTGAGGCTGAAAATTAATCAGAGACAAGAAATGAGAAATCAAGGATTGCTCTTTTTTTTTTTTTTTTTTTTTTTTTTTGGTTTTTCGAGACAGGGTTTCTCTGTGTAGCTTTGCGCCTTTCCTGGGACTCACTTGATAGTCCAGGCTGGCCTCGAACCCACAGAGATCCGCCTGGCTCTGCCTCCCGAGTGCTGGGATTAAAGGCGTGCGCCACCACCGCCCGGCCAAGGATTGCTCTTTTAAATAGCCTGCTTGAGCACAAACTGTCTTGGAGGGTAAAGGGAGCTGTAAACATGACATTCTAAGCCAACTTTCGGGGTAGTCTTTAGGAGTGAGGAAACTTGAGCATGATTATAAAATCAAGTATAAAGATGGAGAGGCTGAAGATAAAGGGACGAAGGAATAAATGCCATCCAGAGTAACTGTGAACAGCAGCAGAAAAAGTTGTCTCTGGGAGAAGGTGGAGATGGGTGTAGGTCTAGATGAGTTTTCTGGAAGGGCACGATCAATGGAGGGACTTCAGAAGTATTGGGCATTAGCTCTTCTCAGGGGTGAGATTTGAGGAGACAGTGTAGATTAATGGGTTAATGTGTGGGCTCTGAAGTCAGACACTGGTCTGGTCCAAGTTCTTCTATTTGATAATTAGATAATGGAAGCTGGGGTTCTGGGGCGGCAAGCACTAGAATCTAGAGCTCACTGTTATCTTCATCTGTAAGATGAGCAGGATCAGAGTTAACAGCATGACCTCTACAGCCAGGCTGCCAGTGTTTGGGTCTTGTGTGCTCCATGGCTGTCTTCTTCTTTTGTAATCTGTAAAATGAAGATAATAATATCTACCTGTGATGGTTGCTGTGAGGACCACATGAGTTAGTGTTTATAGAGATCTAGGGCAGCACCAGGTACATTGTACAGACTTAAGTTTTTTAAAATGTTAGTGTTGAGACCGTAGCTGAAATTAAAACTAGAAATTGGTTTTATACATAGAGTCTACTGAGTTTTGACATTTTTACTGTTGCCAAAATTATTTAGCATTTAAGTATCTAAAGAACTTACTAGCCTTAATCCATGATGGAGTCTCGCCTGACTGTTGAGACATAATGGCAAGGGGAGCTGAGATTGCTCATGGATGTACAGTTCAAGTGAAGAATATTGACATTTATGATGTTAAATGGCAGAATGATATTAAGACCTCAGGTACCGTATGGACTAGACAGAGTTGAAATCAAACAAATGTATCAAGAACTAGTGTGCCCAATAGCTCAAATGTCTGATAATTGAACTCTCTTGGATAGTAGAGCCTGACAAGAACCAGATTCCCGAATTTGCAGTAAATTTAAGAGTGTACCCCAATGCCACTCATCTCCCCATCCCTTCTTATCCGCCCTCTGCCCTTGCAATCTCCTTTCCCAAAATAAAATAAAATAAAAAGACAAAATCAAAAAAGAAAAAATATCTCATCATGGAAGCTGTAGTGTGTCTTAGTGAGTCAAATAGTACACTCTTTAGTCCATAAATCTTCACTTGCAAATGTTCATTGCAATGACCCATTGGTCTGACTCGAGGCCTCTGGCTTCTGCTACACTATCAATACTGGATCCTCACTGGGACTCCTCTTGGATAGATATCCTGTTGTTCTGTGTTGTGAAGATTCTACAGCTTTGGATCTGCAGGATTGGCCCCTTCACGTGCTCTAGCAGATCATAGATGGGATGGATGTTGGGATGTGCCAACTCATAACCCTGGATCTGGACATGGGTGATAGCTGAGTTCGTCAGCCTGCCAGCTCTCCTGAATCTTCACCACCAGGGTTAGCTCTGCTGCACTGTCCCTGGCTAGCTCACCCAATGCTACAGGCAGAAAAGGGCAGGGCCAGTTCTCTGCTCTCACACCTCTGGGAGTCTTTATGGGCCCTTGGATGGCTTTGGATTGTGATGCCTTGTTTCAGTAGCAGGGCATGAAGTCAAAGGACTTAAAAAGGGTAGCCTTGTGGTTGGAGAGGTGGTTCTGGGGCCAAGAGCACTTGCTGTTCTTAGGGAAGATCAAGGTTCAGTTCTAAGCACCTACATGGTATCTCCTAACTATCTGTAACTCCAATTCCAAGGCAACTAATACCCTCTTCTGAGCTCCACAGTCACCATGCATGTACCATACATGCTGGCAAAACACCCATACACATAGAATAAAAATAAATGAGTCTTTAAAAAATAAAAGACTTGCCAGGAATGTTGGCACACACCTTTAATCCCAGCACTCGGGAGGCAGAGACAGGCACATCTCTGTAAGTTTGAGGCCAGCCTGGGCTACAGAGTGAGTTCCAGGATAGCTAGGGCTGTTACAGAGGCCTTTACCAAGATCGAGTTGGGAAGTCATTAGAAGGCTTTATCCTAGTAACAGCTGACATCGGTACTACAGCCTCACTGGGTGCTGTGATAAAGAGTTTAATGTAGAAAATGAAAAATACAAGCAAGGAGACAAGTTATGAGACAACTGTGAGATTCAAGTAAACAATAACAGCGCCTTGAGTTGAGCAGGGCAGCGCCTTGAGTTGAGCAGGGTAGTAGAGATGGAATGATAAGATTTTGGATATGTTAAATGGAAGTAGAATTAACAAGACTTCCGGACTAATTGGGAATAGAATGAAATAATCAGCTGTGGGTCTAAGGACTCTAGCCACAACAACTAAGTGGAACTTACACTTCCTGAGATGGTAACACTGTGTGTGACAGAAGCACAGTGTGGGGAGAAGATCTGGATTTCACTTAGGTATGCTGACTGGAAATGCCAGGTGCGTGCTTCCATGGAACTGTCAGGCAGGCAACCAAATACCTCAGACCAAAGCTGAGGGGAGAGGCATAGGTGGAGACAGACACTTAGGAGTTCTTAGTAGATTATGCATAAAGTTACCATGAGGTTGAGTGTGCAATCACAGTATGTTTAGGAAGGATATGGGAAGAGAGAGAGGGGAGCCAGAGGGGATAGAGCAGAGAGGAAAAAAGCAAGCCAGATACTCGATCTGTGAACTCAACCAAGCCTGAAGACCTGAGTGTGACTGGGTGTACATGGTGGAAGGAGAAAAGCAACTCCTCAAAGTTTCTCTGACCTTTCCACATGGTGGTGGGTGTACACACACACACACACACACACACACACACACACACACAGAGAGAGAGAGAGAGAGAGAGAGAGAGAGAGAGAGAGAGAGAGAGAGAGAGAGAGAGGAGAGGTAATTTTTTTTTAAAAATAAAAGATGTTGGGATGATGAGAAAAAAACCAGGCAAGATAGTAGTAGCCAGATAGGTGAAAGATAAAGTAGAAGATGCCAGACAGACATGATGCTACAGAGATGCAATCCCAGCATTTGGGAGGCTGCGACAGGAAAACCTTCATTTGAGGCCACTGTCAGAGGCATAGAGTTCCTGTCCAGACAGAACTATGTAGTGAGACCTTGTTACAAAACAATGAATAAACAGAAACAAAACAAAAAAGCAGAAAGAGACATCCTAGAAGCCAAAATAGGAAAATGTTTTATAGATTAATATGTGCATGTGCTTGCCTATAACCCCACATGCACACACTCATCACTCACACAATATACTTATATACTCTCACACTCATACACTTGCACATACACATGCATGCACAGTCACACACACAATGACACACTGTCACACGTGTGCACACGTACATTTACACACTCACACATATAGTCACACAGACACTCATACACACACACACACACACACACACACACACACACACACCTTCATGTTGACATTTTCCTCTCTTGTGGAATAACACACAAAAGGTGAGCAGCCCCTTTTCAAGGACTGGACCCTCTTCCTCACTGTTGCTTTCTTTAATTTTCCTCACTGCTTACCAAGAAGCTAGTCTTATAAACCACGCCATGAGGACTTATATAAATGACGAGATGTTTGATACTTCAGTAAGAAAATCCTCTGGGCTCGGGAGCAAGACCTTTATGCCTTCTACACATGACTTTCAGTAGAATCTGCTTATATGGTAGCACAGATGTCTAAGGTTGCTAGCTGATTCAGAAATTCAGCCTTTAGTAAGAGAACCTATAACATAAGATGATGCTGCCTAAACATTTAGGAACCTATGCGCGCGCGCATGCGCGAGCGCATACACACACACACACACACACACATTTGGTTACAGTTTTGATGGCAATAAGAGTGAAAATATTTCCCTGACAGGAGTGAAAAAGCGTTACAGAATATTAACAGTAACATCCATCTGAGCTTCGCAGAAACTATCATGAGAATGTGTGATTAGAAAGGATCAGATATTTGGCTGTCTTTTTCAACCAGAAGATGGATTTGAACCAGATTACCACTTCTATGATTTAGTTTTGAAGAAAGAGGGGTGGGGTGGGGGAGGCAATTATTTGTCTCTTTGTTCAAAGGCCTTTTTGTATCGTCGATCCCTGGAAAGCTAGTGGAGGAGCCAGCCTTTCACATCCATTAAGGTCAACCCTGAAACTGTTGAATTTGATCTCTTCCATTTACCATCTGGATACAGTAGAGAAAAAGCTATTCTGCATTGGGTTGCTGGACACCATCCAGAAAATAATATGTCAGGGCATCAAAGGCTTGGGGTTCTTGGTCCATTCTGCCTAATGATCACAGGCAGGGTCTGCGCTCCAGTTTTGTAGTATGTTTCATTTTTGCAGTGACAATTTATATCCCAGTAAAATAGATCACAAGGATTACTGCCAGCTTGTCAAAGCTAAGATTCCTCTATCACAGACGTCCCGCCACAAAGGACTGTGTTTTAATTGGGCAAAGCTTGATTTCCAAAGCCCCTTTCCCTCCATTCCAATCTGCCTCCTTTCTCATGGACAGCTGTTACTTACTGCGGGAAGGATTCTAACGCATAGACTGTTTGATTCCATACCCAAGCCCCCAATTTAAAATCTGCTTAAAATTGACCTCATTTAAATTGGTCTTCATCATCGTCTTTATGAGGGAGTCTAGTATCTGGCCAGCTAATGACACTGCTGGCAGTTATCCAGGAATCTGACAACCACGTCTCATTATTCACACCAACTGGAGCCAATTATGACTGGATTGTTTATTATTATTATTATTATTATTATTATTATTATTATCATTATCATTATTAAATGTGGATAGGAAGCAATGACAGCAGCATGTCCTGTGTCTTCCCTGAGACAGAGGAGACTATGATGTCAGAGAGCATATGGCTGCATTTTAAGGTAGCTGGAGGCCATCTAATGCTAGGCTTTGATACAGCAGCTTTGCTTTGGATCTTTGCAGGATGTGCCCACCCATAAATTTATAGCTGGAGTAGAAAAAAATGAAACAAAAAACAAACAAACAAAAAACCCCAAAAAGCTATAGGGAGTTGACATTTTGTCCCTTACAGTGAGAAGAGATTGCAGGAAGAATTCGAACCCCTAACAATAAAAATTACTTTCCTGTGTCAAGGATGATCCTCAGCCTGCATCTCAAACAAAATGGCAGGTCCTAGATTCCTGGTCTGACCCAGGAAGCTGGGCTGTCTCTGAATTCTAACTGTCATCAGAAGGCACGTGTGGTGCTGCTAGGTTTTGCACCCTGCTCATGTTCCCCAGGAGATACACTGCCTCCATCGTCTCATCATGGACGAGTTTCCTCTCAGACTCCTCTGTGCTTCTCTTTCTTTTGAATTCTCTGTGCTGGTGTCTTAGTTGAGGTTTTATTGCTGTGACTAGGTGCCATGACCACAGCATATCTTATAAAGGAAAACATTTAATTGGAGCTGGGTTACAGGTTTAGAGGTTTAATTCATTATTGACAAGGCAGGAAGCATGGTGGTTTGAAAGAAAATGGCCCCCCAAGGGAGCAGCACTAATGGGAGGTGTGGCCTTGTGGAGTTGGTGTGGTCCTGTTGGAGGAAGTGTGTCACTGTGGAGGTGGGCTTTGAGGTCTCATTTATGCTCAAGCCACGTCCAGTGAGACAGTTCATTTCCTATTGCCTGCAAGATGTAGAACTCTCGGCTACCTCTCTAGCACCATGTCAGCCTGCACACCACCGTTTCCCACCATGATGATAATGGACTGAGCCTCTGAACTGTAAGTGAACCACCACAATTAAATGTTTTCCTTTATAAGAGTTGCCATGGTCATGGTGTTTCTTCACAGCAATAGAAAACCTCACTAAGACGGTAGCATTGTTCTGTTGTGTGTGTGTGTGTGTGTGTGTGTGTGTACAGAGCACACACACTGGCCAGGACTTTGGTTGTCCTCCTCTGTTGTTCTTCACCTTATCTTTATTTTTTAAATAACTTCTTAGGTTTTGAAGTTAAAATTACATCATTTCCCCTTTCCCTTTTCTCCCTCTAACCCTTCCCATGTACCCCATGCTGTCTTAAATTCATGGCCTCTTTTTTCTTTGTGTGTGTGTATATATATATATATATATATATATATATATATATATATATATATATATATATATAATTAACACTTCTGTTGTTCTCTTTCCTAGTATCAGTAAATTCCAATTTGGCATAAGATTGGTGTGAAGCAACACCCACCCCTTCTGCTGCTATAGAAACCGGGAAGGCTGTCTTCCCTTTCTGTGCTTTTATTTCTGTAGAATAAATAGTAGGTGCACAAGTCCTAGGCTCAGGCAATGGGACTCACTTGTCTCCATCTTTGAGCCTTGCAGGGAGCAGATGACTTAAGCCATCTCCCTGGCCCTACATCTTTTTTTCTTTTGTTTTGTTTTGTTTTCATTTTTCTTTATTAAGAAATTTTCTACTCACTCCACATGCTATCCACAGACCTCCCTCCTCCTTCCTCCCACCCCCCCCAGCCCTCTTTCCCAAGCCACCCCGCATCCCCGCATCCCCCAAATCGAGGTCTCCCATTGGGAGTCAGCAGAGCCCAGCACACTGAGCCTAGGCAGGTCCAAGCCCCTTCCCACTGCACCAAGGCTGTGCAAGGTGTCACACCACAGGCACTGGATTCCAGAAGCCTACCCATAGACCAGGGACAAATCCCGATCCCCCAGCCTGGGTGTCCCCCAAACAGTTCGAGCCAAACAACCGTCTTCTGTATCCAGAGGCTGTCCCTACATCTTTTACAAATATTTTCTCCAGATCTGTACCTTGTCTTCTTATTATCATGATGTACATTCTTATAGTAGAACTGAAATTTATAATTTTAATTGTATCCAGTTTATCAATTATTTCCTTGATGGAGTATGTCTTTGGTGCCAAAAAGTCATCACCATGTCCACTGTCTTAGTAAGGTTTTCCTGCCCTTTAGGAGTCTCATGGTTTTGTATTTTATATTTAGATGTAGGATTCATTTTGAGTTAATTCTTGTCAAAAGCTTAATATCTGTGTCTGTTTTGCGCACGAGGCCTAGTTGTTGAAAAGACTCTTTCCTTTGCGGATTGTCTCTTTCTACGTGAGATCAGTTGACACTATGCACTCTCTTCTGCTCCATGAATCTGTTTATCTGTTCTTCTACCAATGCACATTGTCTTGATGACTGTAGCATTATACTGTGTTGAACACAGGTAGTGTTAGACCTCCCAACTCTGTCCTTTAACCAGTCTGTGCTGTCGGGATTAGAATAGGGTGCCTTAAACATGAGAGTGCCAGTCCTCTGATCTTGGGGGTTTTTCTTTGTTTGTTTTGTTTTTACAGTCCAGTGTCTTGTTTGCTGTAGCAATTTAATGTCAAACTTAGGCAGTGTTAGCACTTCAACTCTTTTTTTTTTTTTCAACTGAGTGGGCTCTCTTGTTTCTCCATGTAAACTTTAGAGTCCGTTTGTAGAAATAGACAAGATAATTTGCTGGAATTTGAACTAGAGTTGAGTTGACTCTTTAATACTTATCCATGAACATGGACCATCTCTTCATCTTTTTAGTTCTTTGATATCCTTTATAAGAGGTTTGTTATTTTCCTCTTATAGATCATGTATCTATCTTCTTAAAATTATATAGAGGCATTTTTGGAAGGTGCTAATATAAGCAGTAATGTATATTTTTATTTTAAAATATGATGAGGGGTGGGAGAATGAGCGTGCACATATATGTCTATGGAGGGGTCAAAGGATAACTTTTGGGAGTCAGCTTTTACTTTCAGCCTTGTTGAGGCAGGTCTCTCTTGTTTCTGCTGCATTGCATACTCCTGGCTGGCTGGCCTGAGAGCTTCTGAGTGAGTCTCCTGTTTCTGCCCCATCTCATGGTTGAAGTGTTGGATACAGATTGTGTGCCACAGTATCTGGCTTTTTCCCTGGAATCAGACTCAGGTTGTCAGGCAGTCACAGCAAGTGCGCCTACCGGGCTGTCTTGCTAGGCTCATGTTGTATTTTAATCTCAGCTTTTACTTGCTCTTGCTGCCTATAGTGATGCCATTGTCCTTTGCAAGTTAAACTTGTGTCCTGCCACCTATCTGTAATCACTTACTCTAGGAGACAGTATTTATTATTATTAGTTCTTTTGGATGTTCTGTGTAGACAGTCTTGTTATTTGTGAAAAGAGGCAAGTTTTTTTTCAAATTAGAATATTTTCTTGACCTAATTATCTAGGATTTGCAGTATTATTGAAAATGGGGGGGGGGGGGCTGGAGAGATGGCTCAGAGGTTAAGAGCACTGACTGTTCTTCCAGAGGTCCTGAGTTCAATTCCCAGCAACCACATGGTAGCTCACAGCCATCTGTAATTAGATCTGGTGCCCTCTTCTGGCCTGCAGTCATACATAATAAATAAATTAATTAATTAAAAAAAAAAGAAAGAAAATGGGTGGTGAGGGTTGGCATTTTTCTTTCGTTCCTGATTTTAGTGGGGATTTTCTTCCAACAAATAGGTATATGATAAATTCTTTTTCCTTGTGTGTGAACCTTTTTATGCAATGTTGGGTTCAACTTGCTAATGTTTTTATTGAGGACTCTTGCATCCATGCTCATAAGGTATATTTATCTCTAGTTTTCTTGTATTTTTATATTTATGTTTGTTTTAGAGTAATGCTAGACTTACAGAATGAGTCAAAGATTATTTCCTCAGCTTCTGTAGAAGAATTCTGTAGAAAATTGATATAGTCCTTAGATGCTTATTAGGTCATTAATTGTTGTGGTCCAATTCAAATTGTTATTTCGTATTGTATAAATTTTGACAAATTGTGCATTTCAAGGAATTGGTCCATTTAATCTATGTTATTAAATTTGTGGACGTAGAACTCTGTATTTACAAGATTCCTTTTTTAGCCTTTTAGTGTCCATTATTGTGATATTCCTTTTATTTTTAATATTACTGATTAGTATCTTTTTCTTTATTTATGACATTTCTATACATTTCTGCCCATGCATATATTGCACTTTGCTGATATTCACTTCTCTATTAATTATTCTTTCCCATTTCTGCCCCCACCACCTTCCCCTTGCCTTTCCACATCTGTAGGAATCCTCCATTTACCTTCATGTTCTTTTTCTCACCCCTCAGCTGCACACATGAGAGAGAACTTGTGATCCTTGTCTTTGAGGGACTGGTTTATTTCCCTTGGTATGATGATCTTCAGTTCCATCCATTTCCCTGAGTGAGGTGATTGTATTCTTTGTAAAACTCGTGTGTGTGTGTGTGTGTGTGTGTGTGTGTGTGTAGGGGCTCTTTCCCCCTGCACCCTCACCAGCTTTTATTGTATATTTTCTTAATAATGGCCATTCTAACTGAGGCAAAGATGGAATTTCAGTGGAGTGTTGATTAGCAGTTCCCTGATGCCTAAGGATGCTGAACTCACTTTTTCATTTTTTTGTGTATTTATTGGTCATCTCTATCTCTACTTATTCCTTTGAAAAAGTTGTCTGTTCAATTCCATTGTCCATTTACTGATAGGATTGTTTGTTCTTTTGTTACTTAAAGCTTTGAGTTATTTATGTTCATAGTAATAATCTCCTATCAGGTGACTATCTAGAATAAGCATTCTTCCTGTTCTGGACACTATCTCTTCACTCCGTGTTTCTTTTTCTGTTGGTATACAAAAGGTTTTTTTAATATACTTAAATTAATACATAATATTTATACGTATTTAGATGGAGCTATATGGTGATGTCCACAAGGACACAAAGCTGAGGTCAAGAATGCAAAGCAGCCCAACTGTTAAGGTTGGTTGATGATCAAGGGTGATGATTGACTCCTTGTACCCATTCCTGCCCTCAATCTCCTGATATAAGAAACTATTGATAGATGGGTATACACCCTAAAGATCTAAAGTACAGCTGTCTTTTATGTACAAAAGTTTAGGTTTGGGATTCCTTGTAGGACTGACTTTTAAGATAGACAGTAGAATGATTAATTCTTTCACTGTACCTACAGTATGCAGACTGCCAGCAAGGGAGTTGGTGGTGAAATATGCCTTCTGTCCGCTCATGTTCTGCTAATCTGCAATAAGTTACTTAGACGTAAATGTATATGGGCTATTGGGATGACCTTGTTTTTAATCATGAAGGGAGATGAAAGACATGTTATCTGAACTTCATAGGAATTTAGCAAAATCACTGTATGAGATAGAGATTAGAATGAACGTATGTTTTTTTAGAAGTACCTTGACCTTAAAGATTCCTTGTGGAAAATAATGATTGTTTTGCTGAAGGGGCTTTGCAGCCATCCCATGACTTTGGTCACAAGACACCTCAGGCATACCTGGGGCTCTTGTATTATTGTGCATTGCACGCAATTAATAATGAAGGACTAGAGTCATGGAGGCATATGATGCTCCCTTTCAGTAAGACATGTAAATTAAGATTAGGGACCTTGGTATGACGAAACACTTTATGTGACAATCTATAAATACGTTCTTGCATGACTGTTTGCCCCCGAGCCAGCAGAATTCAGCCTAGTCAGTCCATCAGAAGAGGCTGATGAATAAGGAAGGAAATGATCAAGAGAATGTGTGAGTGTCTTTTTCCAAACCTCCTCAGATAAAAATGTCATAGTTCATGCCAACACTGTGGATTTCTTTCAAACCCTGTGCTTGCTTGGAAGCTGGTCCCCTGAGGCAGCCTTACTGGAGCGTTTTCCCTGTACATAGTGAGTTTTCCAGTGGCACATAGTGAGGCCAGAGAAAGAAAAGCTGGCAGAGATCCAGATATCGTATGATTGACATCCTTAGAGGACCAGAAACCTAACCTTTTCATTATTTTCATTACCCTCCCCAACTTCTTTGCGTGTTTGTTTTTTTTATAGAGACTTTTACAATAAAACTGACCTCTTTTTTTTCTTAGTTGATCTTAATAAGGGTGATCCTTTTTAAGGATCATTTCAAAATATCATCTTCTGATTTTGTTAAGTTTTGTCTACTCACTGATTTCTAATTTCAATTTCATTGGCTTTTTTCCTTTTTGTAGTGCTGTGAATTGAAGGAGACAGGTTCTTGTGGATACTCAGCGAGTTCTCTACCACTGAGAGTTCTGCTCATAGCCTAATAACATGGATATTTTATCTAATTTGCATTATTTATTCTCTAAGAGTTCATCACTTTGTCCGTTTCATACATTTACGCATTGTGATTTGTATGACTGTGATACACTGTGACAATGCATTGTGATAATAATCATCTCCATTACCCCCCTTTCGTTTCTCTCCCAATTCTGTTGACCCCCTCCTTCCTCCCAAGCAATCCCCCTCCTCCTTTCAGGTTTTTATTTCAGCAGGCCTTATGCAGGTAGCTGCTGCTACTCTGTGTTCATGATTGCTACATCCAGAAAACAGCATTCCACAGGACTCCTCCCCAACTGCCAACTCTTAGTCTTTCCACCTCTTCTTCCTCCATCTTCCCTCGTCTCTGGAAGGGGTCTTATAAACGTCCTGTTTAGGCCTAAAGACTCATCAGTCACTGTCCTGAGTCCTTTGGACCAGTTGTGAGGCTGTGCATTAGCTGTCGCCCTGTGTAGTCAGAAGCTTCTCTGATCAAAGCGGAGAGCATTGTTAGTCTGTCCAAACAGGCAAAAGTATTTAGAAGGCACTTGACTGTATGTCTGTTTTCTGCTTATTTTACTTGATTTTTTTTCCTGGTTTCCTAAGGGTGAGTCTTAGATTATTGATTTAAGTTTTTTTTCTTTTCTAACATATGTGTCCCTTTAATCCCTGCTTTTGTTGCCTATTGCAAGCTTTGATAAACTACATTTTTAATTTTCCCTAACTCAATGTTCTTTTGTTATTTTGAGAGAGAATTTCACTAGGAAACCCAAGCTGGTCTAGAACTTGATGTGTTGCCCAAGATGGTCTTGAACTTGTAATCTTCTTGTCTCTACCTCCTGAGTACCAGGACCACAGGTGATACCACCATGCCCAACCGGTTCAAAATACTTTAAAATCTCTCTGGAGTTCTTTTCTCCTGACCACTGTGTTAGTTAGAAGAGTGTTGTTTACTCTCCATGTACCTGGGAGTTTTTTCAAACTCTTTCTATTACTGATTTCTAACTTGATTCCATTGTGTTGTAAGGTCAGGTGTTGTATGATTCCAATCTAAACTTGTGAAGGTGTTTCATGGCTCAGAATGTTGTCTATCTTGGTGGATTTTCCATATGAATTTGAGAAGAAAATATAATCTACTGTTGTTGGATAAAGTGGAGACACTTTGAAAGTTAACTTCTGACAAGACTTAGCATATTCTTACCATACATACAGCACTTATATCCATTTCGTTGCTATGGACCTAAGTGAGATGAAAGCATGTCCACACAGAAACCTATTGAAGGGCTTCTCTGATACCCCCTGAGTTAACAACCACATTGCTTCCCTAAGTGATCATATCTGCTTTCGTTGCCTTAAATGCCAGAGTCTGGGGCTGGAGAGAGAGCTCAGTGGTTAAGAGCACTTGCTGCTCTTCAGAGGTTCAGCACCCACAGGGTAGCTCACGACTGCCTGTGACTCCAAATCCAGGGCTTCTGATGTCCTCTCTATTACCACACATATATGACATACACTAACACACACATGTAATTTAAAATCCACAGCCAAGCACTGGGCCAAGCTCCGGGAGTCCAGCTGAAGAGAGGGAGGAGGGATTATATAAGCAAGGGGGGCTCAAGATCCTGATGAGGAAACCTACAGAAACAGCTGACCAGAGCTCTTGGGAGCTCATAGACTCTAGACTCTAGACCAACAGCTAAGCTAGGGAGCCTGCATGGGACTGACCTAGGCCTTCTGCATGTGAGTGACAGTTGTGTAGCTTGGTCTGTTTGTGGAGCCCTTAGCAGTGGGACCAGGATCTATACCTGGCACATGAGCTAGCATTTTGGAACCTATTCCATATGGTGGAATGTCTCGCTCAGCCTGGACGCATGTGGGGAGGAGCTTGGTCCTTCCTCGACTTGAGATGCCATGCCTTGTTGACTACTATGGGAGGCCTTACCCTTTCTGAGGAATGGATGGGGAGGTGGGTTGTAAAAAGGAGGTAGGGGAAGGAAATGGGAGGAGAGGAGGGAAGGGAAACTGGATGGAATGTAAAATAAATTTAAAATTTTAGTAATAAAAACAAACAAATAAATACAGTGCTGGGTGCAGTGGCACATGCCTTTAGTCCCAGCACTCGGGAGGCAGAGGAGGACAGATCTCTGAGTTTGAGGCCGGGCTGACCTGGTCTACTGAGTGAGTTCTAGGACAGCCAGGGCTATACAGAGAAACCCTGTCTCAAAAAAACAATAAATAAATAAATAAATAAATGGGTAAATAAATAAATAAATCTTAATGCCAGTGCATGATGATACAGTCCAGATAACTCCAGCTCTCCCTTGTGTACCACATTTGTCTCCATCAGCCCAGTAAACATCCCCATGTAGAAGACTAGAGAACACCTGAGACTTTCATTCTTCGAAATAGAACTTTTAAAAGTGATTTCAGTGTTTTACTTTCACAAACAGCTGTTTATAAAACAGGCTTTTTCCAGCTAAAATTGATTCAGGAGTTTGGGCTGGGTCCTCTGAGAAGCAAAGGGGGGAAGGGGAAAGAATGGATAGAAATAAAATACAGAAAATATGAAAAAGAACTTTGGATGATTTTTCCTGTGTGGATTTTTTTTTCTGTCCCATTATAGAAAACATCTCCAGGTGCTAGTTTTGCCAGGCAGGGTTTAGGATCCCTCCTTGGTGCCGTCATTCCCTCAGTCTCCGTTACCCTCTTTCATCTCTTGCTCATTCCATCAGCAAACAGTATTAGTTCCCTTCCAAACATGGGTCCGGTCCACCCATACCTTCTATTTTCCTGAAAGTTCCCTAATCAAAGCCACAGTCGATGCTTGCCTCTTCCCCTCCACTGGCCTCTTTGCTTCCTTGTTGATGGCCTTCCATTTTTTTTTTCTCTTGATCTAGAGACCAGAGGAATCCTTAAAAGATGCAAATCTGATCAGATCCCTCCTTACTTACGATCCTTGAATCGGTTCCCAATCTGGCTCCTTGCCACAACCTTCGAGACCTTCAACCACTGCTGCTCCCTGCTCTTCAGCCTCCCTTCCCGGTCTCACCTCCCCGTGATCACTGCACTCCAGAGATGCTGCTCTCCGTCTTGTTCTTGCTGGCTTTATTTTTGCCTTTCACTTCTTAAAATATCTTCTCCCTTGTTTGTTTGTTTGTTTTTTAGTTTTAAAAATTTTAAGGTAAGAACTCATCCTTCTGCCTCTGCATTCTGAGTTCTAGAATGACAGGCCTGTACTACCCTGCCTGGCTTCTCTCCTCCTCTTGAGGCAGAAGTTCAGGTGTTGTGTACTCCAGGATTCTTCTCCCATGCTCTGTCTGAAGGAGTTGCTCCATCACTGTGCTGCCATCTCTCTCTCTCTCTCTTTCCTTCCTACTCCTGATCACATTCTTCATTTCTTACATTTCTTTTTTTCTTTTTTTTTTCTCTAGGTCTTTTCCTAGGATTTAAGTTCCATAATATGAGGGCCTTATACTCGAGAAGGCTGTAGTAATCAGAGCTTTGTTGCTATTTGAGTTTATAACTTTAAATAATTCTGTGCCATCTGATTCTCAGAAGGAAGAGAATGGAAGCAAGATTAGCAGAAAGACTTTTCGACCGGAGAGGGAAAGGGTGGGTCCTAATAGTGTGGACATTAGGTGACTGAAAGACTTGCTACATGTCCACGTACTGATCCGGAAGGAGGTCTCGGGCGTGTTGTCAGCACAAGTAGAGAGAAGCCAATGCTTGAGTGCAGTTTTGCTGGTGTACCTTTGTTACATGCGTTTTGGTAAAGATGTGGATGACCATTACTTCTGGGTCTTAATGTTGATGGCTTTAGCCAGGTCTAATATAAAGAAGAAAAAAAGGCATTTTTAAGCCCTTTTATGTGGTTCTGTATTTAGCTTGTTATTAGAAGCAAGTAGTATAGCTCTATTTTAATTTAACGATTCAAAGAGGAGGAAAAATGCAGACAGTCTGACTGAAGCTCTGGGGATGTTCCTTAACTACCAGTTTGCTTCCCCAGAAAGTCCCAATGGAGATGCATGCACAGCAACAGTAGCATGTGGAAATCCAAATACTACCCCGTTACCCATCAGGCCTGGGTCTGACATCACACTATGTGGCTCTGCTGAACTTGATTTGCCCAAGCCTCTCCACCCAAAACTTAAACCAAAATCTGGAGTGTGAATTACCGGCTACCTTAGATAGAGGGTGCAAGAGACCAGGCTGAGTTCCTGGTTGAGGGGAGAGACAGAGAGCTGGCCAGGCTGAGCTGACTTCTAGGCTAAGCTCCCCTGGTAAGCATGTGGCCCAGCCACGGGTCTGGAAGTGGATCAATTCTGCACAGCATGCTTCCATCCAAGCCCAAAACAAGAGCAGATAAAGAGAGAAGGTTCTCCTTCCATGAACATCAGCTGCCAGAACAGGAGGAAGTTGGGGACCGATACTGGGGAGCCCCCCACTAGACTACTGAGAATAAACCAACCAGGACCCAACAGCAGAGACAAACTTGGAGAAATGAAGGGTCCCAAAATATAAACCCTACAGTGGAGCTTCATGGAAATGAAAACAGTGTTTTTATGATTTGTTTCAGTTCTTTTTATCCATATTGTTTGTTAGTTATATAAAATAGTGGATTTTATCGTGGCATTTCCGTAGAGTTTCGAACGGATGACAACTCTGTCAGTGGAGAGATTCCAAGAGATCTGTGAAGAAAGCAGCAGCAGGGCGAGGAGGGCTTGGACCAGGGTGAGGAGTCCTATGTGGGTCCAGAAACGCTGTCGGAAGAGCTGAATGTGGTGGCACACCTGTAACTAACCCAGCACTCAGGAGACTGAGGCAGGGGGATTGAGGGTTTGAGGACAACCTGGGTTATGGAGTCAGGTCCTGCCTCAAAATTAATTATTTAATTAAGAGTTTAGTAATTCTGTGGGTGAGAAACCAAATTGTAGGCAAAGTTAAGGGGGACAGCCGATATGGGGCTCTCCTAGGAGTGTTTAAATAGTGTGAGAGGGAGAAGTAACCCAAGGTCAGGGCATGCCTCCTTATGCTTCCACATAGTAAGAAACCCTCAAAGTACCTGGGAAACAGGTGGGGAAAAGAAGCCAGATATGGTGACATGAACCTGTAATCCCACCACTTGGGTCAGAGGCAAGAGAGCTGTCATAAGTTTAAGGCCAGGCTGGGCTATAATTATGGTCAGCTTGAGCTACAGTGTAAGACTTTGTCTCAAAAATGAATTGGTTAATTAAAATTAAAAAGATGAGGAAAAAAACTCATTTGACCAGTCCTAAATAAAAAGCTAGGGCAGTTAGATCTAGCATCCATCCTTCTTGTTGCTCCGAACTGCCCTGGTTGGAATGTCAGATACAGGTCAGTATTGGGAGTTTCTATGACTCCTGGGGGACCTGCACCTTCTGGTCCTTGCCTCCTCATCAGAATGTCCTAGAGTCCTTGAGATAACTCACACCTCCCTGTTTAAAGCTGAACCAAGCTCTCGCCCGTGTGTTAGGAGGTCTACTTTCTGCAGTTTAGGATTAGACAAGTGGACATCAGGGTTCCTGATGTAATGGCATGTGCCTTTTCATAGGGAAAGACTGACATGAAAGGACAGAGATGGGTAATGAGGTTTTCACTGACTTATTTATTTTATGTGTCTGAGTATTTTGCCTACATGTATGTCTGTATACCGTGTACATTCCTGGTGCCCATGGAGGCCAGAAGAGGGCATTGGATCCTGTGGACCTGGACTTAGAGAGGGTTGTAAGCCACGGTGTAAATGCTGGGAACCAAGCCTGGGTCTTCCGGAAGAGCGGCAAGTGCTTTTAACTTCTGAGCCATCTCTCCAACCCAGAGACAGTGTTTGCAAAAAGAAAATAAAGATGTTTCTGGCCTCTAATTTCTCTATCATAATAAAAGGGAAAGTGATTGTCAATTTACTCGTTTATCCAGTTATTCTACAGTGAGGGCTTCAGGGTGTGCTAAGTGTGCGCAAGGTTCTGGATTCAGTCACCAGCTATAGAGACAGTAATGATAAAACTCAACTAAAAATAATAAACACACAGATACAAAAATGTTAATTTAAAAAAATAGTAATTATATATTGAACAACTATAGTATGCAAAGGACATTTTTATAAGGTAAGGCTATTAAACTATGGCTTGTTTGCATTTTTAATATTCTTCATAAAAATATGGTACGTGTCTTGTTTTGATTTGATTTAACATACATGCTCCAAATTGGTTACTTCCAAAACAGAAAGTTGAAATGATTATGAAGCTTTAACAAGCGTTCCTCTCTATAGCAGCCAGCAGTAGATATTTGCTGTTTGAGGATGCTGGAAGGACTTCATCTTTTCTCCCTGCCCCTAGGTTGTTAGGAGCCATCACAGCAGAAGCCCTGACCCCTTGAGCCACTGCAGCAGCAGATGAACAAAGAACCAACTAGATTCCAAAATGTTTTGTTTTCAGATGTTACTTGTGTTGAAGTCATCATCCAACATCTGATTCTGATTTTGAGATTCTTAATTTGTTCTTTTTAAAGATTCAGATTTTAAAAACATAAACACAATTCCACTCAGTTTTCCCATGAACCCCATCCCATAACTCAACTGAAAACATCCTGCTCCTATGGCACCCTGCTGTGTCCCTCCCACTGGTGGGTTAGGACTGCCCCTGGGTGCCTGCTGGACACACACAGTGCTTGTCTCCAGAACAGCAGAAGTGTCCTGTGTTGTAGACTAGATACATACTCAATTTAAATGCAGAACTCATCAAATCAGGCTGAATTCACACCAGAGCACCCTGTATCCCTTTGAATACTTGTTTAACAGCCCATTGATAAAATAAATATGGAAGTATCACATGAAATCCATTCTGAACCATCCTTGCCCTGAAAGGCAAGGCTGGTGAGAGTAGTTATTAAGTGCATATTATTCTAAGAGTATTTTACTATAAATTCAATTAAAATTGTATTGCATTAAGACTATAGGAAGATGATGTTCTAGTTGTCGATATTGTTGCTTTTGTAAGCAGCCTGAAAGCGATTCTTTGAAAATCTCCTATGCTGATCTCAGGGTATGTCTTCTGTTCATCTTCCTCTACACCAGGACCCCTGAGTGCCTCAGAACCCAGGACCAGATTTCTAACTGCTACATCCTGTAAGCCTCATGGAGTCTTAGTTTCTGCTCCATTTACTTTATTCATTTGCATATGTTGAACTCACCCATTCTGATGGTGTTAGGGACCAGAATTTCACTGCTTGGTGAGACATGGAGGTTACAGTGTATTACTTATGGGACAGAGTAAGAGCTCCATGGGTAAGTTACAGTGTGGTTACATATGAAACAGAGGAGAGAGAGAGAGAGAGAGAGAGAGAGAGAGAGAGAGAGAGAGAGAGAGAGAGAGAGAGAGAGATAGATAGATAGATTATGGAAATGAGTAGGTAACTTGCCCTGTCTGGAACATTTACAGAGGATGCCAGGATAGGGTAATACCTTAAGGAGTAACTTGAAATTCATTAGATGGGGGAGGGGAGGCCAGGCAGAAGGCACTGTGTGTGTGAAAGCCTAGTGTTTAGAAAGAAAGAGTGTGGCTTTCCCAAGGAAGTAAGCAGACAACTGGCAGGGTTAGGAGGAAAAGGCTAAGGAAGCAGCCAGTCTTGTTAACATGGCAGTGCCCATGGGTGGAACATCAGTGAGGAAGGTGAAACTGTTAGAAACACAGGGATGTGAGAACTGCTCAGTTACACAGTTACACAAATCATCTGGCAGGTCACTGGGCTGTGTGTGTGTGTGTTAATTATGGTTTTCTCAGGATAGAAAAATAGAGAAAATCACTTCTTTACAATGCAGATCATGATGTTGTAGGTCTTTACCCAGCCGTCTCTGGGCCTGTACACATTCACATGTCTCACTCTCCCTCCCTGCTAACTGCTCCATGTAAGGGAATTTACAGTTCCCTTTGAGGAATTGTGATTTTGAAACAGTCATATCAAAACAAGAATCTGGTGGTTTTTACAAACCTTGTCTGTGTTTTGGAGACTGGAGCAAGCAGTGCCATCACTTGTGACACCAGGTATTTTACCCTGAGTGACTGCCCGGCACATAGTTTTGACTCAAAGCATATTTTCAAAAATAGAACGTGACTACATACAAAAGCAACATAAAAGAGATAGGTAAAAAATGAAATCTGTGTAGAAGGTATACTGGAATAAAAGTATATCCCACAAAGGTAAATGTGATAAATACCCCATTGGTGAATAGAGTCAGCCTTCTGGAGTTTTTAGAAAAGCAAGATAAAACAGGAGAGAGGTGAGCTGTCTTGGTTTATATACTCACACCTTGATGACTACGAGAATGCACAGTTCTAAATGAATTGTCAGAATGAGAGCAGCGAGACCATGCTGCTGTCCTTTTACAAGTGAGGGCTTGGCTTGCTTCAGTTTTATTCACTAATATGTGATGGTCCAACTTAACAGAATGAAAAAGGTATAAACCATCGAGAAAAGAGAGGCTTTCTTAATTAGGGGATGTCAAATTTGGTCAGGCTTAAAGACAGCTAGAGCTATCGAGTTATTTTATATCCATACAAACACACAGAGTGAGCGCAAGTCATGATCAGGATGTTCCCACTGGACATGAGTAGGAAACTGACCTTGATGGCAGAATTTCAGGGGAAGAGTAAGTACTCACACATGCAAAACTAACGTTGATTAGTGAGTTTGAGAAACTGAAAACTCTGAAATGCTTTCGATGCCGGGAACTCTTTGATAACATCCTTTCTGTGTCTGGATGCATGTTCCCAGCTTTATTCCGAGCTTTTATAAGAGACCCAAAGATAGGACCTGCCGGAAGCAATGTGGCATGTCAAAAATATATTGGGCTATTTGTTCTCTAACGTTATGGGCTGTCACTGAGAGATTCCAGAGATTATTGACATGCGCTTTTGAACATAAAGAGGGATGGAGGATTAATGATCAGCTGACACTGGTTTGCAAATTTGAATTCCCTTCCCCCAAAGTTTATTAATTATATACACAGAGTTTTATGAACTCTTTATAAAGAGCTTCAAAGAAAAATCAGACATGTGTACTTGGTTTTTCAAAAGTTAAAGAAACAGTTCACTGTTTGTTTTCTTTAAAAGAAGCCCATATCTCAAAACCATTTGTGCTATAGTGGTTATGAAAAAAAAATTCAAAGGAAACAAAAGTTATTTCAAAGAACAGAAGTAGATTGTGGCCATTCAAGTGGTGTGTGTCCCGATACTCCATTGGAAAGATGGTAGGTATACAATGAGTACTTTTCACCAGAAAAAAAAAAAAAATGTCATTTGCTAAATTCACATTTACATTTTTCCGAGTGATTACCCATAATGAAAATTCCAGGGGTGCTGTTTAAAATGGAAGCAGTAAGTGGAGTTAAAGCCAAAACCATGTGCAATAATTTTAAGGAATCAATGCAAATATGACCCTAGAACTTTGAACTGATCCCAGAACAAAATAACAGCAACTTCATCTGTGATTACACCCTCTTAGTTGATCTGTACTGTTTATTTGATGTGGTCTGTCCAATAATGCTGCTTGCAACACAGCACCACTACCTATATACAGTTGTGGTTTGGCCAATCACCATAGGCAGTGCAGTGTTTTTATCCTGCTCTGCCTTGCCCACAGCACTGGCCCTTGCAGCTCTGGAAAGAAGGGCCAGAGGCCAGGCTCACTCTAGAAGGAATGGCAGCCAGATTATAGGTCTCAGAAGACTGTGCATCTGTTTGCTGCACTAGCTGAGCTTGCTTATTTCCTAAGACTGCTGTAAAAAAAAGAAAAAAAAAGTGCCTCAGTGCAACAGCAGCGTCTCTCACAGCTCTGGCGTCTGGCGTCAAAGGCAGAGAGAAGCAGCATCTGCAGGGTGCTTTCCTTACTGTGAGGCTGTATCACTCCAACCTCCTCATCAAACATGGCTGCCTTTCCTTTTTATCACTGCATCCTCTCCTATAAGGGAACTGATTAGGGCTCACTCCAATCAAGTCTGGCCTCATTCTATTTATATCCGCAAAGACTCATCTTCCAAATAAGGTCATATTATGGAGATCCACATAGACATGAATTGGCAGGGGAACATATTTAAGCAATAGCAATACTGTAAATTGAATTTTACCCAGAAACCATGTCAGTTGTTATATAAACATTTCTTCCATTATGGACGTTAGACTACAGACCCTGAAGAACACTGACTATTCTTACCATGTTAGTTGAACGTAACATTGACTCTAGTGCAAGGATGCTTAATTTAAAAATGAAGTGTTAAAGGCAAATCACCAACTCAGAATTTCTCATGAGCTATTTCATTTGCTTAATTAAGATCAGTTCACGGAGACACTTGCCTCTGCCGTGCTTTGGTGGCCTGTAAAGTCATACTCTGAAGGATCCCTACACTAAAGCAAAGGGTTTGGGCATAATCTGGGAAAAGAACAATGGAGAGTCACTATTTTGAAAAGACAGTTCAGCTGATGGTATGGGTCCTACAAAGTCCAAAGCAATGCAGGCATTGGAGGAGAGCTGGGGAAGTGCCCGTGATCCCTGTTGCTTTTGCAGTTGATTAGCTGATAATGGTGCTAGCTAATATTACTGAGTGCTCCCTAAGCACTTTTAATATACTCCTCTGTTTAATTCATGTAATAATCCCGTGAAG
This sequence comes from Peromyscus eremicus, assembly GCF_949786415.1. Taxonomy (NCBI): domain Eukaryota; kingdom Metazoa; phylum Chordata; class Mammalia; order Rodentia; family Cricetidae; genus Peromyscus; species Peromyscus eremicus. The sequence continues at coordinate 72,582,368 of NC_081421.1, forward strand.
TAGAAGAAAATGATTCACAAATACTAAAGATCACACAGGTAGTGATGAGAGGAGCTGAGATTGAATCCATAGGACTTAGTGAGGAAGAAGAAGGGATTTGGAGTGATTTTATGTCATTCCTAGACTGAGCAGGTTTGGAAGGAGGTGGCCAGGTCATGGGTTTGGCAAACAGTGTCATGCTTGATGGGCAGCTGGTTGAAAATGCAAATGAATATGCCACGTTGGTGGCTGTAAAAGGTTGGCAATAGTATTTACTGTTAACATTCATCTGCTCTGAATAGTATAATCGTGTTTGATTGTATATCTTATGTAGCTGCAGTGAAACATGAAAAATAATACTGTATTCTAAAAAGCATAGTAATTTAAACAGGGTCAATTGTTTGCAATTGTATATCCTAGGGTCCTTTTTAAGTTAGGTGAGTAGACACCATATTTAGAACTTCGTGGAATTGTTCAGCCAAATAGATAGAGAAGAGGAATCTGTGGCACACTTGGGCCCAGCTGGCTAATAAGTGAATGTACTTTGGCACAGACCCCCTGCTCTCACCCTGTGCTCCCCACTTTCCTATAGACATCCCCCTGCATCCCTCTAACCACAGGTTATTCCACTCCGAACCTGATGGCTTGTGGGAACTGCTTTGTCAAAATCATTAAAGAAAGAAATGCCTGTGAATTCTCCTCCCGAAGCGCTGCCTGTTTTCGGTGTCATTTTGGTCTCATTAATCAGCAGTGCAGCAAGGCAGACACTGTGCTGTGTATTTTACTGTCCCCAGCACAGCGGCTCCTCCATCTCTGCCCCCAGGCTGACGCACTGGGGAAAAGGAGAGAGGGAAGCCATCCATCTTCCCAGTTGCTCATGTCAGCGGTGAGTCCTTCCCCCTTCCTGTTGGCTGTCTCTCTCACCACCTGTGTTTAGAATTAGCATCGAAGCTGCTGCCCACATGAATAAGAACCACTGTCCTTGTCACCTGCCCTGGTACGGGCCACCACTCCTCAATGAAAACAAGTACATCCAGCAGTTATCTCTAGTGGGAACAGGGGAGGAGAGAGAATCGCACGTCCCCTTTGACGATTTTCATGACATAAAATTCAAGCAGGATTTAGGTCATGTATTTTAGAAGGTAGAAATAATATTAGTGGCTCGAAGAGGTAAAAGCAAATAATTTTGTGGAACACCATCTCTGCAGAGCTGTTTGCAGCCAGAGTTGATAGCTGATTCACAGCCTGTCTATTAATTGACTGGTACATTCACTACTCATCCAGTCCTCCTGAGGCTCAGTTTTGTTCTGTAAAACAACTATGGAGGAGCTTTTGCAAGGATTGAGACAACACTCATAGCTCTTGTTATGCTACCCACTGAAGCTAGTTAGCTAGTGTTGGGCCTCCTTGCTCAAATAAAAAAGTAGCATCAGACACATTAAGTGATACAAGTATAATATTAGTGGGCATAGAAGGAATTTGACCCAAGCACTCTCTGATCCCCAAAACTCATGGTTTTTAGATTATGCTACATTGTTTCCGGTCTAGTTCCAGTTTGCAGATATTAATAACTTAAATATGCAAGCTTCATAAATCATTAGATATTATAACTTTATTTCCCACGACATAAAATGAACATGGTTATTGCTGATATTCATGTTGGTATGATACTCTTACAGTTACAAACCAATCACTCAAGCTATATGAAGAAAAAATGTATTTTTTTAATTTGATGACAGAAAATGATTTTTCCCTTAGAAAACTAATATAAAATATCAGAAAGTAAGTTGTAAGTTACCACCTTCCCTTCCTAGCCACTAATAAGCTATATATGATTCTATCTTCCTTATCAGCATTCATCTATTTAACCCACGTGTGTACAGAATGACTGCACAGTGTCGTTGGCCCCTTAGACATGAAGAGATGCAGTGATTCCCACAAGGAAGTACAGCAAGTGCCCAGCAGAGCTGGTATTGGACTCCTATCTTCTGGTTGCAGAATTGGGCTTCTCCCCATGACCAAAACATATAGTATCTATATTCTTATCTGTTCTGTTATATAATCTCTTTGTATTACACAAAATGAAAACTATAATTTCTTTAAAGCTTTCCCTGCTGGTAGATAGTAATTGCTTGGAGTTCTTTTATAATTAAGTGATGACATACACTAGATATCCTGTATTCAATGGATGAATACTTCTGTAGGACAGATATCCTTATGTTAAGTGAGCAATTGAATGAAAATAAACACTCATATTTCTGGTCCCCATGAGTGGTTAGGTAACTTATGAAGAGAGCTTACTATTGCAAACCCAGTACCACAGGTTTCCATAGCAACAAACCCTCAAAAGCCTCCCAGCCCTGTGAAGTAGGTTCTGTTTCTTCATTTGTGGATTTCATGACTATTCAAGCAGTTGAGCAGGGATTTGAATCCAGGCAGTCTGGCACTATTTCTCACTTTTTAATCATGAGACCTGTTTTTTCTGTACTCTTTGTTTCCATGTATGAAATTCACCTTATGTCTCTTCTAAAGGTTCAGAACCCTTGAAATAGTTGTGAATCACTTCGTTGGTTTTTTTTTTTGGGGGGGGGGGGATTTGTTTGTTTGTTTGTTTGTTTGAGACAAGGTTTCTCTGGGTAGCCCTGGCGGTCCTGAAATTAACTCTGTAGACCAATTGGCCTCCAAGGGAGGATCTGCCTGCCTCTGCCTCCCTCCTGCTAGGATTCATACATTTTGTGTAAGAAGTTTTGGCCTCTCAGCTTCACTTGATTAAAGCCACCTGTTACTAGTTCAGGCTTGGGTCACCCAACTGAACTGCTGCTCATAAGACTCAACTCCATACCCTACAGAATTTACATAACCATCTATGGGGATCAGAAATACAAGTGTTTTATTTTTATAATACTTCTAAAGAACACAGGGTATCTAGTGCTACATCATCACTTAATTATAAAAGAGACTGAGTGTTGAATCTAGACTCTGGTGAGAGATTAGGAGCCAAGGAGGATTGCCAGGCAGAGACATGGATAGAACAGAGAGTGCTAGCCATAGAGAATCTTTGTCGTCTGCTTATACTTGGCACATTTTAAAGATCTCTTTGTGAAGTCCAGGCTGTTCATGCTTTCTGAATCCCCAAGCCATGTAAGATTTATAGAACTGGACGTTGCCAAGTAAGACTTGCCAGCTACTGAAGATGGTGCACTTGCTTGTCAGGGCATCTTTTCCCTCCGTTCTAAGACCAGAAACAGCACCGTCCTGCTCTGCTAACCTTTGTGGCTGCCACACAGCTGCTTAGTGATGAATTGTTTCATAAGTTTTACTGTATTGTGATGTAAATTGTAAACAAATCAATGTACTCTTCACACTTCAGCCGTGTGTGTGTGTGTGTGTGTGTGTGTGTGTGTGTGTGTGTGTGTGTGTGTATTTCTGGTCAGGTTGGCAGCTTTGAAGAATAATTACTGTATTGTGATGTAAACTGTAAACAAATGAATTTACTCTTCATAATTTAACCTTGTGTGTGTGTGTGTGTGTGTGTGTGTGTGTGTGTGTGTGTGTGTGTCTATTTCTGATCACGTTGGCAGCTTTGAAGAATAATTATGTACTAGTTGTCAAAGTATTGTTTGTTCCATATCGATCTCACATTAGAATCACCTGGAGAGCTCTTAAAACTTAAGATGCTAATGCCAAATCTCAAACTGATTAAATCGGAACCTCTGTGGAACCCAGGCATTTGTGTCTTTTAAAGTTCTCAGGTAAGACTGAGAATGGGAGGCTTAGAAGGAATCGTCTCCTTTTCATTCATATTTAGTGTTTCCTTCTATACTTTGGTAAAGTTGAAATGAAGATAAAGAGTAAACCATCAATATATGTCTTAGTTTTCATGCTGCTCTGATAAATACTCTGACAGAAGCTACATAAGAGAGAAAGGGTTTATTTTAACTCACAGTTTCAGGTTACAGCCCATAATGGTGGGGGGGTTATAGTGGGGGGAACTAAAAGTTATGGTCCTATGGCATCCATAACCTGAAACAGAGAGCAATGAATATGTGTGTGCTGTACTCAGCTTTAGAGGGTGCATGATTCCCTGCCTAGGAAATGGATCTTCCCACAATTAAGACGAGTCTTCCCATGTCAAGTTAGGTAATCAGGGCAACCCCTCAAAGACATTCTCCAGGATCTAGATAATCCCTCACAAGTATGCCCAGAGGCTTGCTTCTTAGGTGTTCAGTTGAACACTAGATATCACAGTGCTCAAAAGCTCCTTTCAAACTTTAGCATGCATTGCAATTGACTTAGAGACAAATGAAAGCCCAGACCTTGCAACTTTCTCCATTTTCTCTTCAGTGGTAAGCTGTTAGAATTCTTCATGAGTAGATCTAGGAGATTCTAATATGTGCTCAAATGACATTCCTGGTACTGGGAATACACTTTACTTTGAGGGCCTCTGATCTGACCTCTTCCTCCCACCTTTCTTTTTTTCCTACCAGAGATGCTCAGGGCAACTGCCTTAAGTAGTCCATATTTAAGTTATCAGTGTTATAAAAGTCCTGGATTCTAGAGGAGGCACAATCTGTCACTCCAATAATCAACCATCTAATTAGAAACAATTGACTATGCAAAAGCAAATTCTGCTTTATACAACATTGTTCCCCTAAGTCTCTTTTACTACACACTTGGAGACAACACCAGATGGGTTTTGATGTCCCAACGTAGGACTTGGATTTCATTTTCCCACAAAAATAATTTTGTGAATGTTTGAGTATAGCCAAGATTATGCTGTTAAAACCATCCTTCAGGAATACTGTGGCTCAAGGGCCTTTGGTTGCCTCCCAGGAACTTAACCACCAGTTAGAGAATTAAGTTTCAGAGTTTCAGAAAAGCAACTTTTACACCAACTCTTACAACTAAACTTCTGTAGACTTGCAATGGAATCATTTGGTTGTTTTTTTGTTTTGTTTTGTTTTGTTTTTTGTTATCTTGCCCTTTTTATTTAAAGCCAGAGAGGTAGAGAAACCATTTGTCTTGCATTTAACTAACATTTATTAGGTGCCCATAATGCCCCTGGCACTGTGCTATTTACTAGGAATTTAAAGATGAAAAAGACAGCCCCTGCCCTAGAGGAACTTGTAACCTTGGTGAGAAAATATTTACTAAGCAAATAAGAAAATATTTACCAAGTTTCTGTTGTGATATGTGCAATAACAAAAACTGATGAAGGAGAGATCTGTTCTGCTTGTGGTAGGGATACTGTGGCTGATAAAGGTGTGTGTGTGTGTGTGTGTGTGTGTGTGTGTGTGTGTGTGTGTGTGAAAATGCGTGTACCTGTATCTTGGTGTGAGTATATTTAGTGGGTATAGAATTGGGGAGAGTTTATTATTGGTTGGTGTTCAGGGAGTGTTTTCCTAGCAGAAAAGGAAGAAGGCATTCTACAGTGGTGAACAGAGTGTGCATTGAGGAGCTTGTGCAGGGATCCTCCCTGCATGGTGATCAGATTGTATGAACGGCCCTTTGTGTTGGAACCTCATCCTAGAGAAGAAGTGAAAACTTTTGCTAACTCAGTGTGTAATATTTCCATTTTTATCCCAGCCTTTCTTTTTGAAGAGCTTTGTGCTACTGTCTATTTGTCAATAACATAAAAAATATAAATGAATGCTTAGGAAACGCCTTGAGTCAGCAGATTCAGGTTACTTTATGAGTGATCTCCGATGTTGGCTGGAACAAGCACAGTGAACAGGCTCCTCGACTCTCTCCCATTATCCAGCCACATACCACTCTCTTCCTTGTACTCTTCTATGTATTGGGCACATTAAAAAATGATATATAACAACAACTTTTTTGAAAACATCTGTAAAACCATTGCAATCTAGGGCTGATGATCTGGCTCAGTGGTAGAGTACTTGCTTGCCTGCCTAGCATAAGCACCATTTTGGGTTTGATCCCCAGTACCATAAAAAGGTAAAAAGAAAAAGGAAAAAACTTAAACAAATCAGTGTAATCTAATCTTCACATATTAAGTCTAAGGGCTTTCATATTAGTTAGTGGTTCTCAACTTTCCTAATGCTGTGACCCTTTAATACAGTTCTACATGTTGTAATGATCCCAACCATAAAATTATTTTTGTTGCTACTCCATAACTGTAATTTTGCTGCTGTTATGAATAGTAATGTAAATATCTGTGTTTTCCAGTGCTCTTACGTGACCCCTGTGAAAGGGTCATTCCATGCCCCCAAAAGGGTTATAAGTAGTCAACTCTCGATACTGGCAAAAGAGTAAATGTTCTCAGACAAGTAGTTGAAGAAGGGATTCAGGCAGACATTGATGGGGATGTCTGAAAAATGGTTTTAATTCATGGGCTAAGCCTTTCCTTGGCCATCAGAGGTAACAATAAAATTGTATCTTCCTAGGGTGAATACATAAGGCCACTTGAGAACTTTCTTATGAAGAAAAATTAACTTTAAGCATTTGAATTATTCTGTATACTTTAAAACATTTTATTATTTGTCTGTTGTCTGTCTTTACTATTCCTTTTTGGTGTTGTTTTTAAAAGCTTGATTGATTGATTGATTGATTTTATGTGTATATGTGTTTGTCTGTGTGAGTTTATATGCACCAGAGCATTCAGGAGCCTGCAGAATCCAGAAGAATGCATCAGATCCCATGGAACTGGATTTGTAGTCAAATGTGAGCAGCTGTGTGGGTGCTGGGAATTGAACCCACATCCTTCACAAGAGCAGGAAACTCCTTAACCTGCTGGGGGATGTCTTTCTATATGCTATGAATATATGTTGTTCCCATTGGTTAATAAATAGGCTGCTTTGGCCTGTGGCAAGGCAGCTTAGAGGCAAGCAGGAAATCCAAGGAGAGAGACAGGAAAGAGAAAGATGGAATAGGAGAGACAGCAGACTGCCATCCTAGAACATGTAATGGGATGCAGGTAAAGCCACAGAACATAAGGTGATATATAGATTAATAGTTATGGGTTGAGTTAAACTATAAGAGCTAGCTAGCAAGAGGCCTGCCATAGGCCATACAGTTAATAATTAATATTAAGCCTCTAAATGATTGTTTTATAAGTGGCTGAGAGACCGGGGGCCAGGTGGTACTGGAGGAACACAGGACCACTGGGCCAGGCAAGACCTGAGAAAACCTTCTGGCTACATTAACCACTGGGCCATCACTGCACCACTTTGGATATACTAATAAATCATGTAGTAGTGATTAGGATGTGCATGGCATGATTGATTTAGCAAGCAGTGATTTTAGATATTAAAAATCTTTATGTATATCATGTTTAGCTAATATATTAATTTAGCTTTATAACCACCTTTCTAATAAAAGCCAAAAGGACTTCCTTTTTTTTTCTTTCTGTACTTCATATAGTCTTTGCATTTAATGTAGTTTAGCCCCCACAGTAATCTTTCCTGGAAGCTAAACTCCCATAACTTTATTTTATTCTTTATGTTATTTATGTGTGTGGACATATGCATGCCACTTCATGTGGGTGGAGGCCAGAGGACAACTTAATGAGTCTATTTTCTCCCTCCATTAGTCGATTTTTAGGAATTGAATTCAGGTCATGCATCTTGATAGTAAGTGCCTTTATCTGCTGGATCATCTTGCTGGCCCTCCCATTTTATTATTTTTGTCTGATGGGAAGGAGATCTCACTGAGGTGCCGCATGACAGGAAGAGAAAAAGACCCGAAGAAAATAGCCCAAAGAGATGTTTAAATTCTCAAAGAAATAGCTACAAGATAACATTTTATAAATGTGTAAACCTGCTTTTTAAACCGTGTCTTTAACAAAATACTCTAGACTCATTTATAAAGGACAAACGTTTTCTCCATTCTAGAGACAGGTAGTCCAAGATCCTCTCTGGTAGCTAGAGAGGGCTGCTCTCTGCTTCCAAATAGCACTCCGTTATCCCCGCTCCAGAGGGGGTGAGCACATCATCCTCACATGACAGAAGGGATGGAAGGACAAACGAGACTGAGCTTCCTCTGAAGTCTCTTTTACAGGGACATTAATGCTACTCACATTACCAAAGACCCTCTTCTTGTATGTGTGTGGAAGAAACAAATTTAATTGCTATTAAGGGTAGGGGGAAACAAAACAAAACAAAAACCTCTGTGCGAACTTGAAATTAGTTTCCAGTCATCTTAGTAGTAGAGGATGTGTTCTACAAAGTAAAGATGTAGAATTCTGGAAGCAGTTTCATAGAACAGTCCCTGATAGATAGCAAAGGCCAACACCTAGTAAGGTCCAAAGCCTTCTCTGTGTGGAATTTGGGAAGAGGCTTACAGAAGTGCTATAGTGTGCATAAACGAACTCAACAGTCTTCATCATACAGTAAAAGACTCTCCCCATGAGTACTTCTGCTCTCCAGCAAGAGGGGCATGAAGTGCATAAACACACAGAGCGTTCTTGCCAGATATCTGACCCCTTGAGGTAATAACTCATGTACTTCTAAATGACTATGCTTCGTTGGACCTAGCACTTTTGGCAGCTATGAGGAGGTGGACGTGGAAAGCACCACATTAAGCACCAATAGCTAGAGAGTGGCCACCCCTGCGTGTCTCTTCTTCTTTCATTTTTCATTATTCTGCTGTTAAAAAAAAAATGATTTTAGAAAATTGTCCTCAATGCACTCTGGCTCTCAGGATTTAAAACTTAAATCTTCTGGGGTAGAGACCACACTGTAACATTTCGAACCCTGATAACAAACAAGGTGGTCACAGGTTACTGGCTTGAGGACTTCCCAGCTTTCCTGATCAGGTTATCATAGGCATTCTTACTTGAGTTTGTTTCAAAGCTAAAATCATAAATTCTGGTTCTAGAATGGTGTGAACAGTCCAGTGAGTGCCATATGATTTTTTTTTCCCCATCAGCAGAATATCCACAAGGACGTAACAGTATAGCATCAATGATGGAACCTGGCTTCTGATCATGAATTCCACTCTCTCAAGTGGCATCCTTTGCCATAACATCATTTTTCGTGTAGATCTGGTCCATAACTGCTAGGTCAGGCTCACTCATTGGAATTTCCAGGGCTGACTGATTATCCACCTCTGAGAAATCCCAAGTATACAAGTGCTCACAGTCAAAATTTGTATGTCCATATCGTATGCTGTTTCATTTGGGGAAGCTACATTAAGTAGCTCTGCTTCTTCCTGGGAATTCCCACATGGGTACCATTGGTGAGAAAGCATCATGAAATACTTAAAAGAATTTGCAGGAAAAAGGATAGAGATGGAAAATACTAGATTAAGCAAGGTAGCCCAGACTCAGACAGAAATTACATAGTCTCTTTCATATGTGGATCCTGCTATGGAGGGGTGTGTGTGTGTGTGTGTGTGTGTGTGTGTGTGTGTGTGTGTGGTCAGGATAGGTATAGGTGATCAGGTGGAGAAAGGAAACTACAAGAGAAGAAAGCGTTGAGGAAGGATGTGAGAAGGGCGAGAGGACACGTGACATGAAAGGGGAAGGAGGCTGGTGGCAGGGTGGAAGGGCACAAGGGGAATTGGTGACTTGGGGAATGAAGGAGAGAGCAGAACTAATGAAAACAAGTTTTGTTTGGCCATGCAGTAATGAAGCCCAATACTGTATGTGTTGTTTACGAATTAAAAAAAAAAAAAAGCAGCAGCTTTGCCTTGAGTTAAACCCACTGTAATCCCTAGAAGGCTTCAACAGGGTGACCAGTGCTTACTCAGCAAGAGGAAGAGACCAAGTGTCTTCAGAATGAGCCATCGCTTGGCCATGGGTAGAGTGCTCTGGTCCCTGCTGAGATGTGCCCTTGACTTTGTTTTGAACATTACTGAAGGATGCTTTCCTCCTCTGAGAAGCAGAATGGGACAGAAGGTGGTGAGAGTGGAGGTATTCAAAGGCCGGCCAATCTTGAGTCAGGAAAGCCCAAGTTGAATGCAGTGCAGTTTGAGAAGGAGCACAGAACCCAAGCCCAGGGGTGAGAGCGGACGACCCTCTCACTTGGCTCTCTGCAGGTTCTTTAGCCCTTCTCTGGGAAGTGATTCTGTCCCAAGATGATGGTGACACAGTGCACGCGCACACACACACACACACACACACACACACACACACACAGAGAGAGAGAGAGAGAGAGAGAGAGAGAGAGAGAGAGAGAGAGAGAGAGAGAGAGAGAGAAATCAGAGGTTTGAATAAGCCTGTAGAAAACTACTTGATGATCTAAGTTTATCCCTTTCCCAGATTAGTCACGTATGTAAGTGCTTACCATAGATGAACTTACTGGCTAATGGGTTAGTCACTCCTTTTTCTTTCTTGTTTTCCTTAAGTGTTAGTTGTTGCCTGTGTATTGTTTCTTGAGGAGGGGGGTGGCAGGGGCAGAAGACCTGCTCTATTTTGTGCTAATTGGGCATTTACTGTGTCGATTCCCAGCTCTATGCATCTGGCTCTGTTTCTAGGCAGAAGTGAACCCAATTTCCTTGGTGCTGAGTGAGCATTCTTCAACAGACCAAGGTTCTAATACTTTGTAGAAATAGAAGTTGACTGTAGCCAAACAGTGCTGGGCCACGGTCAAAGCTTTCCAGGAAGCAATGGTCTCTTCCAGAGAGTCACCTGATGTCTTCCTATGCAGGGTCTCCTCTGTTTCAACGCTGAAGTCTTTAACTGGCAGTAGAGAGATGTTCAGGAAGGGCTGAATATGTATTTCAAGAGTCTAGAGCTACAATAGCAGCACATTACAAATTACAAAATGAGAAACTAGCAGAGTGCTAAGGGGGAGGGCTTTAAACAGATTTTTTAACTTGTATACAGTCAGAAGAGTAAACAGACTTATAGAAAAATATTTCCATCCACATTAGCTGCTAATGTTAATAATTACGTTATTGCAGTCTGTGAAAAATGTCATTCTTGGACCAGCGAAATGGCTCCATGGGTAAAGGCACATGTTACTGTAGCTGGAAGTTTTCCTGTGTCCCACAGCTACTCAGTCCCAAGTAAACACACAGAAGCTTATATCAATTACAAATTGTTTGGTCTATGACTGAAGCTTATTGCTAGCTAGCTATTACATCGTAAATTAACCCATTTCTATTAATCTATGTATTGCCACATGTCTTATGTGTATTTACCTATATCCTATTATATCTTGCTCTTCCGGGCTTCTCCTGACTCTGCTTTCCTTCTCCTTCTCTCTCTGCTTCAATTCCCTGCCTGGTTCTTATCCTGCCCTACCATAGGCCAAAACAGCTTCTTTATTAACCAATGGTAGCAACACATATTCGCAGCGTACAGAAAGACCATCACACAGCATGCCATGAAACCTAAAGACCTGAATTCATTTCCCAAAATCCATATGGTAGAAGAGAACCAACTCTTGCAAGTGTCCTCTGATGTACTACCATGAAACTGTACACTGTGATACAAGTGTGCCCCCACATATGCACACTCATGGGTGCATGCACACACACACACACACACACACACACACACACACACACGTATTATGAGAAATCCACATGAGTCTGTTTAAGGGAGTAACAAGGATTTATTAAAGTAATAAAGTGGAAGATACACTCATGAATACAGAACCAAGTGTACAGCTGCCATCAACTCTGCCCCTGAGAGAATGGATCCAGCCATCTGAATCTACCCCAAGAAGAAGGGGCGCAACCCCCACTCATTTTAAATGATCACATACATAGATCAGAAGCCATGTCCTAAGGCTTATACCTCAAAGCTAATTGGTGGAACAAATTCCCACTACATTTCCCTTTTTTGTCTAAATAAGAAGGTTCTAAACCTAATACAAAATTATATATACAATAAGAACAATTATCAAGTAATGTCCAAGAGAAAGAAAGGGTAATAACATAAAAAAAAATGGAACTACAACCAACAAGAACAACATCAAGCAAGAAACACATACTAGATGTTCAGAATATAGGTAAATGGCAAAGTGCAGAGATTACTCCAATAGCTGTCCCATTCTGAGGAATCTAAATTTAGTACCTGATATGTTCTTAGCTAAGATATGAGAGGATTGTAACTGTAACCATCTAGTCTTCAACCCCATCAAAGACCTGAGAAGGAAAATAATATTACCAGGGTAAGCAGGAAGTGCAAGCAAGTGACTTCCAAAAAATACAAGAAATGACAAAAACAGCTGGCTGCCTGGACAGTCACCCAAGGTTTCTCTGCAATGTTGGAGCATTCACTTTTGGCTATAGGCCTAGAATATCTGATAGACCATTTTCAGAAGCAGGAAAGTTTTGAAAGACTGTCTTACCCTGTCTTGGCAAAGTTCAGCAGTCATTTTTCCTTGTGTCCTGCTCATCCAGATTGGACAGTGTGCCTACTGTCAGCAGCCAAGGCAAAAGCAGTTCTATGCCCAACAGGCCATATTGCCAAGAAGAAGACAAATTCCATATGGAGTGTCTTCGATGCCCAACATCTTCTCGGGAGTACATTGGTACTATCAGGAGCAGTCGTGTCTAAGTTATTAAAATATTTAAATGCCATATTTTCCAGGTCTACGAAGTGTTTGAAGATTGCCTATCCATCTGACATGTATTTCTGTATATCTAAGAAACGTAACTAACATAACTATGACAAGCATGGGTGACTATTAACCTATAATTATTATCAACCTAAATAACCTAAAGACTAAAGCTTTGCATTATAAAAATAAACAATCCATAAACAGATGCACAGTATAAAGACAATATACAAATTTGTGACAATATACAAAACATCTCAGAGGTAGAAATGTATAATGCAATATGATAACAATATCCTTAATATGTATCAGTATACAAAATATCCTAAACAGAGGTAGAACAGACATACAGCATGACAAATATAATTTTACATTTTTATCAGTATACAAAAATATTTTAAACAGGAGTAGGAACATATATACAATATGACAAATATACTTTTGAATTTGTATCAATATAAAAATTAAACAGGAATAGAAATATAATTTTACATGTGTATCAATATACAAGAATCCATACCAATGCAAATTATCTAAAGCCGATAGTTTGCTAAATTAGTTTACAAGTACATACAATAATCTACATTATCCTATCCTATCTATTCTTCTTTTTTCTTTTCCAAAGAGATTCCTGAGTCTAAACTTTATTGATCCACCCCTAAACCTATACACTTACAACCAACCCCTAACAGATGACAATTATCTATAACCCTGAGCAAACAAAACCTGTTGGGAGAGGAGGCCTCGTTTTCTTAGATTGCTTCCTGCTGTCTAGGGGGCAATGGTATCTCTGTGGGATCCTGTAAGAAAACTAAAACAACGGTTAAATCTCATTAAGACTAGCTGTAACATTTGTAGCCAGTTTTAGAGTAATGGACAAGGCTTATCTGAAGTTGTGGCTAGAGATGTAAGATGATAGACCATCTCAGCCAGCCACCTTGTAATTGTCTTGAGCAGTTTTCAGTCCAAAGCTGATCTTTGCGTGGTATTATCATCTCAATGGCATCATTATGAACCAGGTAGAATTGTTGTTGTGAGGCCTCATCTTCCTTCTGGAGACTTCAGAAATAGCTGTTAGGAAATTTATTGTTCACTGTGGAAAACTTAAACATTATTAATATCAAAATGGAAAGTTTAAATTTTAGGATAGCAATGTATCTAAAGAAAGGTTCCAAAAAGTCAAGAATAAATATGGAGAGAAATAGAATTTTGAAAACAATAGTCTCTAGATTTTTGGTTACCTTCTGTCCCACACCAGGTGGCCCTTCTGATATGAGACAGAAACTCTTAATATTTTCTTTTAACAACATGCTTGGATTTCAAGAAGGAGAGAGTCACACACCAACTCCAAAGCCAGCTTTGATTTACAACTGAATCAGGACTACAACTTCTCTGAAAAGTAAAGAGATATAGATGTTTAGGTTGTAAGATTTTATCTTGTAGAGAATATTGGTACCATTAGGTCTGGTTTTTCTTTGCTTGTAAAATTTTTCTGGATAGCCTTCCCTTCTACTTTACACATCCAAATTTCCAAAGTCTTGACTTTCTGAAGATGGGTATTTCTATTTTCCTGTAAAGACAAAAACAAAACCCTGCTCCAACCCTTGTTTGATGAGTTTTCCTTACAAGTTGTAGAATTGTCACATTAGTACACAGGCTGATTTAACTCAGTATTTTTTTTTCTTTTGTCCAGTGTCTCTCTGAAACTGTTGTTCCTTTCTAATTAGCATTAAGAAAATTCAAGGTTAATAAGACATTATACAATCTATCTTTGGGGGTTTTAGTTCCCCCTTTCTGTTTATTAAGCATTTCTTTTAAGGTGCGATTAGATCTTTCAATAACCACTTGTCTTGTACGATTGTGTGGTATACCTGTAATATGCTTTATATTATAATATAATATATTATATGTAATAATGCAAAAAAATGTTTCATTTTAGTGGAGACATATGCTGGAGTATATGCTGGAATAGGCAGGCCAGAGAGGAGAAACTTCTGCCTACACACATGCACACACACACACACACACACACACACACACACACACACTAAAAGAATAAATAATATTTTTAATGCCATTCTTTTTTAAATGTTTTTTAGAATATAGTCTTACTATGCTGTTCTGATAACCAGTTAGACATGGAGTTGTTCAGTGAGTTTCTGTGTTTGCCTCTTTTGACCATAGTTAAAAGAAGTCTGATGATTGAGCATTTGATGCTCTAGATAGACATGGCAGGATTTTGTAGGGACTGCTGAGTCTTTATTTCCCACCACTATTTTCAAGTTAATGTGTTTCACAGTGCTGGTGCCGTGACTCATTAGGCGAAGGTGCTAGCTGCCAAACCTGATGACTTGAATTTGATCCCCAGGACCCAAAGGGACATGTTGGAAGGAGAGAACTGACTCCAAAAAGGTGTCCTCTGACCTCCACATGCACATGTCCCCCAATAAATAAATAAAGATAGAAACAAAAAACAGAAGAAGAAACCATTTCATGGCTAGTAGGTAGCCTGAACCCTTTTGATGTAACTTGCTCACTTGGGGTTCACAGCAGAACTTCTCTTAAGTGGTCTCAAGAATGGTCTTTTGCAATAATTAACAGTTCGGGATTTGTCAGTTGCTTCTGAGTGCAGTCATTCACATTAATAAAATGGTAGGTTTGGAATACGCTCAGGACCTTATACAAGAAGAGTTTCAGCTCTGAAATTGGTGAACCTGTACCACCTTTGGTTGGATTCCCCCACCCTCTTGTCTGGACTACGTCATTGTCCATTGCTGGTGTTGGTTCTAAAGTGAGCCAGTTAATTGCTTGGAGGTGGCTTCTGTTAAGAAGATATGCCTGAAATAAAAATGAGGAGGTATCATAGAACAGTCCCTTCACTCTGTCCACTGCAGTGGAATCCACCCCGAGTGAGTGCATGCCTGTGGGCTAGTCCTGAAGCTGTTTTCTTTGTGGCTTGCCTGCTGTCCACTGGGGAGCCCATGCTCCTTCCATTTTCATTCTTCTCTGACTACAGTGCTTTTGAACACAGAACCCCCATCCTCCCACCACCCAAACTCCGCATTCCAACTCCGTGATCTCATGGTACCAGGCGTATCTCCCCTGCCATGCCGTCAGACCGCCTGCTGGCTCTTGCTGAGGAACAGACTGCAACATAAACTCAGCACAGAAGAGCAGGACGCTCTCTGTATATTTTTAAGACCAGGGATCCAGATCCATTTAGAGGCTGTATTTGTTTAATAGCTCCTTGAAAACTGAACAAAACATTTCTTGTTGCTCTTACTTTTTGGTAACATCATTCCCTCAGCGCTGATGTACAGAATCTCGGAAACCAGAGAATGGAAAAGATGCATTAGCTCATGGCTAATCCGTTCCCACTGCTCATGGTGCCGTTTTCCCACAGTCGATCCTCTTGTGCTTTTCTCTTCTAGTCTTCTCAAGAATTTATTTTCTCCAGTTCTCCTGGGGCACAGTTTCTGAGTTTGACCATAAAGGAATTTATATGGAATTATTCATATTCTTTTTTTTTTTTTTTAGCTTAATATTCCTGGTCTCCATAAACCTTTTATTACCATAAACAGCCGCTCTTCTTCCTGGTCAAGTAATTCTGGATGGTATTTTCGCTTCCATTTACTAAGTTCAGAGTTTGTTTTTCTGCTTTACTTTCCCTCTTCATCAATCAGCCCTGATGCCCATTAATCATTTCTCAGTGCACTGAAAACCCTTTGCTCATTCCCATATCGGAGCTACTTACGGTCGGTCCCTGGATGCTGGAGGAAGCCTCTCTGATATGTGTTCATTTTCTCTCCCTCCCTCCCTCCCTCCCTCTTTTCATTCTTCCCTTCTTCCCTCTCTTCTTTTTAAAACCCTCTTCACTTCCCTCAATTCTCAACTGGAAAATATTTTTAAAGTACTGTTTATTAATTATGATTTGAAGATTTCATTGAAGGGGGTAAATGTGTGGGAAGGGGGGATGAGATTGTGAGTGGTTTGATTATATTTGTTCATAGTTCCTTGAATGGCATTTTTTATATCCTCAGAGCTACGAATCTTTTGGATCCCCTCCTGACTGCTTGGATCAGATTCAATGCTGGACCATAGAGATATGATGTAACATTCTATTTTGGCACTGTCATATTATTAGCTGAAAAAAAGACACAAATTATATTTGTAAAATTTGGAGTTCTTAGAGAAAGAGAAAAGAAAAACTTAAGTAGCCTTGACACTTATTTAAAGTGGATTAGCTCTCAGGAGCTATTGTTAGGTAAAAAGATCCAGCTATAGTATGCTGTATGGTTTCCCATTTTGGAGAGTGTAGTGTCATAAAGATGTCCAGTCTGCCTCAAATGGTCTCATTTCAGGTTCTAACCAGATTCTTCACACTCTTGTGTGACAGAAATGATATTCCAGAGCAAGGACAAGAAACAGCCTTTTTCCACACATAGTGCTGGAATAATTAGCTATTCATAAAAAGAAAGTTGAATGCCTATTTCACACTTTATTCAAAACAAACAAACAAAAACACTCCAAATGGATGCAGACCTAAATGTGAAAGATAAATAAAGCATTAAAGTGCACACATGCAATTGATATGAATATGCATGTATATGTGTATGTGAATATGTCTTCAGGACCTTATAGTATTAAAAGGTTCCTTCTATGACACAAAAGTCTGTAGTCAAGTGCATTATATTTATTGAACTTGGAAAGAACTTCCCTTCATCAAAAGATAATGGGAAGAAGTAAGCACAGTCTTAGAATATATTTCCTCAACCTGTAATTAACTACAGTAACAACATATATAAATTCTTAAATAATGAAAGACAACTTACCTAAATAAAGCACAGAATAACTTGAACAGGGTGTTCACAATAGAAGTAAAACTAGACAATAATCATAACAGACTTTCAACTTCTTTAATAATCAAGGAGATGAAGTTAAACTGTTGTGAGATTCTACCTGGTGTCTGTTCTATTAGCTAAGAAGACTAGGATAGGCAGGACTAAGTGCTGATGGGAATCTGGAACCACAGGAACTGGTGGGAGAGAGTGCAATTTGTTACATATTTGGGAAGAGTTCACCAGGTTGTAGTGTGGTTGAAGATGCATGTATGTACCTTATGATTTTACAGTTCCCCCCTACATATAGAGAAACTTGGCAAGTGGCACACATAGATATATGCATCACAGTGGTCTTTATTCCTCTGTAACCATCTTGCAAATTTTCAGACCTACAGAAAAATGACCAAGTTATTTTACCAAAAGCAATAAATTCTTAATCAACGATGCTGAGCAGAACATGGGTAGCTAGCTGTATTGGTTACTTTTCTGTTGCTATGATAACACAGCATGATCAAGGCAACTTAAAGAAGAGAGAGTCTTTTTATGGTTTACTGTTTCAGAGGGTTAAGAGTCCATCATGGCAGGAGGGCATAGCAGCAAGCAGCAGCAGCAGGAGCAGGAAGCTGAGAGATCGCATCTCCACCACATGCACAAAGCAGAGAGAACAAACTATAAGTGGAAGGAGGCTATGTGATCTCAAAGCCCACCCCTAGTGACATACTTCCTCCATCATGGCTGCACCTCAGATGCCTCCCCCAAACAGTGCCTCCAACTGGGAACCCGGTGTTCAAATACTACACCAGCATATGTGGGATTTTTTTCATTCAACCACCGCAAGAGTATGTTGGCTTTGAAGTCCCACACCTGCCATTTCCTTGCTGTGTGGGCATAGGCAATCTATTGATATCTGTGATAATTGTTTCTCAATTGCAAATTGGAAGGAGAAAGAACCCTACTATGTTAGGTACTCAATTAAGCGTGTTCCTGTACATAAAGAACTGAGCATAAATGTTAGCAGCATATCTGTCCAGTAAGTAAGTTATGAGGACTGTTAAGATTTTGCGATGCTGACTAAAACAACAACAAGTTTGATCTTTAGAACCTTTAGTCAGTATATTTGCTGATACATACTCAAAACTGTTAAGTCATCACTATATAATACTAAGTCAATCAGGAAAAATCGTTTTACTCTAATTTATTTTCCTTCTCATTTTTTATAACAATACTAGAAAATGTAACTCAAAGGGAAGGCATGACTAAGACAAAAAAAATTTGTATAATTTATAAAATTATGAAGAATTTTAAAATTCTCTTAATAAATTAAAACCTAAATATGATTATCAATAATAATAAATAAACATGAAAATAGCTTTATCTTTAAAAATATTACAATGAAGTACATATTCTCTAGTTCTAGCCCAGGATCATATCCATTAAATTATAATATCAACAATAAGAAATGACTAACAGTGAATTTTTGCCTAATGTTGTTGCCTTCATTTTTTTAACTACAAAAAAACAAAATCACATGCAAAATCCTAAGGCTCCTTTAATCTCTAATGAGATGACATCTACATGCACAAGCATTCATGGTGCCCACTGGGACCAAAGCCAAATTTTTCCTCTTGGGAACACTGTCCATTTACCCTGTTTCTGGTTCATTCTCTTCATGATGATATTGCTGCCTTGTACCTCATCTTTGCATAAATACAGCCACTATCGTCAACTAGGCTTGCTGTCTTTTGGCCAAGGAGACTTCTTCCTAAGCATCTTTGTGTGATTTGGAAGTAAGAAAAAGCATTTTTAACATCCGTTTGTCTCTATAGCAACCACCATAGTGAGTTACATAGAGTGCACGCAAAACAATGCATGGCAATGGCCATCAGGCTGCGGCTCGTAGGAATAGGACTGTGTGGTAATAGGTACATGGAATTCATGGATGCTGCCTCCAAAGCAACTATATATTTTTTTTTATCTTTTTCTTGCTGCAGAAGGACAGTGTGGAACGAGTGTTTTCTGGCATCCAGCCTACAGGAATCCCCCACCTGGGAAATTACCTTGGAGCCATTGAGAGCTGGGTGAAGTTACAGGAGAAATATGACACAGTGTTATACAGCATCGTTGACCTCCACTCCATCACCGTCCCACAAGACCCCACCATCCTTCAGCAGAGCATCCTGGACATGACTGCTGTTCTTCTTGCCTGCGGCATAAACCCAGAGAAGAGTATCCTTTTCCAGCAGTCTCAGGTCAGCTTCTCAGACCAGAACTCAGAAGACTTGGGTTTTTACATCGTTTGGAACTCCTGTTCACAATCTTGTTTTAATTATTCAAGGATGACATCATCTAATATGATGTTTCCAGTTTAATATTTACATTCATTCATATCATTAAGTATCCTTCTATTTCAGTACTATCTTTGAACTTTCTCCTACTTTATTTTATAGTCTTTCATCTACCCCAAAGTTATGTCCCGTTAGTTCTTTGGACCCTGGGATTGTTTTGCTGTGCTGGATTCATTCAGTCCAATGACCTCCCACTGTTGACTAATCTCCCTGTGATCAGGATTGAATTTTGTGACCAATGATTTTTTTGTAATTCCAATGGTGGTTTATGGGATATTGAATTTGGAAGGCCTATTGGATAATTTTCATTGTTCATTCTTTGTATAATATCTTTTGAAAGGATTTGATGGAACAAGCCAGGAAATTTGAAGACAAAGTCCCAATGTCTTGTGTGTAAGCCAAGAAAGTCTTCAGAAAGCCAAAATAAATAAAGCCAAAATATTTGACTCATACCTTTACTATGGATGAGTCAGTTTATCTTTAGACAGGAAGAGATTCTGCCCAGAGACAGCAATTTAGACACACACTAGCAAAGAAGAAAAGAACTCCTTCTGGGTCACACCCTTACTACATATCTGCTTTAACCTTCAACATAGCCTCAGTCAAGGGGTCCCCTTTCTTGATCATGCACTTCTACTGAGTATAAGTTTTAATATGTTTTTATTAACCCAGAATTTACTGCAATGAATCACACAGAGTAACCAGCTGAAAACATACAATAAGGGCCTAGAGGCTTATCATTCGATGGTAGGATATTTGTGTAGTGTACTCAAAGTCCTGAGTTGTATCCCCAGTATGGCAAAACACACAAGTACACACAGACATACATGAACACACACGCGCGTGTGCGCGTGTACACCCACACCCACACACACACACACACACACACACACACACACATTAAATGAAGAATATCTTTAAAAAATAAAGTCATCAATGTAAGCTTGCCACTCATATGCATATGTAAAATGATGTCATCTTTAAATGGATCATACAAACAACTTACCTAGATTTACAGTTGATCAGGAAACTTTTTCTTGTGACTTTTCAAGTTTAATGTTGGACAAATCTAAAGTATTTATCTATATTGGGCAAATATGGACTTCTTGATAATTTCCATGCATTCATTAACTTCTGCTTTTTAAAAAGCAGCAATAAATCAGCTGTATCTCCCACATACCTGCTTATCAAATACTTACACACATTTATTATGCCATCTTTATCCTATAGTTTTACTTTTTAAAAAGATTTATTTATTTTTATTTTCTGTATATGGGGGTTCTGTCTGCACGTATATGTGTACCATGTGCATGCAGTGGCCATGGAGGCTAGAAGAGGGGACTAGATCCCCTAGAACTGGAGTTACAGATGTTGTGAGCTGCTGTGTGGTTGCTGGAAACTGAAGCTTTGTCCTCTGCAAGAGCAGACAGTGCTCTTAGCCACTGAGTCAGCTCTCCTGCCCTGGTCTTATTTTCTTGAGGCTGCTGGTCCCTAGTCCCTCGCCTTGTCAGCCGTCCTACCTTGGAAGCACTTCACCTTCTTTCTGAAGGACTGTGGTGCTTGTAGTTCAAGATTCCCGCTTATTCCAGCCCTTCCACCTGTCTCTGACACTGCAGAGCTGCTCAGCCTCAAACCACCTTTTGAGTCACCTAATGCAAAGCACATCAGCTTCACTCCCTCTAAACTGGTTGATACAGCTCTCCTTCGATCCTTATTTGATGTTATTTCTAAAAATTGCATTCTCAGACATGAGTTCCTATTTCCATGTTTCTTAGAGGTGAGTATGTCTAATCTCCCCAAAATAACCTCTTGCCAAGATTTGATTGAAGTAATCTTTAAATTAATGGCTATTTTAAAGCCACATTCAACAATTGTGCTTTAGGTTCATTCCTCCAAGGATAATTTCCATATGATAATGTTTTAATATCACATTAGCATGTTATAAATATTTATTTCTTTGTAACAGACTTTTGGCAGTGACTTCTATAGGCATATAAAATGTGCAAACGTCAAGATATTTTCTTTAGCCTATAACACTTAAGAAAGAGTAACTCATAGTGTAAGAGACTTTGTGTAACTGTCTCATAGATGAGGGATAAGAACATCCATCTTCTCTTGGATGGTGCCCCCGGAACTCATTGGTCCCCAGGTGTCTGGTATTCTAGGTCAGGGAGAGGTGAGTGATGCAGAGTGGGGTCTGCCTGCCCCGCAACTTCCATCCTCTAACGCTGTCTTGTTTCTCTGCTGCCATCCTTGACTTCAGCTCTGTTTTGATAGTTTGACTGTCAACTTTGAGGAACACACTCATCTTCTCTACATTCCACAGTTCTTCCCTCAAAACCAATGGGAAAGTCTTCTCAGGTGTCTCTGGAGCCACAGACAGACCTGGTCTTGGCCATTCCCTGCTGTTTTAACTTAGACAATCAAATTGTTCCAACTCTGCAGGTAGACTAGATAGCCCAGGCTTCTTCTCCTTTTTTAATATTCACAAAGAAAACATTGAGACGTTTGTAAGAACAGGGCAATGCACTGTACTCTCACACTGTTAACAGTTTTTCATTTGCCTCACCAGCACTGTTTTTAGTGAAATAACATAGATATTACATACAATAGCATTTCTGTCCTTAAATATTTCAGTGTGCCTTTCTATAAATTAAGAAAATGTTGTATATAAATATCATGTTATCATTATACCTAGAGAAGTTGATGATAAATATACATTGCCATCTAGTCTCAAAATTATTTTTGAGTGATCTACCCAGGTCCACACATTGGGTGTTTTCTTAGTTTGGGTTTGTTTTGGAGTGTGCAAAATCAAATCTCTCCTTCCATTGTGGGTTCTGGGGATGGAACTCAGGCTATAAGGCTTGTGTGCTGAATGCCTTTACTGAGCCATCTCATCTACCCTACAATAGGTCTCTTGAAGTTGTTCTTTATGTCTAACTATAATTTTGCAGCCTGTATTCTTTGACTGACGTCTCCCCATTTCTCCCTCCAGCGTCCCCTGATAACTACCATTCTACTTCCTTCTTCTGAGTTCAGTGTCTTTCCATTCTATATTTGATCCACAGGCATTTATCTTTCTATACCTGGATTATTCTGCTTAGCATATACCCTCCCACTTTATCCATATTGTTGCAAATGACAGGATTCCTTATTTTTAAAGACAGAATAGTATTCAGTAGTAGCTGTTTATTAGTCTGTTGATGGACATCTAAGCAGGTTTGTTCCAGATCTTGACTTGTGGGACTGCAGCTTGTGAAAGATGCTGTAATAAGCATAGGAGGGCAGATACCTCTGACATACTGATTTTGCAGTCTTGGGGTATGGACCCGGTGTAGGATCATGTGGGTGTTTTATTTGATCTCCTTTAGGTACCTCCACACCCTTTTCCAAGATGGCTGTGCTTTCCATGCCCACCAATCCTTGGCAGGAAGTTCCTTTTCTCACATTTTCCCAACATATGTAATCTTTTGACTTTTTAAAAGTAGCAGCTAAAGAGATATGAGGCAATGAGCCTGTGAAGTCTAAAGTAAGTGAGGACAGAAAAGAGTCACCTTGTTAGATCTGCGAGAAGCGTGTGTGGTCATGTTTATAAAGCGATGGGGCAGGACCCTCCCCTGTCCGTGCCTCCTGACCCTCCCTCTGCTCTTTCCCCAGAAGCTTCAGGCCGAGGGCCAGTGGGAAATTCACCTCACAGAGTGTCAGTCCACCCTGTGTGGTATCTGCAGGCATCTTTCTACTAGATGTGAACGGAGCCTTTTGCCTGTCCTGAGGCCAAGCTCTACCCCAATTTAGCTAAGACTTCCAACCTCGAGGCCCCAGAGGACAGCAAGCTAGCCTTGCTGCCACACTACCAGGGTGACATAAACTTAGCACCAGTTTATTTTGTGTTCATGATCTGCTTAACTTTCATCAATGACTTTCAGAAGCACATATCGAAAAAATTTTTTTCATTTTTAATTTTGATAAATTTTGATAAATCAGGTCCTAATATAGGAGACAGGTAATGTACAGATCATTTATCTACATTATTGAATGTTTTTTTTCTCTGCTATTGATTCCTTTATTTTGGCAGTTTTGTAGCATGTGAGCATTTGGTTGATAAATATATAACAGAGATGACATAAATTTATTAAATAATTATCAAGATTTGGGAACTGAGGCCAGTTAAGATCATGTATACCTGATAACTCCATACAATTATTCACAAAGAGAATTAATAGTTTCTGAAATTGTGAGTTATATAAGAATATTTTTTCCTACCATATAAGGTGTTCTTGGGTATAGCCATTGGGTTAAACGATGATTTTCCCATGTACCCTGATTGTACATTAGAAAAAGCCCTAGTAATCATTTAAAATGGCAAAAGAATTTGGCTGTGTTATAATGCTGATTTTAACAATAATTTTCATCTGCAGTCCTTTGCATTCTTTCTCAGCAGCCTGACTGGAACAGTTTAGGCATATTGAAGATTTTCCCCATTATTTTCTTTTTCTTCCTCTCCCACTGGCCTATAGTCATAGTGCTTCTCCTAAATATGTTTGCCATATGTGGGGAGTTTTCAGACCTCCTCATCCCAAAGTGTGTACATGAGTGTGTACGTGCACATTAATATGCTCACAAGTGCATTTTGTTCGAGAGAGGGGTGGGGTGAGGGAGAACACCTATGTGTGTATTTGCCAGAGGTCTCCATCTCGAAGCCAAAGCCACTGTCCTTTGTTTTTGTCAGAGCTGAGCAAAGATCCAGTCTGAGTTCTGCAGATGTCTGTGAGGGACAGGTCTCCACATCTCTCCCTGACACTTCCCCTGCATTATAATCACCCCGCAGATGGAAGATAAAAACCAAAAGACTCAGCCTTCGGCACTGACTCCCAGCAGAGGTCAGGACAAAAGGAGGGCTTGAGGTATCAGATATCAACTTACTAAAGGTCCAGAACAGTCCAGGAAAAGTCAGGGGAGCAAGATGGAATCTGAAGCTTTGGAATGTAGCCTCTTTCTCCAATTAGAGTTCTATTTTGTTTCCCAGGAAACGAAAATCAATAATAATAATAAATTAAAAGGTACTATGGGGGAATCAGTTTCTGAACGAAGGCCAAAGGAACTGGCTAGATGGATCTTGGCCCAGACTATGCACACAAAGTTATACCTGACTCCCTCTCTCTGTCCTGAGAAGTAGAAAGCCAGATCCTAAAATGAGGCAGAGTCCCCACGGGCTCTATGTACCCTGGTCTTTTGCAAGCACATTTGAACATGTATTCATGATTGTGGAACTCTCCAGGTTGTTAGCTACCAACAAGGAGTGCGTAATAGAAAAGGAACAAACATCTGTGTAGACTAACAGGCTTTTGTAACGTATTTGTAAAATTGGCAATACCTCTAGAGTTCCTGGGGGAGATGAGACTCTGAATGGCCTATGGAATAAACCGTAAGTTGAAGAAATGATTATACATCCAGACTCTGCATGTGTTTTCTTCTCTACGAAGTTCTCACCTGAACCACAGGTGCCCCTTCCTGGCCTACATCTGGCTCTGTCTGACTTGATGAGAAGGAACAGGACAGCTTCAGAACAGGCCATAGCTTGACTGTGCCTACAGGAAGAGGTATTCCATCACACTCAGGGCAAGAGTAGAAAAGTAGATGCTCTTTCATTGGCCTGAATGTCACTGTCACTTCTTCTTATTTGTGGCATAATTAATCGATACATAACTATTATTTTCTGAAACCTTTTTAATGTCCATGACAGGGTTTAAAGAAAACGATGTGTCACATTTGGCAAAAGCTAACTTTCTGTCACCAGCCATTGTGTACCTGTTGTTGCCTCCAGGCTCCTTGATGTCGCAAAGGTTTTGTATAAAGTGGATTAACAGATGACCGTCCAGCTAATGGCTGTCTTTTTTTATCTTCTTTAATGAAGTATGTTCAGAAACTTTTTGCTTACTTTTTCCTTTGCAAGGAATATTTTGGATATCCAAGACTATTAGATATTAAGGAAATGTTTCAGCCACTCCAAAAAGTATGAAGATGAAGGGCTGTCTTTTAAAATATTCATTTCTTTCATATAGGTTTTGATTTTCAAAATAAAACATTGCAAATATAACAGGAACTTTTTATCTCACTCAAATTCCATTCCATGCTCTGACTCCCTAGAGGCAGCCCCTATATCTATTTGATATTTATCATTCCCACATATGTGTTTATATTTTTATTGCCTGTGATAGGGCCATAAATAATCTGTATTATTTCTTTGCACATTTTCAAACTATGTGAATGGTATCCTGCTGCATATCTTTCTGCATCTATTATTCTGGCCCTTGTTTCATTTCTGAGATTTGTTCAATTTTTGTGTTGTTGTATAGTCTCCTAGCTCTGCTACAGTTTATTTACCCATTTCTCTTGGCAAGAATATTTAGAATTTTTTTGCAATTTTTTTTTGAACTAAAAAACAACAGTGCTGTGGTCCTACTTGAAAATGTTCTTTGTGTACTTGAGGAAGGTTTTTTTTTTTAATATTTATTTATTTGTGTGGGAGGGGACCATGCACACACCGTGACCTGCATGAAGAGGTCAGAGGATGACTGGCAGGAGTTGGCTCTCTCCTTCCACCTTCCACCATGTGGGTCCTAGGAATCGAACTCAACAGTCAAGTTTGGTGGCAAGCGCCCTTACCTCTGAGCCCTCTTGGCACTGGGAGATTCTAAATGCATGAACCAAGAGTAGCATCATGAGGATGCATGCTCTGTGAGCCTTACTCATGCGGCCAGATCGCTCACCACGCTGATTCTAATTTACATTCCCACCCTGGACCCTCTTTATGTTCTACGTCCTCAGCAATATTAGTGTTGTAAGATGTTTTTCTTTTTCCATTGCTGTCTTGCTGTAATTTACATTTCTGATTGAAGTTAATTTTTTTTTTCTCTTAACCCTTCTGTTTTCATCTGTGATTTGTATTTCTTTTTCGGCACATTTTTTAAATTGTATTTTCTTATTGATTTGAAGAAGTCTTTTACATCTTCTGAATACTAACCCTTTGTTCTATGCTATCTTTTCTCAGTGTGTGTGGTTTGTCTTTTTAATTGGGTTAACTGAAGTGGGAAGACCCATTCTGAATGTGAGTGGTACCATTCCATGTGCTGTGGTCCTAAACCTAAGAAAAGGAGGAACGCAGCTGAACACAGGTGTTCATTGCATTCAGCATCCTTCAGTGTGACCCACTTCCTTTTGCCACAGTTTCCCTGCTGTGATACTCTAGAACCTAGAGCCAAAATAAGCCTTTCCTTAAATTGCTCTTCTGGGTGTTTTGTCACAGGAACAAGACGAGTAGCTAATACAGCTATAGAAAAAAAAAAGCCCTTGTTTTCCTATGGTTGAATTCTCACGTGTGTTTTCAGTAATTCCTGTCTGACTTAACATTGGAGAACTATTCTTTATTATCTCCAAAGTGCTTTTTAAGTTTTATTTTTTCAAACTTAAGAGTGAGTTGTATAAAACTTAGGAATTCCTGCACATTTTATTTACAGTATTAAAGAGCCATGTTGTTAATTTCATCACAGATCTCTTCGGGGGAGCTTTAAGTATTGGGGAATGAAAGGGACATGTTTCCTAAAATTGAGATTTTCACTAGAAAGCAGAAATGCTGTCACAAGCCCCGTCCTCTGTTTTTCCTTGAAGTGGGACAATCATCTCATTTGCCATAGCCACTGGCGAGTGGGGAGCAGGGTGCACACCTTGTCCAAGCTAGAGTGGTGCTTGAAGGCTGTTTTGTCAGACACAAGCAAAGCCACCTTAGGCTGTTGTCCGTATGGAAAATCTCTCACTGTTAGCATATGTGTTTCCTCAGGTTCCCGTTGACAGCATATCGCTGGATCTTGTTTTTTACCTGTTCATCCATGTAGCCTTTGTTTGGTGACTCTCCTCCATTTATTCAGGTTCTTTCAGATAGGGAAGAACTTAGTGTCGTTTCATTATTTGCTCTGGTTGTTTTGCAGCCACTTAAGCCTTGCTTCCTCTCTTGACCACTTGTGTGTGGTGTCAAGCTTTGATCCCCTTCTCTTTATCCCAAGAATCTTGCAGCGTCCCACCCTTGCCCTGGCTCTCTTGTTTTTTTGTTTTTTTTTTTTTTTTCCTCTGACATGAGAATGGGGAGTTCCAGAGAGGACTACTCCTTCAGGTTAGACTCTGCAATGAAAAGATACAGAGTTAAGGATAATCTATAGGCATCAGCATGTAAATAAGAAAGAGATAATGTCTGTGATGCACTTAAATTCAAGAGCAATTTGTTACCTAGTTTGTCCTTAAAAAGCTGATAAACGAAATGCTTCAGATTAAGAAAAAGTATGCACAGAGGAACCTATGTACACAATAAGCCACAGGACTAAGATGGAGGTGACTTTTGAGTTAGAAGCAGGCAGATAGAATCAGCATGTTTAGCTTGGGAAATATTGGACAAGGAAAAAGTGAGTGAACTCATGATATGTACAGACCAATAGTCACTGGCAGACTGACAGGAGGCAATCCAATTGAGGAGAGTCAGAGTGTATCACTGATACAGCGTTCTTTTAATTAAAATCAGATCCCCAAACAAGGTTCTTGTTAAAGGGATTTGTCATGGGGATGATAAGAGTCTAATAAAAATAACTCAGCATGAAATTGCACATTTCCGAGAGGAAGCAATAAATGGGAATTTGTGAGTCAGAATAGTCTTCCAAGTGTCCTAACTGAAATGTCCAGGCCCTGATTCGTGGGAAGGTAACTTTCACGTGGGAAATAGGGAATCCTGAGGGGCCCTGAGGGTGTGTTGGAGATCTGACCCAGGAACACTGAACTGGGTGATTGACTAGGTATGATTGATATCTAGCAAGTACATATTTTGGAATCAGCTTCCCTGTGCTTTTTTTTTATTTTAAAAATACAGCAAAATACAGATAATGACATAAGGAACATTCACATTCTCAGCACAATGATGAATGTTGTTAATATCTTCTCATACTTCCTTTCAGCTCCTTTTAGTTTGTAAATTATAGATTATGAGGCTGGCCAGATGATTTGGTAAGGTGCCTACCCTATAAGCTTGAGGACCCAGATTCAGGTCCTTGTCACCCACAGATGGACCCATACAAGGGCTCGCTGACCAGTCAGGCTAGCCAAACCAGTGAGCTCCAGATTCAGTGAAAGACCCTGTCTCAAAAAAGAAACAATAGAAGAAAAATACCCAGTGTCAGCCTCTCTGGTTTCCACAGTCTCTCTCTCTCTCTCTCTCTCTCTCTCTCTCTCTCTCTCTCTCTCTCTCTCTCACACACACACACACACACACACACACACCATAAACTATTTTATGTGTATGTGTGCTTAGCCTGCATGTGTCTGGGTACCACTTGTGTGTCTGGTGCCAGAAGAAGATGTAGAATTTCCTGGAACTAGAGTTACAGATGGATATTAGTCACCATGTGGGTCCTGGGAATTGAACCCAGGTCCCCTGGAAGAGCAAGCAGACAGTGCTTCATCTTTCCAGCCCCATAAACTTTTACAATTGTAGATAAAGTTGAACTTTTTTTTAAGTCCTTCCCTTGTACAGCCCTTTCATCTCTCCCCCTCACATCCTTTTCCTTTCACCATAGACAAACACAGTCTTGAACTTCACGTGATCAGTGTAGCTCATAATTGATACTTAATTTTCCCACAAACTCATATTTTTGTACTTATAATTTCCTTGGGAATATATAATGCTTCTTGGTTTTGTGGCTTAAAGACATTTACAAAAGTAATATATTGTAGTACCTTTCACAGATTTCTTTTTTCACAGAGTCGTATGTGTGTTTTTGGCCTGGAGTGATTTGGATTTGGAAAAGTTGTTTGCTTGTGACCGGGTCTCACTCTGTAGTGTTGTCTGGCCTGGAACTCCCAGAGATCCTGCTGCCTCTGCCTCCCAAGAGCTGGAATTAAAGGCGTGCACCACCATACCTGACAGAACAGTGTATTTCTATGGTCTGTGTGGAGAGTCAAATCTAGCTGGTCTCTTTTATTGTGCAGAATGTCATTGCACCACAGCATTCAGTCCATTCCTTGTTGCTGTGACCAAATGCTTGGAAAGAAGCACCTTAAGGAAGGAAGGGGTTAGTATGGCTCACAGTTTGAGGGTACAGTACATCATGGTTGGGAAAGCATGGAGGCAGGATGATTTGCAGCTGGAACAGCTGGGAAATGAGGCTTCTTGCTCACATCTTGGTGGGTCTGGAAGCAGAGAGGAGAATGTCAGTACTCCACTTGTTCCATTTTTATCATGGAGATAATGCTGCCCACATCATTCACAGTGAGTCTTCCCTCCTCAATCGTCATTGGAAAACTGCTCATAAACATACCTGTTACTCTACCTCATTGATGCCTTCGTGAACTGTAACAGCCATATGTGTCATTGCATTATCATGCTTATTTTGTCATTTCTCTATTAATTAACCTTTAATCTTATTCATAAATTTTGCAAATATTTGATGAATATGCATGTGTCCTAAGTGCTGTGCTAAGTACTCATGCTGTGCCAGTGAATAATTCAAATAAAAATCTTTAATTTCTGTTGAATTATCAAAATAAATAATAACAATAGTACATAAGCCAGCAGTAAATTATATTAGAAGGTGTCAGTTACTTTCCTGTTGCTATGACAAAGCACAAAGCACCACGTCCAAGGCAACTTATAAAAGAAGGTGTTTAATTGGGTTTAGGTTTTCAGAGGGGTAGAGTCCATGATGGTAGAGCAAAGGCATGGTGGCAGGAACAGTTGAGAGCTCACATCTTGATCCACAAGCACACTGGGAATTGGAAGAGTCTTTTGAAGCTTCCAAGTGCGCCCCCCCCCCCACTGACACACTTTCTCCAACAAGGCCACGTGTCCTAATCCATATGAGCCTATAGAGGCCATCTTCATTCAAACCATCATATTAGGTGATAAATGATGTGAAAAAAGAATCAACTACAATCTGCAATGTGATTCAGGGTAACAGGTTGCTATTTCTGATGATGGGATCTAGTAATGGTTGAGCAGAAAGGAGTTAAGGTGAAGGAATTAGAGAATTCCTTCAGAGAAAAGAGCCAATGTAAAGTCACTGAGGTGGGAGTGTGTCTGTGATTTGAGGGAACATGGCAAGGGCAGCTTCCTAGAGAACAAGACCAAAGAGGGAGGGGAAGAGGAATGGCCTCCTTCTGAGGTGACCATGTGGAATGGGGAGACAGTATTTTTTTAATATCTATAGTAATAGTAACTGACTTTGTGCCAGGTATTGTTCTAAGCACTCTTAGGTGGATACTGCTGTAGCTGGAGTTTTCCTGCCTGGCCCATGGTCAGGACAAATCTCTCTCACCTGCCAGTCCCACAGCTGCTCAGACCCAACCAAGTAAACACACAAAGACTTATATTGCTTACAAACTGTATGGCCATGGCAGGCTTCTTGCTATCTAGTTCTTCTATCTTAAATTAACCCATTTCTATTAATCTATAAGTTGCCACATGGCTCGTGGCCTTCCGGTACCTTACATCTTGCTTGTCATGGCTGCGGCTGGCAGTGTCTCTCTGCCTCAGCCTTCCACTTCCTAGAATTCTCTTCTCTGCTTGTCCCACCTATACTTCCTTCCTGGCTACTGGCCAATCAGTGTTTTATTAATAACCAATCAGAGCAACACATTTGACATACAGAACATCCCACAGCATACTGCTGTTAACCTTATTTTATAGGTAGTGAAACTGAAGTACAAAGAGCTTACTTAAATACTAGAGTATCTGGTTACCCAGAGTAACCTAGCTAAGTAACGGAAGTAGGATTCAGACCCATGTCAACTCATTCAAAAGACAAAGCTCTTGGGTCTGAGATGATCTGGCTGGCTAGGCAAGGGACCCATTCCTACCCCCTGCAAGTTCCTCCTGAAACTACACAATCCAAGGAGATAGCCTTCCCCCCTAGAAGAGGACCATGCTTCTGTCAAGGGTGTAAAAGTACTTGTGCTCCCCAGCAGAACCCTCAAGCTAGCTCTCAAGACAAAGCTTTAAGCCACACTGCCATCCTTGGGTGTCCGTCTTCATATCTTGCCTTCACCTACTGTAATTCAGCTTCCATTGCAGCTACTCCCTGGAAGTTGCATCAACAAGTTGGTTTACAACTCTATTCTTTCTGCAGCTTCTGCTGAAGTTCATACTTGTGTCCAGTACCTAGTACATACAGTGCACCAGGCTGTGTTTCACAGGGATGAACAAGGCAGGCAAACTGCAGTGGCTGAAGAATGCTTGTGTCTTGTTCTGTTGATGCCTGCAGATTTGTTTGTGGATGGTTAGTAGGCCAGTTCGCTGTCCCATACCTTTGTTTGTCTGTGGCTAAAACAGATCATATAGTTGTTTTGTTTGTGGCTTCACAACATAGGAAAATAATATATTTAAGTATTTACCACTTTTGATTTTTTTTTCCAAATAGAAATCTGTATTTCTCCATGTGATTGTCTTGACTATGACAATTATTCTCATATTATTTCTCATAAAATCATTGAAGATGAATGGCAAAAAGTTAATTGGCTTTGACCTTTTACCTGTTTTATCTACTAGCATCCATTTGAGTTAATTTAATGCTAATTTGGAAACATCAAAATCTCTGCAGAATATTAAACAATTTTCATTCCATATGGCCAAACAAAAAGCTACTCCAAGCAAAATGCTTTCATTCATGGAGACACAGTGGTAGGCTTTTTATCATGTTGCCAAGGCTAAGCCTTGGAGCCAGCGTTGAGGGGAAAGCGTTTCTTGCCTCTTTCCACATGTCGCCCGCAGTCACTTGCTGTGTTTTCATTCCTTTCCTCCATTCAATAAAGAGGAAAAAGGATTCTCTCACTCTTCTTCATGCCTGAAACTAGTGTGTGTTAGCTGTGCTCAAATGGGAATGTGTTTCCTCTGGTGACTGGCAGCAACTCTAATCCTATTGGCTACATCCTAGGTTACTGTTTGTGTCCCATCGCTGTTTGTTTACAGCAGCCGTTAGCGATTTTCTCGAGCAGGGCTGTCATGGCCATTGCCTGCACTGAAACCCAAATGCCTCTTAGAAGAAAGATGACAGATTCCACCCAGCCACTTGCAAAACTTGAAAAGCAGTTCCTTGTCAAACACGTGAAAAACAACTCTTCCTTCTAACTTGAAGGGGAAAAGAGAGAAACTGTCTTACTCCAGATGTTGGTTCCTTGCTAGTGAAACAGGCCTGAGCTGGTTCATCCCCATTCCTTTGTCTTCCCTTTGCAAAACCCACAGAGAACACATTTGGGGCCACTTTGCAGAGTTGGCAAGAGTCTCTGCATTTTAAGGGAATCATATGGACACAGAATGCCACAATCAATAGACTCGGAATCCCCAGGGCCCAGAAATGGGATGCTTAGGACTCACATTCTAGGTCATCAGTTAGAATGTGGCCTGGACCCAAGAATCATCCCAATTGTTGCCAGGTTTTGCTTACTTGATTAAACTTGATTCAAACTAGGTTGAGGAGAGTTTTTATTTTCTTGTTGATTAGTGGTGGGAGCCAGGAAAACAAAAGAAAGAAATGAAGATGGAGAAGAAGTCAGGATGGGAGGAACTAGGATCTTTAAGACTCCCCCTTGAAAGACAGGTGATGTAGCCAAACCACTTTCTCATCGCTGCCGATCTGAACAGGCCAAGCTTTTCATTGGAGTTAGGTGCCTTTACTTACCATCTATGTGATAAGTAGTGTAGCTGTCTTCATGGATTTAAAGAGGGTCAGAGAGGACTTCAAATGGGGAGGAGAAAGAAGGGGAGGACAAGAGAGGAAGAGGAGAGGAGAGGAGAGGAGAGGAGAGGAGAGGAGAGGAGAGGAGAGGAGAGGAGAGGAGAGGAGAGGAGAATTTATTGACAAGCCTGGCATTTCACGGGGATGGATACCATAAGATGTAGTGGAATCCACATTGAAGATACTGTAACATCCATGGTTACCTCCTTGCTAAGTATGTTAAGGACTTAAACAATAGACTGGTATTTGTATTAGTTGGTTTGGGTTTTTTGTTTTGTGGGGGGACACCCCCACTTTTTCTCCCAGGGTGCTCTTGAGCAGGAAGAAATGAGGAATATGTAGATAGAAATATAGAGGAGAGAGACAGTTAGAAACACAGGATAGCCTTGGGAGGGCCTGGGTCAAAACCCACCAGCCCCTTCTGTCTCTGCTAAAGGGCTTTTAAAGGAATGCTAGGGGTGGAGCAAAAGACCTCCCCCCAGCACAGCCAAGTGCAGGCCATCTCAAACACCTGGTGACCATACATGTGGTCAAGCCATCCCCTAATGCAGCCCTGCTGTGTAAAGCAAGCTTAGATCTCACTAGGAAACCTTTGTGGGCTCCCACAATTTTGTTTTGTTTTGTTTTTTATAACTTCTTCTCCTTGACCTAAGGGTCTATGTGTCAGAAATCACAGCCCAGCCCTTTACCTGTTTCCTTTTAATAATGTTGACTTGGGTCATTCTCAACTATTTCAGCCAATGTGTCTCGTCTGATTAGTTCTGCTTCTGTGCAAGAAGACATTGACCTCCTTTATTATTTTCCCCCCCTAGGTATCTGAACACACTCAGCTAAGTTGGATCCTCACCTGCATGGTCAGACTGCCTCGATTGCAGCATTTACACCAGTGGAAGGTAAATGCCAGGGCATGGTTGTTAATGGAAAGGAAGGCTTCTGTGTGTTGCTGTGCCAGGACCTAGGAGTCCTGAGTTCACTTGCCACCCTGGTCTGCCACTCACTATTGGCTGGACCAGCATCATTCACCTCTCTACATCACAGTGTGAAGCAAAATATAAAAGGGTTCACCAAGACTCCTTCTGCCTTCAGAACTCTATTTGTTACTTGTTTTATCTATATTTGAATGTACTTGGTGATGACTGTGACCTGCTGCATTATAATTAATGAACAATCAGAATCTCTGGAACACTGTTCCCTGATGTTGCCTCCCATCTCCCCTGGAACTAACAAGCATCCCGGAAAGAATGTTTTCACTGTGGGGAGAAGAGATAACATTTTTCACATTTAAACAAGTTGAGCCTAGTTCAAATCCACAGAAGAAAATTAAGACTGTTGTTGTAAGAAGTGCCACTAAGAAAGATAAGTTAGATAGTTCATAGTGCTTTACTGCCATTTACTTTTGCTACTGGATAACTGGAAGTAGATGGCTCCAACTATGTCAACACTAATTTTAGTTTCAGCTACTTTTGAGCCTATCTTCTGGGCCGTTGGTTTCCTCGGAAGTTGTTCTTCAGAAGCCATTCCCTAAACTACAGAGAGAGGCCCTCCTGCAGTGCCAGTGCCTGGACCTCGTGGTCTGGGTGCATGGGTGCCTCTCTCCCAGAGCCTCACCTTGAAGCCCAACCCCCAGCAGCTGGGGCTTTGGGAGGTGGTCAGATGGGAAGGGTGGGTCCCTCATGAGTGGGATTGTTGTTTTAAAGCAAGCCCCTTCACCTCTCTCCCAAAGCAAGGAAATAAGGACACTAAAAAAGGCACAACTGATCAGTCTTGGAGGTGGTTGTGGGAAGGGGGTCTCTTTTCTAGCTCTAGTCTTTGTTTTAACCCTGTACTTCTTGGCATCCAGAACTAGAAAAAAATGAACTTCTGTCCTGTTGTTTACAACAGAAACTGATGTCTTGTGGGTGTTCAAAGAACAGGTATTAAATAAGACACTAACGGTGATACTGCAGATTGACCACCTGCCGGGAATTGGAAACAAAGGTTTCATAGGGTTCTCTAACATATTTTAATTTTAGGCAAGGCTTTGCTGTTTTAGTATAACACTATACCACTAATTTCTGATTGAACCTAGTAATTAAGGGTAAAAAGTTCTCTGAGACAGAATTTCAGTATCCTGGGAAGATATGCTAAGGGCAGTTCTGATCAGGTCAGTGAGCACAGGAGGAGTAATGTGAAGGTCAGGGTTGCTGAGGTCAGGGTTACCTGGAGGGTTGATGAGTAAAGCATCTATAGCACATTAACAACACTCAGTAAATACTAGTGTTCTCTACATCACCTCACTTCCTTTGTAATTACAAAGACCAATAAGCTAATATAAAAACTGCAGGGCTGGAGAAATGGCTCAGGAGTCTTGAGTCTTCCATCACCCACATTAGGTGGCTCACAGCAGCCTGTAACTCCAAATTTAGGAGATCCTACACCCTCTTTCTGGCCTATGTGGGCACCTACACACATGTGGCATGTACATACACAGACACACATACACATAAATAAAGATAATAGTGATAATATATCCACAAATTGGGAAGCAAGATAACTCAGCACTAGCCTGGTTCAATTCCTAAAACCCACAGTGGAAGGAGAGAACTGACTCTTCAAAAGTTGTCCTCTCACCTCTACATGCAAGCTTTGGCATGTGCCTTCAGTCATGGCAACATGCACAGGTACAAGAGCACACACACTAAATAAGTAAGTAAATAAATAAATAGGTAGAAATTTATCTGTAAATTTAATGCAACATGGCTTTCACTTTTTAATCTTTTTTTTTTAACATTTTTATTTATCCTGTATGGAAGCAGGGTGAGCAGTGGCATGTGGAGGCCAGAGGACAACTTGCTGGAAACTTCTCTGTTTCCAGAATATGGTCCTGGGGATAGAACTTGGATCCTCAGGCTTTGTGGCAAGCACCCTTAACCACTGAGCTGTTTTGCCTGCCCTGGTAGCAGCTTTTCAAAAATTGAGTTATTTTGTTTCTTTTCACAAATTACTCTTCTCTAAATTAATCTTCTATGAACTTCAGCGAGTAACATTTGTGATAAGGGGCAGAGTTGACTCCTGTTAATTTTGAGAAATTTAATTTTGTAATGATTTCTGAACGTAGCTGATTTAGAATCTAGGAAATCCCTTTGTCCTCAGTGAAACAGAGGTGGTTGGTACAGGATCCCTCCTGGGGCAAGAGACCATGTGTGCAACTCAGTGGTAGAGCTTGGGTAGGCTTTGCCCTAGCTCCAAAAATAAAATAGCATACAAATGGTAAAAAGTCCCTCTTAGTTCTCCTGGAGCCTGGAGCATGAACATGATAAGCAACCAGATGATGCTGGAGTTGCTAAAAGGGACTGAAATAGATGTTATTACGGGTGGCTCCAGATCACACTTTGCTTCCTTTAAATGTTTCTTAATTGAGCAATATAATCAGGTTCAAGTCAGATTTCTTTCTCTTCTCTCCTTGTTTCTACAGGCTAAGGCTGCGAAGCAGAAGCATGATGGGACAGTAGGCCTACTCACATACCCAGTACTGCAGGCGGCAGACATTCTGTGCTACAAGTAAGGAGGGGGGCCAGCCTTCGTCTTGTGCTTATGTACCCTCACCCTGAGAAGAGAGGGGCTGTGTGTGTGAATGTCCTTTCTTTGTTCTTGGCAAGATTTACTGTGTTGTAGCTGAATTTTTCTCTGGTCCTGCCCAGCCCCACAGACCCTGCAGCCGCTTATAAAATAATCATTCAGAAGCTTATATTAATTAAAACTGCTCAGCCATTTGCTCAGGCTTGTTATTGACTAGCTTTACACTTAAATTAACCCATAATTCTTATTATGTTTAGCCGTGTGGCTTGGTACCTTTTTTCAGTTTTGCCTTCACATCTTGCTTCCTCTGTGGCTGGCTGGCAACTCCTAACTCAGCCTTCCTGTTCCCAGAATTCTCCTCTCTGCTTGTCCCTCCTATACTATATTTCCGGCCTGGCTACTGGCCAATCAGCATTTTATTTATCAACCAAATCAGAGCAACACACATTCACAGCATACAGAACGACATTCCCATCACTGTGTAGCCCAGGCTCCTTGTGGATATGTGCAGGAATTGCAGGCATGTGCCACACAATAGTTTTTTTTAACTCTTCAGGAAAAGGTTGGACTTGTGGAGAAGGAGCTGCAAAAAGGATCAGATATACCAGTCAGCACTGCATACTAAATCTGTATGCTAGTGCTATTTGGAGCTAGTGCAGAGTGCCTACTATGTGCTAGGGACCTTTCCAAGTCATCTCTGTGTGTGAACCCTAACAGCCTTGTAAAACTGACCATCGTTGCCCCTATTCCTCAGAAGAGGAAGCCGAGACACAGAGTGGTCAGCAGCAAATCCAGAGTCAGGATCCGAGTCCTGGGGGTGCTCCCAGTCTAAGATCAGGCAGTTTTGTCGCTTTGAGTCTCTGGTGGGGCACTAGATGGCAGTGACCAGAAATAGGTAGTAGCTCAAACTGTTCATCGTGTGGCCAGGAAGAGGAGAGGAGAAGGGAAGGGGAGGGGAAGAGAGAGGAGGATGAGATAGAAGGAGGGAGGGAGGACGGTGGACAAGAACAGGCAGAACACTAATCTCTAGTGGCTAATCTATAAAGGTGATACTAATACATAATAAGAATAATCTCTAATGGTGGAGTGTGGGCTCTCTGCCTATGCCTGTTTTGTTTTGTTTTCTCTAGTGGGAACTGAACTTAGGGCCTCATGCTTGCTAGACAGGCACCCTACCACGGTCATAGATTGACAGTCCCATTTTTGTGTTTGGCTTCCGACGCAGGGTCTGGCCAAGTTGTTCAGACTGGCCTTGAATTCACAACAGGCTTCAAATGTGTGTTCCTCTTGCCTCAGCCCCTGGGTAGCTGGACACAGCCTCTGTCCAGGTCCCGCTCTGAGTTTATTTCACTGTGCTGCTGTTTCCTGCTGTGCTTCTCATGCTGTTTGATGATATCAGCGAGCTGAAGGGGGTGGGGGCGGTTAAAGTGGTTAGCATGCTTCTTAAAACTAACACAGACTTAATTTTTTTCCAACTCTGTGATTTCTCAGACAGATTAGTCTCTATTATAGATTCGAGCAGTCTTAATACATGGTTGGTTTCTTTTCCTTAAGTGGAGAAAGCCCATCTTTTCACCACTTCCCTTCCATTTGCCAGCAACACTGTCTGTGCACTCTGGGGCCGGTATGATGTAGCGTAGTCATTGTGAGGCTGTGCCCATTGATGGGAGAGCTCATGTAGCTATCAAGGTGCATAGTCATCATGGAAGTGCTGACTGATGATTGAGGACAGGCAGGGGAAGGACAGTGTGTTGCTTACAGTGACATGCATGTTAGAACTTATTGCTTATTTCTGGGATTTTTTCATGTATGTTTTTAGGCTTCAGTTGATTTTAAGTAACTGATGCTGAAAAAATTAAAACTGTTACTGGGTGGTGGTAGCACATGCCTTTAATCCCAGCACTTGGGAAGCAGAGGCAGGTGGATCTCTGTGAGTTCAAGGCCAGCCTAGTCTACAGAGTGAGTTCCAGGACAGCCAAGGCTACATAGAGAGATCCTTTCTCGGATAAAAAACAAAACAAAACAAAACAAAAAAAAATTAAAAGTGTGGCAAGAGGCAACTGATATATACTCAATTGCCCAAAATCCATTGGCAAAATGATATTGCAGCCTTTTTATTTACAAATTAGATGAACAAGGACACCTCTGGGAGTTATTGAGCAAATTGTACAGGATTGATAGCACCTGATACAGACCGTATGGTTTGTAGATATAGGAGGGCACTGTTAGAAGGCTGGCATAGTGAAGCAGCTTCCTAAGATCTCAAATCATGTTTTGCATGCTGCCATTTTTTTAAATTTTATTTTATTTTATTTTACAATACAATTCAGTTCTACATATCAGCCACGGATTCCTTTGTTCTCCCTCCTCCTGCCCCCCTCCCCTTCCCCCCCTGCCTACCCCCTATTCCCACCTCCTCCAGGGCAAAGCCTCCCCCAAGGACTGAGATCAACCTGGTAGACTCAGTCCATGTAGGTCCAGTCCCCTCCTCCCAGGCCGAGCCAAGTGACCCTGTATAAGCCCCAGGTTTCAAACAGCCAACTCATGCAATGAGCACAGGACCCGGTCCCACTGCCTGGATGCCTCCCAAACAGATCAAGCCAATCAACTATCTCACCCATTCAGAGGGCCTGATCCAGTTGGGGGCCCCTCAGCACATCTGACAGACGACTGATATCCAGAATATATAAGGAACTCAAGAAATTAGACAGCAAAATGCCCAACAGTCAAATTAAGAAATGGGCTATAGAACTAAACAGAGAATTCTCAACAGAGGAAGCTCAAATGGCTGAAAGACATTTAAGGAATTGCTCATCATCCCTAATTATCAGGGAAATGCAAATCAAAACGACTCTGAGATACCACCTTATGTCTGTCAGAATGGCTAAGATCAAACACTGAAGACACCTTATGCTGGAGAGGATGTGGAGCTAGTGGAACTCTCCTCCACTGCTGGTGGGAATGCAAGCTTGTACAACCACTTTGGAAATCAATATGGCGCTTTCTTAGAAAATTGGGAATCAATCTCCCCCAAGATCCAGCTATACCACTCTTGGGCATGCTGCCATTTTTAGAGTCAAGTCTGAGGTTGGGAATGTCCTCATATCGTACACAAAACTGTAAATGGTTCACATGTGGCAGGTAAACATAAAAGTTTTTACTGGCTTCCTCTCTGCCTCAGTCTACCTCCAACATCAGCAGGATTCGCTTATAAAAGTACTTAATGTTTAGTCCAAGGTAGGCATTCGTGTCTTCAAGATGATGGTCTCCTTCCTCAGTCTGGAAATTACCTGCCAGATCTAATGCCAGGATTAGGTTACAGATGCGGACATCTGCATGCCCCTTTTCTAAGAGAAACAGCCCCATGTTCTCTTCTGTCTAGTCTCAGGCTAGACCGCCTGTACATTTGGGAGTATTTTCTGTTTGTTTTTGTTTTGTTTCACATATTTCTGTATTTGGGAAAAGTCATGGCCAGAATGTCTAGGAATATTTATATTATAAACATAGGTAGGTCGATAGATTGAAGGATGGGTAAAATATCTGTGGTTTCTATCCCCCAGGAAGTGTGGCCTCTGCATAAAAGATTGGTGCAAGTCAAGTACAGGCTTTGTATGCGCTTTTGTCAAAGTCAGCATTAGAATATGAGTGGTGTGGTGAGCCAGAGAACAAACACTAGGAAAGGAATGGAGAAGCAGCTTCAGATAGGCTTATAAAAGACATGTGTAATTGTTTCCATAGGAGTTGTTTAAGGAACTCAGGAATGGAGAGCTGAGATTATCTTACTCAGAGAGCATGATAAATAACAGAAATTTAAGTCAAGCCTGGAGGTGCAGGTCTGTGATTCCAGCTGTTTATCAGTCTGGGCAGGAAGGTCACAAGTTCAAGGCTAGCCTGAGTGACTTAGTGAGACCCTGTCCCAAAATAAAAGTAAAAAGAGGGTAGGTGATGTAGCTCAGTAGTACAGAGCTTGCCTAGTGTGTATGAAGCCCTAGATTCAGTCTCTAGCACCATCAAAATAATAATGATAATAATAGAAGATACATGAAGACAGAACACTCTAAAAATAGCAGAAGTTCTTAATTTTTATTTATACATTCCTTAATTATCTGAATGCCTAATTTTATTTAGCTAGCCATCAGAGGACCAGAAGGCCTGCTGCTAGATCATGTCTTCTAGACATGACAGGGAAGTTGTACCCATGACATCTCAACAATATGGTCATCTAGACAGGACCTGCATAATGACAACACCAGATGACATACCAATGTGAATAGGAGAAATCTTAGATGGGTTCAACCACAGATGAAGAGCTCTAGCTAGTTAATGGCTTCTCAGGGAGGGAGAATCAGTCTTCTCCAGGGACATGCCCCCTGATAGTTTCCAATCCCAGCTGGTCAGTCCTAAACACATATACATAGGAGCAACACTAAATGGAATCAGTTGGGATGGAGGGTGTCTGTCTGTCTGTCTGTCTGTCTGTCTGTGTCTGTGTATGTAACAATAATTATAGAAGAAGAGGTCATGAGTTTAAGAGAGAGTTGAGGTGAACATGGGAAGAGTTGGGGGAGAAGGAAGAGTGGAAATGATGTAAATATAATACTCATGAAATTCTCAAAAACAAATAGCTGGCCACATATTAAGTAAATATTTATTTTTCTTTATTTTTGTTTCTCTTCCTATATACGTATACATAGAGAGAGAGAGAGATACACACAGTGTATTTATTATATTCAGCAGGTGTATATGCAATACAAGAATTCTAGGTGTGCCACTGTACATGCCCTTGAAGGGAAGAGAAGGGAAGACTGACAAGGGTTGAGCAGTGTTTTCCAGGGCATCCTAATAGCGGATAGATACGTGGCATTCAGATTCTCATGGCAGCTCTCTAAGACAGGTGGGCGATATCCCCATATGTAAGACAGGTGGGCGATATCCCCATATGTAAGACAGGTGGGCGATATCCCCACCTATAAGATAGGTGGGCAAGCCAGGCAATGATGGCGCACGCCTTTGATCCCAGCACTTGGGAGGCAGAGGCAGGCGGATCTTTGTGAGTTCGAGGCCAGCCTAGTCTACAGAGTGAGATCTAGGACAGCCAGAGCTACACAGAGAAACCCTGTCTCAAAAAACCAAGAAAAAAAAGATAGGTGGGTGATACCCCCATCTATAAGATAGGTGGGCAATATCCCTCCCTATTTTCCGCATGAAGAAATTAGCTTTCAGGTCGAGGTAGTGTCGTGTCTGAGCACTTCCCTAGTGTGTGTGAGGCACCACCAAAACTGCTAATAAATAGTAACAATAAATAATGGTTAAATTTTAAAAAGAGAGAAATAACTCTCAGGGGAAATCTGATAATTTTGTATAGACAGAGTGATCACCTCACTAATCAGGTTATGTATGCTTCCCAAGAATTTGAGGTGAGAAACAGGAGAAAAGGCCAAGACTGTAAATCGAAAGATAAGATGGGCCTAGTGAGCATGCTCAGCAGGGCAGGGCGCTCACCTCCAAGCCTGACAACCTAAGTACAAGCCTAAGAGCCCACGTGGAAGGAGAGCATTGACTCCCACAAGCTGTTTTCTCACCACAAGCATACTATGCACACACACACACACACACACACACGCACACACACACACACACTCACACACCACAGAGTAAATAAATGTTAAAAAAGAGATAAGAGAGAGAGAGAGAGAGAGAGAGAGAGAGAGAGAGAGAGAGAGAGGTCTGTAATGACACAGGAGAATGAGGAGGTGGGCCTTTAAAAACTGTAAGTAGAAAACCAAACTGTCAGTCAGCTTTCTTTTGCGGTGACAAAATCCCTGTGGTAAAGTCAGCTCGAGTCAGTTTGGGCTCAGGTGTCAGGGATTTCAGCCCGTGACTGGTTGGCCTCATTGCTTTGGGTCTAGAGTGAGGCAGGATATCATAGTGGAAACATATGGTGGGACAAAGCTGCTTTATTTCATGGTGACCAAAAACAGGTATAGGGAGGCAGACCAGGGTCCCCAAGTCCCCTTCAAGGGCCACACCCCAATGACCTGATTCTTTCTAAGCAGGCCCAGCTCCTAAGTGGTTCCACATCTCCCGGTAGCACCAAAGACTGGGACTAAGCCTTTTAGCACTTGGTCTCTGGGGGACATTTAAAGTACAAAGGAAGCCAAGAAACAAAACAAAACAAAACAAAACAAAAAAATGTAGACAGGAGAATAAGTGGCCTGGGATTTCAGTTCAGTGGTTTTAGCTTCCAGGAGAGTCGTCCTGTTGTCTAAGGGTGGAAGTGTCACTCCTGGGAGTAAGCTTTTCTAGAGCAGGTCTTAAAATCATAGGGTTCCTAAACTTCATCCGGTGAGCCCAAGGCCGTCTGTCCTGGAGTCTTCCGAGGTCCTGAAAGCTGCTGCCCCGATGGCGTTCTACCCTACTGCCTGCACAGTCAGTCCTCTGTCTTTCTGGACTAGCTAGAGGGCATAGTGCTCTATCAAACCACACTCCCTCGGGAGGCAGTCTGGGCATGGACTCTCCAGGCTTCTGGCCCCGGAAACTGGGAGCTGGCAGAAAGCGGAGTGAACCGTGGTTGACAACAAACAAGCCAATATGTGCTCCACCAAGAGTGGGAAGCTGTCTCTGTATTTTAAGGACCAGATGAAGTGGGTGTCAGCGATACTTTCTAAAGGAAACCTTAAATGCGAGGATGGATTAAAGGGGAACAGCAGCTGGGAAGTCTGTCCAGAGGCCATTTCGCCAGCCTAGAGCACGGTAGTGATGGTAAAGAAGAAGACCTACAACTTCACAGTAGATCAAATATGCACGAGTGACGTGTCGGGGGTAACCACACATTTACTGTGGTGTTGCCCTGCCTAAGGTGGGCAATGCTAGGAGAGGACTAGTGAGAAGTTACAGTTCCACTCAGTTTCTGACGAGTATCAGTGTCTAAAAGTAATTGCTGTAATGGAGAGTCATTGCAGCGTGTCCAGTAAGCAATCAGTGAGGGGGAGCCAATCCTTCGTGACAGTACAGACAACTCCAAGCCCCTTCCCCAGCCCGCCGAGTAAAGGCAGCAGTTCTGAAACCTCACAGGCACAGCCAAGCAAGGAGGGAAAAGCAAGTTCTACATAGGCAACGATCATTCATCTGGACACTAATGCTGCCAGAGGGGCGGGACGGAGCCCCAGAAAACTTCGAGGCAATAAGGATCGAAGCAAAAGAAAAACGGTTCAGTCGCCAAAGAAGAAGATCAGAGGCATTATTATGTGACAGAAGTTATAACAATCAAAATTATGAAAGACTTTTGTTTTATGTTGTGTCTGAGAAAGCACAGCCAGGGTGAGAGGGAATAAAAAGGAAGGAGAGAAAGAGTGGCCGTATTAATATGGATATCGTTATGTCGGATATAAATTTTAAAAGAACAGCCCTAAATTATTTGAAGTGAAAGGCAGACTGTGAGGAGAGAGGTTGAAAACGTGAAGAGAATAAGCCCCATAAGTGAGTGGAATCAAAGACAGGCTGAATAATGTAAAGTGTGAACTCGAGGGATGAGAAGCAAAGGCCAAGATAAATTACAGGAGGTGAAAGCGGCAGCGGCCGCAGAGGGAAGAGGGACCAG
This sequence comes from Peromyscus eremicus, assembly GCF_949786415.1. NCBI lineage: Eukaryota > Metazoa > Chordata > Mammalia > Rodentia > Cricetidae > Peromyscus > Peromyscus eremicus. The sequence continues at coordinate 72,626,930 of NC_081421.1, forward strand.
AAACAAACAAACCAAAGTCAGATGCAAACGCCACGTGGAGCAACAGGACCAGGTGAAAAAAATTAAAATGTTTTTAATCCTCTTATAAAAAAAAAAAAATCAAAACCCCACAGAATTGTAAGAAAAGAGTCGGGGATCTGACATGAGGCAAGACGCACACAGCGTCATTGTGGAAACTAAATGTGTTTTCTGTTTAGTGGGGTGGCTTTGTGAGTCTGGAACCATTTTGACATGTGGAAATATTCATTTTGATGTGCTTAAAGTGTATTGATTATGGTAATTGTTTTTTCTGTGTTAGTTGCAGTCCATTGTGATTTCCTATGGGCTACTGTAATTGCTTTTTAACCTGCTCTGTTGGCTAATTTGGGCTGGGGGAGCCAAGGTGACCTCTGCATATGGGCCTCACTATAATTACTAGGTAAGAGTAGCGAAGACCAGCCGAAGAGAAATTGACAAAAGCAGGCCATGTGCTTGTGTACCCCAGAGAGGAGCCCGTGCTGAACGGAGGGTCCGGAGTAGCCATGCCACTTTTACCACTCACTCAGCCACTGGCCTTCTGCTCCAGTGCCTTTAGCTCTCCCAGGCCCTCTGCAGCTTCCCCAATCTACTTTTGCTGACCTCAGAAAAGGAGGAAGCACTTCCTAGTTCACAGCCTCGGCCATGCTTTCACCTTGTCACTCACTTTCTGTTTTTCTTATGGCAGAGTTCTCAGAAGTCCTATAAAATAGTTTATATTTGGGAGTTGCCTGTCGGTCTCACGTATACTTTGTACCCAAGTCTGGATTGTCATCTGGTCTATGGCCATCCCTGGGGTTGAGCATTGGTATTTCTGTTTTCTCAATGCGTGAGTTGGCCATTAAAAGAAAGATGATCTTATTTGAGAAATCAGTATGACTCCCATAAGGCCATATACGTCTCTTGCCATTCTGTCCTTCATCGTATCAAACATTAGTGGGTAGTTGTCATATCAATTGCTTCCATGTATTGAGGTTTTACTATCAGGAGCACCCCTTGGTAACCGTAGAAACAGCCGGAAGAGGATGGTGCCATCATTACCTCAGTTTGTGGAGGGATTGAAGGCTTGGGAAGAGGGAGAAACTCGAGATGGTAACTCACTGCTTCTTCCAAATTAAAATTCCTTGATCAGAAGCTGCAGTTGTGTTATCAGACCTAACCCCACAGCCAAGCATTTAACATTGAAATCACCTGTCTCCACCCATGGGCATGCTTCCCGGATTCCACCCCAAGATTCCATGCTTTGAAGTGCACATGCAGGAATGAGAGCATCATAAATAGATTCTCTGCGTTCTGGGTGGGTTTTTTTTTTTCCCACATCCTCATTTCTTAATGAATACACATTTTTAGTTAAAAGTCAAGTTTCCTTAGTCCTTTTTCTCAAATCATTTTCTTCCCTCTCTAAAAGCAGTTACAGGGGGTTTCGGTATGTCTTGTTTTTCCCCCTTCTTTTTTATCATCATGATCATCATTGCTATCTGTCTTTCAGTCCTGGAGATTCATCCCTGTGTCTTAAACGTCTGAGGCAAGTGCTGAATCACTGAACCACAGCTTCAGCCTTTACCAGGTTGCTCTAATCATTGCAGACCTGCGCATCTATAAGAATATGTTGCGTTTGAACGTATACTTTCATAATTTACATAAATGTCAGTGTACTCCTCACATGCTCTGCAATTTGCTTTCTTTAAGACCCATCTATGTTGTACTTTGAGATTTCCATTTAAGTTCCCAGGGCATATTAACTGTCCTCCGGTTACAGTGACTTGAAATGAAGGCGCATATTGCCGAAAGATCTCAAATCATTTCTTGTTTGATGAGGAGGGAAAACTCTGGCCGGAAGAGCTGTCTGCCATCTCTAATTTGAAGACTGGGTGGGGGTATCTTTCAAGTGTGAGCCGCAGCTCTGAGGTAAAAGCATCTGGTCTAGGCTGGAGTAATCTGTGCTGACTGGGTGAGGGATGAGGAGTGGCTTTTAAACACAATTATGTGCAGCGCATGTGCTATTGAGGATGCCATGGCTCCCTCCCGGCAAGATCCCGTCATGCTGGTGTTGATGGCTGCACTCCTTTGCGATGGGTGAAACAGAACCAGAGTAGACAAACATCTCTTCAGCATTTGTCTGACACACAGATAAAGACTCGGGTCTCGGTGTTCCCTCTGTAGTTGGTGAACATTTGTTGAACACCAATAGTGAAGTAGACACAGGACATGCAGCTGCTTGCAATACCATTTCCGGCTAAGAAGGAGCCTTGCTGAGTTTTCTGTCTGTGTTTTATTAAAGGTCCACACACGTTCCTGTCGGGGAGGATCAAGTCCAGCACATGGAACTTGTTCAGGATCTAGCTCGAAGTTTCAACCAGAAGTATGGGGAGTTGTTTCCATTGCCCAAGTCCATTCTCAGTAAGTGACAAGAGGGTGGTTATGAAATCTGGGCACACACTGAAGAGTAAGTGGATTGGAGACCTGGAACTTAGCTGGGACTAAATTTGGGATTCTTAACTGGAATCCTTTTTGTTTGGGGTTATGTGGGACTAGGAGATGATATTGGAGTCTAGAAAATATAAAAAAAAAATTATGAGCTGGGCTGTGTCAGTGCACACCTTTAATTCCAGCACTAAGAAGGCAGAGGCAGGCGGATCTCTGTGAGTTCCAGGCCAGCCTGTCTACAGAGTGAGTTTCAGGACAGGCTCCAAAGCTACACAGAGAAATCCTGTCTCAAAAAGGAAAAACAAAATTGTAAAATATGGGAGAAACTTTTTTAAAAAATCATAATTTTAGTTTCTAAAATATATGTCAATAGTTTATATAAAATAAGATTTTATTTGATAGAGCAAATTACATGCCCTATTTTACGCATAAGCCAACTAAGGCTCAGCATGTGTTCAAGTCACATGTCCAGCTGATCACAGAGCTGAGCCCTGTCAGCTCTTCTGATCCCAAAGCCTCACCCTTCTTAACATTCACAGTAAGACAAATGTCAGGAGAATGAGAAGTGCTCAGTCATAGTCCAGACAAAATGAGGAAGAGTGGATGATCCCCAAAGGTGGTTTTCTGAGATGAACAGGAGAGATGGGGCAGTGCATCTGAAATGCCAGCCTCAGCTCTGCTAGGGTATCTCATGTGTTGAAGTCAACCTCCTTTTTAGCAAACAGGATTTCTATTGCTGTTTTACCCACTTCAGTTTCATCTTTAATAGCCATAAACAAAGCAGGTATCAATAACACTGGAGTATGAAACATAACCTAACACCCCCCTCTCTCTGCGTGTGTGTATGTGTGTGTGTGTGTGTGTGTGTGTGTGTGTGTGTGTATGTGTGTGTGTGTTTCTATGACTGTGTGTATGTGTGTGTGCATGTGCCTGTAAATTTATAATTCTGTGTAGAGATGTGGAAGGATTGCTACAGATGGTTAAATGAAGCATTCCTACAGCAAGGTGGGAAGTGGAGGCAGGAGAATGGCCAGCTGGCCTAGGGGATGCTGCATGGTGGCAGAAAAAAAAAGATAACCTGCCTCAAAACAGAGTGGATGATGAAAACAGATTCCCAGAAGTTGCCCCTGGCCTCAAACTCTCCATGGCACGTATGTATCTGTACATACATCCACACACACAAGTTTTTAAAAATATAGATTGTGTTCACAGAGCCATCTTGGCACTCGCCAAGTGTGCACAGCATAGGCAGTATAACCAGCATAATTCTGTTTGTGCCAGTTACACACTGGATGAATCACTACCCATACATGATGTGGATATTGCATTATCAAGACCTGTTTCTGGTGTCTTTACTTCCACATTTGATAAACTGCTCAAATTCTTCAAGATGAAGGTGTGCTATTTGTGCAGTCAGATAATATCTCTGGTATTTTTGGTGTCTTCGAGATCTAGATTGTAACAGTCTTGATGACTTGTCTTCTTTTCACTAGCATCCATGAAGAAAGTGAAATCCCTCCGTGATCCCTCTGCTAAAATGTCAAAATCGGACCCCGACAAACTGGCAACTGTTGGAATAACAGACAGCCCAGAGGAGATCATGCAGAAATTCCGCAAGGCTGTGACGGACTTCACGTCGGAGGTCACCTACGAGCCGGACAGCAGAGCTGGCGTCTCCAACATGGTGGCAATCCATGCAGCGGTGTCAGGCCTCTCTGTGGAGGAGGTGGTGCGCAGGAGCGCCGGCCTGGACACTGCGCGCTACAAGCTGCTGGTGGCGGATGCTGTGATCGAGAAGTTTGCTCCAATCAGGAGAGAAATTGAGAGACTGAAAATGGATAAGGACCATTTAAAGAAGGTTTTACTTGTTGGATCTGCAAAAGCCAAAGAATTAGCCTGTCCTGTGTTCGAGGAGGTGAAGAAATTGGTGGGGATTCTGTAGGAAAGTCAGCCAGTCACCTGCACTCCAGTCAAGACAACTTTCCTCTGGCAGATTTTAGTCTGTACATATTTGGTTTGATGAGTGCTTCCAATCGATGTTCTAATTCCATCAGCAAATGCTATTATCAGGAGAGCTGAAGCAGGTGCAGCTCTCTGCACCCCAGTTAACTGAGGCACCGTATTTTGGGTCTTAAGTATTCCGACATACTTGACAGCTAAACAATAACTGAGCTATGATGTGTCACTGAAGTTTTTTCCGGTCCTGCCCAGCCCCACAGACCCCCCACAAGCCACTTATAATATAATCACTCAGAAGCTTATGTGAATTAAAACTGCTTAGCCACTAGCTCAGGCCTACCATTGACTAGCTCTTACATTTAAACTAACCCATTTCTGTTCATCTACATGTCGCCACGTTTTTTTGTGGCTTTACCTATGTGCCATTACATGCTGCTCCCTGGATGGCAAGCTGGCATCCTGACTCAGCCTTCCAGCCTTCCCACAATTCTCTTTGTCTGCTTATCCCGCCTATACTTTCTGCCTGGCTACTGGCCAATCAGCATTTTATTTATCAACCAATCAGAGCAACACATTCACAGCATGCAGAGCGGTATCCACAGCAGTGATGTGTGCTTATTTGTGCCATCTGTACTGTGACAGGTGCACTTTGTCTATCTCTGAACCCTTTGTAAAGCTGTACATAGAGGTCCTATGCTGTAATCCTGAATCTAGTAGTTTTTGGAGTTCTTCAAAACAGGTTGATTCTTACAGCTCATGTGTCACCGAGATGATGTTTATAACCTCAAGTATTTGAGTGACTTAACTTGGGCCAGCAAGGTGGCTCAGGCTCAAGTCTGACAGTCATGTTGAGTTCATCCTCAAGACCAACGTGGTGGAAAGAGAAAATTGACTGGCAAGTTGTCCTCTGACCTCCATTTGTGCACCTTGGTATAAATACACACACACACACACACACACACACACCACCACCAACAACAACAACAACAAATAAATAAAAATATAATAATCTAATACAATAATCTACCTAACTTCTGCTTGTTTCCCAAGAAGCCATGCAGGCTTATTCCAGCAAATGTTGGTTCTTAAATTCAGAGATTCAGGAGGTCAGCATCTGAGAGCTGTTGTATTACCTCAGTTTCATTTACTTATTATGCAGGGCCAAGTTGTTGTCTCATGTGTCTTCCCCGCCCCCCACCTCCCACTTTTTTTATTTTTTGAGACAGGGTTTCTTTGTGTAGCCTTGGCTGTCCTGGATCTCATTCTGTAGACCAGGCTGGCCTGGAACTCATAGAGATCTTCCTGCCTCTGTCTCCCAAGTGCTGGGATTAAAGGCATGTGCCACCACTGCCTGGCTGGATCGTGTTCTTAATAAGCACTTTTATTTTTATACCCATCTCAGTTTAGTCTCACCAACCCCTCCCTCTGGCACACATTGGAGAGGAGTTACATTTTACACATAGTGGAACCAGGGGGCAGAAGGTAGAATTAGCTCGTACAGCAAAGGTAGAATTAGCTCGTACAGCGTCACTAAGTAAGAAGCAGACCCAAGAGTGAAGCCCTTTCTCCCTACTCCCACAACGAGTGCTTTTTAACAATTCTCCCCAAAGCCCCGAGAGCCAAAGTTTTGAACCTCCAAACATTCCAGTTTTGAAGATAGGTACTAGAAAGACAAAGCCTGAAATAGTGATTTTATTTGTATCAACTCAGCTAGTTGATACAAACAAAACCTCAGACGTGGGTCCCAAGACCTCGCTTCTAGATGGCAGAGACGCCTGCTTGTTGTCTCTGCCAGACTCCAGTGGGAGTGAGGACTGAAGCCTCCAATATTGCCAGTGAAGGGAAGCGTCTCATCTTACGTCTGCCCCAGTCTCTAGGAAATCACAAACCACCCAGACATAGATCTCCACTTCCATGTTCACACCTGAAGACAGAAATGGCAGTCCTGGCTTGCACACGAAGGCCTCATATCAAGATTGATTTTGCAAGGACCAGCAAGGTGGATCAGCAGAAAAGGGCGTTTGATGCCAACCAAGCCTGACTACCTGAGTTCAGTCCCTGAGATTCACATAGTAAATGGAGAGACCTGGCTCCCCAAAACATGCTTTGACTTACACACACACACACACACACACACACACACACACACACAGAGAGAGAGAGAGAGAGAGAGAGAGAGAGAGAGAGTGAGAGAGACCACAGTGGCATACACAAGCCTGTTCACATACAAATAAATGTTTATTTTTTAATTTTAAGATTGATTTCACAACACACACCATTGTCACTTTAGACAATTGGGACTAGGAGACACGGCATCCCAGAGTCAAGATTAAAACACAAACTTGACTCAGGGAAAAGATACATTTTACCTTTTTTATTGTCGTTGTTGGGGTGGCATGTTGTTTTCTTAATTCATTTATTTATTAGTGTGTATATTTGTGTGGCAGGCTCATGCCAAGGCATGCTACACCTGGCCCGTTATGTGCCATGAGGAAGGAGAGAGACAACACATGGGTATCAAAGATTTTATTAAATCACCACGTAAGCGGATCACTAATCAATCAGGGCTGCAGGACAGGGACTCGAGAGCCTTGTTTCTCCTGACAGACCAAGGAGGGTCAGAAACAGGTTTATAAGCATGAAAATCACAAATATTTGTTGCCAAGTTATGATTATAATTTTCACCAATCAGGATTTAGAGATTAGGGGCTTCCTTGAATGTTCCATCATTGTCAACCTTTACAATGCAAGCCTTTCAGTCCAGCCAATCAGATTCATTTGTTCTTTCGGTGGTTAAGAACAGCTATAATGTTTCTAGAAAACTAAAGATGCTTAACAACTATTTGTAAGGTTTAGGGAGGAGATTGATCAGCCATTGGAAAGTTCTTGGTTTGCCTAGGAACCTGAACTTTATTTCACCCTACAGGGTAAAGTCTAAAGTGCTTAAGCCAAGGTGCTTTTGCCTGCTCCCTTCGATATCTGTCAGGGTTGGAGGATGATGTATGGGACCAGTTCTCTCCGTCCACCATGGGGGTTCCAGGGATCAAAGTCAGGTCATAAGGTATGTTTCCCTGTTGAGCCATTTTACTGGCCCCTACATTTTATCTTTTAGATCTTTGTCAGAGATGTCTGTAATCTGAGGGCATCACTGGACATGTTTCTTCCAAGGATCTTTTTACTTTCATTTTATTTTAATTTTGTTTAATTGTGTGTGTGTGTGTGTGTGTGTGTGTGTGTGTGTGTGTGTGCATGTGCGTGCACACATGGGTGCATGAGCACATGCTCATGTGCGTATACATGCCACAGTACATGTGTGATGTCCAATGCCAATTTGCGTGAGCTGGTTTTATTCCACTCTGTGGGTTCCAGGGGTCAAACTAGACTGTCAGGCTTGGCAGCAGGCACCTCTACCTGCTGAAGCATCTCACCAGCACCTTTCACTTTCCCTGTTAAGGAAGCCTGTTAGGAAAACTGGAAATTATATCTATCAAACCAGTTGCCTGTTTATCTGTGTGGTTTTTACCCCCTGGCAACACTTCTGTCTACTGGGAATTAAAGACAACATGGAAAAGATCTCCAAAAGTGGAGGTGGGAGGAAGCATTAGAACGGGATAACCTCTGAGGAGCAAAGTCAGTGCACTGGTAGACTAGAGTTGACTGCATCCTGTTATTTAAGACTCCTACTGCATAAAATCTAAATTTGCCATAATAATTAAGATTCTTGCTCAATGCATTAGTGTTCTCCAGGGGAAAAATCAAATAGGACACATAGAAACAGGGGGAAAAAAAAGGAGTTTATTGGGGGCTGAAGAATGGCTCAGTGGTTAATGGCATATACTCTTCTTGCCAAGGACATGCAGTTTGTTTCCCAATACCCATGCTGGGCAGCTCACAACTGCCTGTAACTCCAGCTCTAAGGGGATCTGATATCTCTGGACTTAGCATACACCTATACTCATATGCACATAGCATATATATATATATATATATAATACATATATATATATATATATATATCCTAAAAAAAATAATTTGTTGTATGGATTGGTACAAAAATTGGAGAAAAAAGTCAAAATCATAGTATGTTTGTTGTCTTCAATCGAGGGACTCAGGAGAATAGTGTGATCCAGTCCAGATTTAAAGGCTAAATAATCAGTGGTACACTCAGTCCAAGGCTTTCAGAACCTAGAGACTGGCATGGGAGCTCCTGTGTAAGTCCCAGAGTCTGAAGACCAGACTTTGGCATTTCAAAATGGACCAGCTCAAGGAAAGAACAAGTTGGCCTTTCCCAAGTTTTCGAAGTGATCCCTCAATGGATTGGCTGGGGCCTGGCCACATTGACAATGATAAGTCTTTGTTTACTGACTCAGCTTCCAGTCTTTTCTAGAAATAACCTTACAGTACACCAAAAAGGAAAATAGGAAGTTTCACCAGCTATCTATGCAACACAAGCTGACACATAATGTCAACTGTTGCACCCAGTCACCTCAAAAAGTTGATCAAAGAACAAAGGCTACAACCTGGATATGTTTTTCACATCTCTTCCCATTTCATTCACAGGCCTAGAAAAAAAAAATTTTTGAGACAGGGTCTCTACTTAGCCTTGACTGCCCTGGTCCACTATGTAGACCAGGCTGGCCTTGAACTCACAGAAATCCACCTACCTCTGCTTCTTGGATGCTGGGATTAATGACTTGCACCACCATGCTGGTCCAGAGATCTTTTTTAATATAAATGAAGAATTGGAAATAAATACAACTATGGTTGACTTCCAAAGGTAATTTTGGTGGTTGTTTCCTGTTTTTTTGTGGAGAATGGGAATGGTAAAATGTTTCAGATAGTAGTGGTCAGGCATCTTGGTGCTCTGTAACTTTGCCTACTGACAAACACAATGGTAGGTTTATCTTCACAGGCACTTCATAAACAGTTATCAGAGTAATGTCAGCAAATGGGCTAGAGACTTCTAAAGAAGTATGATTTCTGTCCTCCCCACCCCCCAATCCTTCTTGATGCTCACCATAAGCATGGTTATCACAACACAACTACCAAAACTGTTGGGTTCTCACTGTCTATTAGGCACCGTACTAAATGTCTTAAGACGATAAGACAGTCCATCACTGTAATTATATAAAGAAAACTTTACTTACTTACTTACTTACTTACTTACTTACTTACTTACTTACTTACTTTACATCCTGACCGTAGCAGGCTCCACTCTCTCCTTCCCTCCCACTCTCTTCCCCTCTCTTTCTCTCCTTCTCCCTTCTCAATCCACCCCTCTTTCATATTCACTCAGAAAGGGGCGGGCTTTCTATGGGCATCTGCAAAGCATGGCATATCAAGCTGCCATAAGACCAAGCACCTCCCCCTGTATTCAGGCTGGGCAAAGTAATCCAGCATGAGGAATAGGATCCCAAGAGCCAGCCAAAGCACCAGGGACAGCCCTGCTCCCATTGCCAGGAGTCCCACAAATAGACCACTCTACACAACTGTCACACATATGCAGAGGGCCTAAGTCGGTCCCTTGCAGGCTCTCTGGTTGTTGAAAACCATGTACTTTTATTTTCTTTCAGTTTTGAGGTTTCAGTCCATGATTGGTTGGTCCATTTTCTTTTGTGCTTGCCTCAGGACAGTGCATCCAGACTACATATGACTAAGGCTGACAATAAGCTATCTGTCATGGTTGGGAAGTGCACCCAGCATTGTTCAGTTCCTGATAATGGTAGAGACAGGATTCCAACACAACTTCTAAGGGGTAGAATTAGGATCCAGAGTCTTGCAAAGCCACTAGGTCCCCTTGCACAACATGTTCTGGTACACATGACTACTGTGTGCCCTAAAGACAACACTGTTGGATATTTCCATGTAAATTTAAATTAATTAAAATTAAATTTAAAAATTGCTTCCTTGTCAGTGTTTTCAAATTCCATATGGCTAGTGGGTGCCAGACAGTGCAGAGGACTTGCCCATCATGGACCTGTTTATTGGACAATGCTGCTGTGAGGCATGGAGTTTACCTGTGATTGAAATAGATCAAGAACATGGAATGGGACTCTTCCTGGAGGGGTCCTCCTGAGGACAGTATAGTTTCTCCATATAGTTTTAAAAGAAAAATAAACATAATGCGCTATCAAGCATTATATATTGCCATACACTGGGAATTAAGTATACTTCGATGCAATATCGCATTTGTATCAACCCTAAAGATAGAAATTCTTAATTCCACTCTTTAAAGTGAGAAAGCCTACTCAGGAATATGTCTAAAGCCACATGCTTATTATTAGCTTCAAGTTTCTTCTTATTTGGAGTCTGAGGTATACCTTGACTAGCAAGCCCTAAGCAGTGGGCTGACCTTGCTAGTCCACAGTCTTCTCTTCTGTACTCCATTATATTCTCAGTCCTTATATTTTCCTGTTCTGCCCCCTCTGCTTCTCCTGTTCTTCCTGCTTGTTTCACTGTTCTTATAATTATTCCCAAAAACTTCATTCATGCACACAGTACAGCCCTTAGCCTTTGTTCCCAGCCAAGTGGCCTGTATCTGTTCGGAGTTAAAAGGAATGACTGTGCCATGTGGCAGTTCTTGGTCTCCTTAACATGAGGATTCATCTGTGTCGTCATTAACTATGTGCTATCCCTGTGTGATCACTTTTTTTCATTCTGTCAATGTGGTGGCTCTTTTGAAATTTTTTGCACAGGAAGAGTCAGTTCCTGCCTGAAACTGATCTGAAAACAGATTGCCTATCATTAGCAATTAGGATTTTCCAGCACCCTGGGGCACAACAGCCAGGAGGCTTTACTGCTTATCATTTTAAGCTCTCATATGTTAACTCTCAACAATCCTGTTTTGTTGATTACATAGGGATTGTTTCTTTGTCTAGGAAGGAGACTGGGGTCCAGTTCATTACAAATTTGTCTTCAGATATGCAGTCCAACACTGTGTTCAAGTTTATGATGGCTCTACCTTGTGAGAGCAACGACGGAAATGCAATATACCTATTATTTAGCAGAAGACACACAGAGATGCAAGTTAGCAAATACTGGATCAGCTTGGGAATGAGCAATTAACATGGATACTCAGGGGGAAAGATGCCACGTATCAGGGATAGGAGAAAGGATTTTCTTTTCTTTTTTTGTTGTTTGTTTGTTTGTTATTTTTTTATTTTCTGTGTGAGTGTTTTTCCTTCATGTGTATGTGTCCACTACTTACATGCTTGGTGACCACAGAGGTCAGAAGATGGCATCAAATCCCCTGGAACTGGAGTTATAGATGTTTGTGAACCACCATGTGGGTGTTAGGAATCCAACCCAGATCCTCTGCAAGCCATCTCTCCAGCCTGTGTTTCTACATTCTTAATACCTCGCAACTGGGATTACATTCCACCAGAAGCTTCAGCGTTAAACCACATTCAAACCATACAAAATGTCACACTCAGTGGTCTTCACATAAATAAAATATTTCATATCTAATATAACTGTGTCGGTTCTATAGAATACACTCTTCCCTATGAGCTCCCCACCCTAACCCACATATACATCAGGCCCACAATTATTTTCAAAAGGTATTTCTAAAAAGCAGATGATGTGACTTAAGATTCTATTTTGAACTCTGATTTAACAGATTTCACTTTTTTGAGTAATATTTAAAGATACAGGCTCTACCTTGGAAGAAAGCCATGTCCTGTTTTAGGTACATGGATGCTGTGAAGAATAAATGCTGTGTGCTGGCTCTTTCTACAGGGTCTTACCACAATAGCATATCCCACAGTAAAGCCCTGTGAGCATTGTCAATTCAAATAAATGGGCTATCCAGAGAGTGCCTTGAATTTTCAAAACCTGCTCCCAATAAGAGGGGGTTATGTGATGATTTTTTAAATTAAACTTTGTGAGTTATCAAGACATGGCAATGGGAGCTAGCCCTGGGGATAGAAGTGTTCTGGTCATGGACAGTCAGTGAGCAAGGAGTGTCCTGTTCCTAAGCACTATTCCAGAAGAAAATGTTTGTACTGGAAGAGGAGGTCTACTCATGCTTTAGGATGGTTTCTTCACTGGGTCTCTACAGAGAAAATGAATGAATAATGAGATTCCAAAAGTTGTTGACCTTTTGGCAGATTCTTCTTTGTTAGCCCCGCCCTCTTTGCTTGCTGGTGTTCATTCAGCCTCAATCCTGCTCAGCTGCAAGCTCAGCTCAACAACAGTTCTCTGATAAGTGTGCAGCATGGTCATGAACATCTGCCCCTGAAGCTTCCCACACTTGCTTCTCTTCCCCACATCTAAGATGATGCCAGACCAGGCTACCACCCCTGCTTCTCTTTAACAAGCAAACCAAACAAATACATCCCCAAGGCCAAGCAACCCTTCTAGTTGAGCACGTTATAACTTATACACTGCCACTTGTCACCAAAGGGAAGTTCTTTCGTGAAATTTTCGTAGATTATTACTGTCTTGATTATTACTCCCTTGATACTCGACGCTACTGAAATCAAACACGCGTGACCTCTGTGTAGTCATGGTATGTCTGAACTCCTGTGTCCTTCCCACCATTCTATAGCAACTGTCCTCGTATACCTCACCTACTCTCAGCCCTATGGTCATTTCTGTGGCAGCCACTATCATGATTTCCATGCCATAGTCTACAACTAGATAACCATCAAACCATCTGTTGCCCCACATCCATCTATTAAGAAAAGAGTTCTCAGGTGCACTGTGACATGCTGGCCACATTGAAGTCAACAGAAAAGATTGTATTGTTTGATCTGTATCAACGCCAAATTAACAACCTCAGTACTGATTAGTATTAAGCATAATTTTTTCCTTTTCTCCTTTTAGAAAGAATGCATACATGTACATAAAAAGCCTTATTGTATTTACTGCTCAGGTTTTCACTACTTCGTTCAGAGATTTATCATAGATTTTTAGTAACTGCTAACTCTCTTTGAGCATTCACCCTTCCCTTCGTTCTTGTTAGTAATAGGACCATCTCTCTGAATTTCAGCAGAGATCTCAGCCCCAGGTAGGTCCTCCATTTCCCAACTTGCAGTGAGGTAAGTGTGATGGCTGTTCTTGGTTATCAATTTGATTGCATCTGAAATTAACTAAAACCCCAAAATAGAGGGACACACCTGTGAGGGATTTGTGCATAATTTGAAGTGGGAAGGTCTATTTCTAACCCAGATCTTTGAGGTGGGAAGACAAGCCTTTAATCCAGAACTTTGGGGGTGGAAAGACCTATCTCTAATCTGGGCCACACCTTCTGCTGGAAACAGATGTAAGGACATGGAAGAAGGAAGGTTTTTGTTGCTTACTGGCTTACTCCTCCTGCTTACAGAATTCAGGACCTCCAGCCCAGGGATGAAACCACCCACAGTGTGCTGGGGTCCTCCCCTCATCAGTCACTAATTAAGAAAATACCCTAAAGGCTTGCCTACAGCCCAATCTTATGGAGGCAATTTTTTTTAATTCTTCTCTCATACAATACATACCAACTGCAGTTTCCCCTCCCTCCACTCCTCCCAGCCTTGCCCCACCTTCTCTCCTCTCCTTCACATCTACTCTTCCTCTGTTTCCCCTCAGAAAAGAGCAGGCCTCCTAGGGATATCAATCCAACACAGCATAACTAGTTACAATAAGACTAGGCAAAAACCCTCATGTAAGGGCTGGGTGAAGCAACCCAGTAGGAGGAAAATGATCCCAAGATTATGCAAAAGAGTCAGAGACACCCCTTTCCAACCCACTGTTAGGAGTCTCACAAAAACACCAAGCTAAACAACCATTATATATATATATAATGCAGAGGACCAAGCACAGACCCATGCAGGCTCCATGATTACCACTCCAGTCTCTGTGAGCCCCCAGTCTCTCCTGAACCCTCTTCTGTGGCATTCTCCAGTCTCCAAGGGGAGGAACCCAATGGTGATCTCTAATTTGGGCTCTCTCTCTCTCTCTGCCTAATGTTTGGCTGTGGGTCTCTGTTGTGGGATATTTATACACTGTGTGAAGATGTATTTGCTGTGATTGGTGTAATAAAGAGCTGAATGGCTAATAGCTAGACAGGAAGTTAGGCAGGACTTCCAGTGACAGAGAGGACCCTAGGAAGAAGAAAGACAGAGATGCCAAGAGACACGGAAGAAGCAGGATGGGCGGTATGTGACAGAACATAGATTAATAGAAATGGGTTAATTTAAGTTATAAGAGCTGGTTAAAAACAAGGCTAAGCTCAGACCAAGCTTTTATAATTAATAGTGTCTCTATCATTATTTAGGAGCTGGCTGGTGGGACAGAAAAATATTCTTTATAGGTCTCTACATCTGCTTCAATCAGTTGATGGTGGGAACTTCTCTGATGATGATTGGGCTAGGCACCCACCTGTGACTATAGTAGAATAGCATTAGGAATAATATTTTATTGATTTTTTTTCTATCCTAGGTCGCTGGGCTATCCAGGTTCCGGTTCCTGGTCATCCAGGCAGTGAGTGTCAGGCGTGGGCTCCCTTTCGTGGCAGTAGGCCTCAAATTAGACCAGTCATTGGTTGGCTACTCCCACAAGTTCTGTCAGAGGCATTTTCTTAATTGAGGCTCCCTCCTCTCAAATGACTTTTGCTCGTGTCGAGTTGACATAAAACTATCCAACACAATGAATTTGTTCTAGCCAATAGCCAAGAAAATTAAAGGTGACGAGCAACTTCCGGATCTAATCTTTTTCAAAGGAAACTGCTTTTCTTTCTAGAGCAGCACATTTGACTTACTGATAGAAAACAGAAAAGAAAGATGGAAGGAGTCAGCCCTGCAGCCTGGGTGCCTGGACTCAGTCAGCCCTGCTGCCTTCTATGCCTGTCTTACCCACCACACTGGCTCCTCTATATGATTAATAACCTTTGTCACACTTAAGCAGCTTCCTCTTGGGCTCTCTGTGTTACAGTATGCTGGGCGCTAACCATGCTAGTTTCTTGCGTAATGGCCCCTCTACAGCTTGTTTTATTTAACCTTGTGCAGGTAACATTTCTTGTGCTAAGGCAGAGGTCCAGCAACTATGTCCCCCAGACCAGATGTGCCAAGATCTCCTGGGCACATACTTGTTAACTATTCAAATCCTGTCTCCACCTAGAAGCTACTGAATGAGAAACTGGCAATGAAGCTTAACTATGAGTTTTTAATTTGAGGTGAAATGGATATATAGACATTTAAGAATCACTGTACTGAGGATGAAGGCCCCCCCACAAAAAAATTAATAAAAGCCAGTCTCTGTCTTCAACATGTTTACATTGGTGAGAGTTAATCAGTCATAAAAACACTTGTTATCTTGACTCTCTGCTATTTCCTGTCTTTTCCTTTTAGAAAAATCAGATTCATTCAGAACAATTTATCTTAGATTGTTTTTGTTTATAAATGTGATTACAGACATTTTAAAACCTAGGGTCATTTGAGTGTATGCAAATCATAAAAGGGGAAATAATTGGTTACAGTTGTAGATAGAGTGAACAGACCCTCGATCCCCAATACTGGAATTAATGAAGAGTTCCTGAAGCCAAGAGAGACAAATAAGAAGAGGTAGTTATTTACACAGTGGGTAGTAAAATTACAGTACTTATTAGCCTATAAAGAGTTATATGGTCTAGAAATAAAAACAGTTGAGCATGGATTAAATTTATGAGTGAGAAAGTCATAAAATTGTATTAAGCACAAGTTGGGAATGTTCACATTATTTCTAAAAGTGACTGACATGAACATCACAGAAGGAAACTTCTATACCATTCAGTGTTCAGAACTCTAGACCAGACTAGATTAATGTGCAGGTAATGATCTGGAAAGTAGACTGTGTAAGAGTAAAGACTCTTGTGCTTAGCATATTTCATGTAAAATCTCTTCACATTTTAGATTCAATGGGTGATTTAATGGAAGGGATACAGTAAATGCAATTCATAAAAGAATGATGTTTTGAGAATAAAGTTATTCTAATGTCATTGTTCTCATTAGCAAGAAACAACTAGACAACTGAAATCATTAAGTAAATCTGCTTTGGTTTGGATAACTGTCCCCCCCCCAAACTTAGGTTGGTCCCAGCTCATGGTATTGTTGTGATATTTATGTAAGAAGTAGAGCTTGGGGGGGGCAGTGGTCTTCTAGTCATTGGGAGAATGTTCTTGAATAGAATGACATGAGCCCAATCCCTTCCTCTTTCTCTGCTTTTGTGTCTCAGCCATGAGGTGAACAGCTTTTCTCCATATTTCTGCCCTGATGAGTTGACTTGCTAATTCTGATGGGTCCAACTGACCATGGGCTGAAATTTCCAAAGCTGAGATCCAAAATAAACCTTCCCTCCTTATTCATTGATTATGTCAGATGTTTTCTTATAGTAACAGAAAAGTAACAAACTCAAAACCTAGTAAAATGCCGTTATTAGGAGTAGAGAGATGGCTCAGCAATTAAGACCACTGGCTGCTCTTCCAGAGTTCCTGAGTTCAATTCCCAGCAACCACATGGTAGCTCACAAACATTTATAATAGGATCTTATGCCCTCTTCTGACATGCAGGTATACATGCAGAGCACTCATACATGAAACATAAATTAATTAATTAATTAATTAATTAAAATTTTAAATGTTGTTATTAGCCAGGCAGCGGTGGTGGCTCATGCCTTTAATGCCAGCACTCAGGAGGCAGAGGCAGGAGGATCTCTTTGAGTTAGAGGCTAGTCTGGTCTACAAAGCAAGTTCCAGGACAGCCAGGATGGCTACACAAAGAAACCCTGTCTGGAAAAACAAAAACAAAACAAAAAGTGCTATTATTAGTATAGTACAAAGCAAAATCATTTTCTGTCTTTAGCACGAGAGCTTTACACTTTGGATAGAGTAACATATAGAAGTGTTCGGTGAAAAGGGGCTGGAGAGATGGCTCAGTGCATAAGAAGTGTTCTGTGCATCAAAAACTAGCCAAGCATGGGACAGTCCTTGAATCTAAGCTGTGATAATGACAAGGTGGCAGATAACATTGCCTGGCTTCCTTCTGAACTACACATATGTTAAATTCTCCCACCCACTATTAGGAACTCAAAACTTGCTGTGTGTGTCTGCGATTTGCTGCTACAAATCATTTTAGCCCTGACTTTATGTTTTTTTTTAAGTCTTGCAGTGTCATTAAACTACTATCCATTCTGGTAAAATTGTGCTGTTTTGTCTCCTTCCTCTACTTCTTTTTCTTTTCAAGAACTTCATCTAAGTTCTTTCCAAAAATATTGTTAATTACAATCTCTATTCCAAATAATTTGGAGTCAAAAGTATTCCACAGTCTGGAGGCAAGTGAGATTTTTATTGCATTTTTATGGAGAGTGAGTTGAACTTAGTGGGCAGGCTAGAGAGGGGCTCCTCTATAAGGCTCTGCCGTGCCCCCCTGTTGCACCCCAACAAGCACTCATGTTACAGGAATTACATCTCTGGTCTGCTTCCACTTGCTGCCCAGGACCTTCATGCCTTGGGCACTACCAGGCAGATTAACTCCTTCCTGAGCCTCAAAATCATCCATTGGAGGCCTCATCGAGCTTCCAGAGATCTCTGTCTTTCTTCTCATAACTTTCAAATACAATCCTGATATTCGATTTTCTCTTTTGTTTGCTATGTCAGAATCATTATTCCCTCCTTATAGATAATCTTTCCCTGATTGCTGTGTTGCCAACTACCCTGTTTATTGCAGTTTAAGTTTGCACTACATGCTACTATTCTTTTTGCCACTTTTGTATGTACTTACTTTAATTACCTTTGGGCATAAATTGTTGCAAAAAAAAAGAGTTGGTTTCTTTTTATTTTTGTTTTTGTTTGTTAGATCATTCCCGTATGAAGCACACCACAGCACATTGGATCGATGCAAAAGTGAGGCTTATTGACTGAAAATAACCCTGACTGGAGAGAGGTTAGAAGTTGCCAAGTCAAATGGTTCCAGGGGGCAGAGAAGTGTGCAAATGTATTACATCATTTTACAAATGTTTGTTCAGTGCCTGCTATGTGTGCTGGCCACTATGCTAGGCACTGGCTGTACGGCAATGAGAAAAAAAGAGACCAAAGTCTTACCCTTATACTGGGACTATTTGGGGGAGATTGACCCTCTAAAGAGAAAATTACACTTAAAATGAATTTGCTGAGTGAGTTGGGGTGGGGGGAGCTGGAGAGATGGGTCAGTGATTAAGATCATTGGTTGCTGTACTAGGAGACCTGGATTTGATTCCCAGAACCCACATGGCAGCTAATAACCCCATTTATAACTCTAGTTCCAGGGGACTCAATACCCTCTTCTGGCCTCCAAGGGCACCAGACACACACCTGGTGCACAGACATAAATGCAAGCAGAATACCCATGCACACAAAATATATATATTTGTATACCATATATATATATGGTAACTTTCTTCATAAGAAGAGTAAAGTAGGATGCTCAGAAAGTCACCAGGAGTGTGACATGGAAAAGGGGAACATGAGAACACAGGCAGAAGTCATCCTCAGAGAAAGTCAGACCTGCCCAGAAATTAATCTCAGACTTCTAGCCTCCACAACTGTGAAACAATGTCAGTCGAACCACCCAGCCTATAATATTTTGTTATGGCAGCCCTGGCTAACTAATACAGAGTGTGCTTTTTTTTTAAGGTAGAGTTGCAAATAAAGTGACTCCAAGCATGTTCTGCTATCCCCATAGATCAGTGTCTTGTTCAGCCATCATCAGCTTCCTCCTGCAGTAGATGGGAACAAATACAGAGACCCACAACTGGGCAGTGTGGGAAGAGTGAGAGACTTTGGAACACTCAGTCTTGAATGGATTGTCTCTATCAAAGCCCTCCCTTCAGGGCTTAGGGAACTCTGCAGAAGAGGGGGAGACAGATTGTGAGAGCCAGAGGGGATGGAAGATAGCAAGGGAACAAGCCTCATGGGCACAGCAGGACTAACACACATAAACTCACAGAGACACTGGCAGCATGCACAGAGCCTGCATAGACCTGAGCAAGATGGGGTCCCAACACTAAGAGGGGAAAGGGACACAAAGCCCCATCCCTAACCTAGAAGCCATTTTCAACTGATAAGCACTCAAAAAGGAAAACTTAGGGCAGATGGGCTTTTTTTTGGGGGGGGGCACTAGCTCACAAAAAAATGATATGGAGACTTATTATTAATTATGAAAGCTTGATCTGTAGCTTAGGCTTGTCCCACTAGCTCTTCTGACTTAAATCAACCCATTTATATTAATCTCTGTTTTGCCTCTCTTCCATCTTTCACCTCCTGTTTCCTCTCTGTGTCCTCTGGCATCTCTCTCTCCTCAATTCATCTCCTCCTCTTCTCTCTGCCTGGAAGTCCTGCCTAACTTCTTCCTGCCTAGCTATTGGCCATTCAGTTCTTTATTAAACCAATCAGAAGGCACCTTGGCAAAGACACATCTTCTCAGTGTACATAAAAGTTAGTTTTCTCCTATGGAGTCTCACTAGATATACAAATCAGGGAGAGAAGGAAGCTGCTGTGGTTAGAAGAGGGCCAAAGAGAAGGAGTGTGACAGGAGATGAGGTCAGAGGAGAAAAGCAGCGAGGCTAAGGCTGTATAGGCCAGTGGAAGGATGTCCAGCTTTGTTGTATAGCGTATGGAACTGAGAAACTGTGGAGCCAAAGTTATAAAAGGTTCATGCTGGCCGTTGTTGGGAAATAGACTGTAAAGGTCAAGGATGGAAGCAGGGAGAGCAGATATGCTACTTTAATTTTAGTCATCAGTGCAAGAATGAAGTGGTCAACAGATAAAGTCAGATTTACAAAATGCTTTTAACGTAGAACAGAAAAGATTTGCTGATAGGTTTGGTTGTGATGAGAGAGAGAGAGAGAGAGAGAGAGAGAGAGAGAGAGAGAGAGAGAGAGAGAGAGAGAGATCATGATAATTTAAAGGTTTTGGGCTTGAGAAGTTAGATGGAACTGCCAACTATTGAAGTAGGAGGAGATTGTAAGAGGAACATATCTACAAAGACTGAGATTTCGAGTTGAGCTATTTGGAGATGCTGAGTGGACAAGTGAGCATTTGAAGTCAGAAATCAGGAAGTGATCCAGGTCAGAGACAGTAATTTGTAAATCATTAATAGTATTTAAGCCTGAGAATGTTAATGAAATCTCTAAGTGGGTGTGTGGACAGAGAAAAATGAAGCCAAAGGACTAAAAGTATACTTAGAAGTATAGGAAATTAGAAAGAACGCAGAAAATATACATGTAAAATAAAGCTACTGTGACCAAAGGAGAATAAGGGGAGACTGCCACCCCAAAAACCAAGTGGGAAATCTGTTTTCAGGCAGAAAACTAGTCTGTGTCCAATAAGTAGGAAAGATCAGTAGATTCAGTGATGTGGGAGTCACTGGAAAACTTGATCAGAACAGTTTGGGCAAATGATTAGAAACCAAATTTCTACCAACTGGGGGCCAATTATTCTAACATATGAGCCTATGGGGCCATTCTTTCAAACCACCACAATGAGTGATGTCAATCAGAGCTTGGAATCAAAATTGTAGGCAAAAACGTTTGGTCATGACAAAGTTTGGTTGTGGCAAAAAGTAATCATTGATATAGTAAAGAAAACACTGTATGTCTAGAGAAAAGAGGGTCAAAGGCTAGGAGATCATTTGCTTCAATGTGAAGCCACAGAAAGTATGCCAGGAGACTCTCTGAAGGCCATCAGTGAGAGCCAGAAATAAGGTCTTCAGGAAGTGAGGGAAAGTGGTCTTGCTAGATCATAGGCTCGTAGTGTGTGTCCCCAGTTCATAAGACTTTAGGGGAAAGGGGGGATAATGAAATGAAGACTCACTGATAATAAAGGAGACACCTCTATAAGCAACTACCATTGGCTGGGCTAGACTTCAGCAGATAATTACCTCACATCTGGCACTAGGTAATGGGCCTGGGCTGGCTCATGAGTATGGACAGAGTCCTTCCTTGGTCTGTATCCTGGAAGATTTGGGTAAGGGCACTCCTAAATCTGTAATTGGCTATTGGGAAGCTAATTCTTAACCTATAGATATTCTGCCATCATTTAACTCATGAGCAAGCTTTGGTAAACTTACTGTATGTCTCTACTAGTCTGATTCCTATTTTAATATATTTGTCTTAGTTTTCTTTTTGTTATTTTTATTTGTGTGAGGAAGTTGGAAAGAGGAAGTAACTTTCAGCTTGGTTCAATTCTGAGATCATCCCAGAACATCTGGGAAACCCCCAAATCGGGATAATATCCTCAAGCAAGCTCACCTCCTAGGATACCTGACATTCCAAGAGGATGCCTGAACGTTAAATTTCACTGAATATGCTCCATTTTAAGCTGAGTGTTATCTTTACCATTCTCCAACATGATCAACTGCCCAGTAATATGTAAGATGTTGTTTACAATGAAAGTATTAACAGTGAGTCTCTGATCTCTATATTACAATTTAATGGGGGAGACAAAACTTGAACTCATTAAATGTAATCAGTCACTCACTATCCAGCGTAAGTTAATCTTGCTTTGAAAAATGTATTAAGCCGGGCGGTGGTGGCGCACGCCTTTAATCCCAGCACTCGGGAGGCAGAGCCAGGCGGATCTCTGTGAGTTCGAGGCCAGCCTGGGCTACCAAGTGAGTCCCAGGAAAGGCGCAAAGCTACACAGAGAAACCCTGTCTTGAAAAACCAAAAGAAAAAGAAAGAAAGAAAGAAAGAAAGAAAGAAAGAAAGAAAGAAAGAAAGAAAGAAAAATGTATTAGCTCAAGAAATGTATCAAAGAAAGATTTTTTAAAACTGAATTGAATTGAATATCCAGTTCTTTGGGAGCTCCTTTGCTTTTGCTCTTCCCCCAAATTCCACAGACAAATATTGACTGAGTGTCACTTGTGATGAGTAGGACACTGTCACAGGGAACTCTCTGTCGCAGGGAACCCACCCCATAGTAAACATGGTGAGCTACCCAGGATATGAAAACTGATCAGTAACCTTCACACACCACACTCTCCTGGGGGTCGACATCCCTCATATGTTTCTGTGTGGAACATTCCAAACAAAAGAGTTTTAAAAATTATCTATCAACTTCCCTTCCCCCCTCATGACTTTTCAATCCTACTATAAAGGTACTGAAAGTACCTGGTGGGGTGATGTACAGAGGCCCTGGGAGCTGTGCCCTCAAGCTCGGGCTTCCTGTGCCTCGGAAGCCCTCAGCTGGCCTTTAGCAGCAATGATGACATAAAGGAAAAATGAATTCAGTCCCTTCATCTTTCTCCTCTTTCTACGGCATGAAGCTAGGGGCCCATGGAGGATCTAATATCAAAAGGAAGAGGCCAATACCACTACATGGGGAGAAAAAAAAATAATTACCAAATTTCCTGAATAGTAAACAGCTTTTTTAAAAAGCAGAAGAAAAAGCTCAGGCCTTTGATAACTTGGCCCCCGGTCTGCTTGTGAATGCCTTAAGGATTATATCATCAGACCGACTCCAGAAGCCCGTGCTATTGTTTCAAAAAGGAGGAAACCAGGAAGAAGATGGGGGAGAAAGTGGATGGGTCGGGGCAATGCTGCCTCTTGGGGAGGAGTTTAATTTTGAAAGTGCCGTTAAAAAGGCTAACGGTGGGAAAGCTGAAAGACAAATGAACGAATTATCCGAGTCTTCGGACAGCGGGTTTTCTCCGCCGTTCCTCCTTTCCTTACGGAATTAATGAAAGCAAGTGGATTCAATAATTGTCCTGCCACTGATAGATAGCATTAGCTCCAAAGATAAAGCAACCCGAAGTAGCCCGGGGATGTCATTCTGGAAACAATCACTTGGGGGCAGTCTTGTGACTGTTAAATGTCCTGTGTTACCACGGTAGATTTTACTACTCTTTCTCCTTGTAATCGGTTTCTTTATCTGAGGTTGACAAGTGGGTAGGGGGGCAAAGGGAAAGGCGGCTTGGGAAATAGGCTTTACACACTACTGCGTCAACCAGGTGATGCCACTAGGCTGCTCAGACGGGTGAACAGTCACTACAGCTTTTCTTTGGGTCTTGGAAACGGAAATTTTCCAAAGCTGAGGAGGCCGGCAGAGTGGGGACCACGGAGCACGGACACCACAGTGGGTAAGGGGTCCGGGTTGGACCTGCATCACTGTGCACGCGTGCCAAGGGCTCCTAGCCCTGCGCTGCAGGGCCTAATCTGTGACTCTCGTAACCTAACAATCTGGTTGTGAAGAGACTAGCAGAGACAGTGTGGATTCCCGGACGCTGCTCTCTAACTCGCTGAAGTCTGGCAATCATTTCCCAGCCTAAATCTGAGCATCCTGGCCTCCTCCCTTGTTGCAGGACCAGGTGGCCAATGGCGGTGGTGTGAGGAGGGCTGTGGCGAAGCTGACTCCAGCTCTTAGACCACACACCTCAAAACGGTCCAAGACACTACGGTATCTGTACCTTTCTATCTGGTTTTGTTTCACATTCGAAGGAGTTAATGTCTTAGATCTTTGTGTACCCGGAGATTAAAACCCATCGAAGAGAAGCAACATGTGGCCTCTCCTTTACCCATGAGATGGGAGTGCTGGCCCAGAACCCTAAAACCGGAGAGAAGTTGCCTGTTTGTGTACTTGGGCGTTGGGGCATTTCAGAATAGCTAAGAGCAAAGTAAAACCCAGAGAGCTGTAAGAGCAAACAGCCAGACTCTTGCTTCCCAAAACCGAGATGGAGACTATCCCAGCGCTGATGTGTGAAGGAAAAAACGGTCTTCTTCTACAGACCTATCAGGCAAGATAGGGTACACCCTCAATAGTCAGGAAGATGGGAAAGGTCAGGGTGAGAACTTAGCTCTGCGGTTGGTCTGGCCTCAGTCTTCAGCACACACTTGTCACCTAGGCCACCTCCAGTCCGCCGCCGCCCTTCGGGGTCCATTCAGGCACAACTGCATTAGAGCTCCGAGGTCCAAGGAAATCACATGAGCTCCCCTTCGGTCCAGCCCGGCCCTTGTGCTGTAGGCTTAGGCCCTTCTAGAAAGGAAAGGGCAATTGTCTGGGGGAAATGTAATAAAAGAGAATCATTAACATTGAATGTGATACTTTCTCCCCTCCAGAAAACTGAGAAGAATGCAACACCAAGTAAGATAGAGGAGCCAAGAGACTCAGCCCTTCTTTGTCTGTAAACAAGATGATGTCTCGCTTGGTGCTGGAGAGGCGAGCACATCCATACTGAGGAACCGGTTGCGGGCCTCGGCTTGGAGCCTCAGACTTGAAGAAGCCTGGAAACTCAGCCGCATGCTAAAGCTTGCTTCAGGCTTCAGCAGGGCCTGGCTAGAAACTCAGCCCCGCAATTTTTTTTTTTCTTCCCCTCTCTCACACCCCCACCGGAGCTCCAAGCAGCTGCAGCCCGCCTGGAACAAAGGCAGTTCCCTTCTGTGGGCGTCTGAATCTCAAGGACTCTCAAGAGTTGCACGGCCTGCGCTTTCGGCTGCATTGGGTGCAGACCGAAGGCTAGGCTCTTCCTCAAAACCAGCAGTGAGAGCTGAGCTGCCCGCTGTGCACAAGGCATTCCTGATTCCTACCCCGAAGCAATGAGAGTCTAGACTCCACTCCCCACCTAGGTCCAACGCTCGGACAGCCCACTACCCCCACGACCGGCCTCCCTCGCCGGCCAGCATCTCTTGGTCCTGCTGATGAAGTCCGGCCAAGAGAGAAAGCTCGCAGGTAGAGCTCTCCCTAAGTGGTAGATGCCCGGTTAAGTAACTTCAATGAGCCGACACTGCAAAGGGTGTGAGCTCGCCCCACCTCTGCGGGTGGAAACGATCCTAAACTAAGTGGTGCAAAGGTTCAGCAAAGGCAAACCTGCTTGGTCCACCAATAAGGTGAAAGAGACGGCTTTCAGCCTGGCTGCGCTGGATGGTTTTCTCCAGAACGTATTTCCCTAGACAAACCTTGGTTAAATGAACCATCAGGGGGTCGTGTATGCTTTAGAAGGTCCACTGAATCTGTAAAAGGAAAGTATCCCGTTAGCATGGCCCATGCTTCACTGCTTTCGCCTTAGGAGAACTTTATCTAGCAAGGTGCTGGCTCTTCCGCTGTGCTTGAACCAAACAGGCATCTGAATGAGATCCAGAGGTATTCAACCTCCACCATCACCTTTGCCCGTGCAGGCCACTATCCACGTCCCACTCTTCCAGCGGCAATGTTTTCCACGGGTAGTTGTGGCTGGGATAGTAAAATTCAATGTTAGAGCCTTGGAATATGTTTGAACTAGCAGATGCTTACACAAAACCCTTTGAGGCTCATCCTCTAGCTCAGTTAGGCAGTCTAAACAAGGATTCCTCACTGGGGAGAATCAATTGGGTTTTTCCATGGAGCCACAAGACAACTAGCTCATTTGCTTTTCCAGGCTGGTGTCTACTGCTCTGATTATACAGTAATATATATATATATATATATATATATATATATATATATATATATATATATATATGGCATGTGAAAATTAGTTTTTGTTTGTTTTTTTGTTTTGACCACAGACATGATATTCCAGCATTCTGGAGGTGGAGGCAGGAGCCTGAAGAGTTCAAGCCCAGCCTGAGCTATGTAGTAGGATCCTGACTCAAAAATAAATAAAATAAAGGAAGGAAGACCTGCAAGAAGGGGAAATAAAATCGAGTGTTTGGTCAGGTGATACAAAACTTGAAGTGCGGGTAAGTTTAGGAGATCTATAATACAGTGTGGCAACTGTAGTTTTAGTCCTGAAAATTGTTAGGAAATTTTCACCACAAAAATAAGTATATAAGGCAAAGCCACATAAATCAAGCCATTTTATGACACATAAGTATTTCATAGTACATACATAAAACCCAGAATTTTTTCCAATAACTTTTTGAAACCTAAGTGACATTTTATGTGTATTTGTGGAGTTTCTGGATTTGGGGAACCCTTGTTCAGTCCCTTTTCTGAGTTATGTGAGTGGATTTGCAGAGTTGCATGTACATTAGTTTGTCCACGTATCTGTGTGCATGCATGCTGATGAAGTGTGTAATTGTGGAAATAGCCTTAAATCAATCTTTCCTTCTCTCTGCCATAAGATTTTAAAAAAAAAATTCACTGATTGCTAGGTTTATTATCCCCAAGCTCCTTAGCACACTCCTAGAAGATCAGCCTTTAGGAAGGGAAAGCATTCATTGAAAGGGGTTTATTTAAATGGTTGCTCAGCATTATCCTCAAAGGTGGGACCTGAAGTTGGAGCCCAAGGCTGCTCCTTTTCTATTTCCACAATGCAGAATGAAAAGTGTGAACTCCCAGGGTGTGAACAGCCTTCTTACTGTGTTTCACAGTGACCCAAAGTGTGAATATCCCCACATCTGAGCCCTAGAGCTCTGATAGTTGAGATTCTTGCAAACCTGGAAGAGGCCAGCTTGCAAACTGCTCACTCAGTCTGCTCCCCACACACAAATGTATAGAGGAGAGTGTAGTAAAGTGCCCTTCTAGTGGTGGGAATCCAATAACTACTGAACGGAGACATTACATGCATATCTATTCTGGCTAAAAACAAAACAAAGCAAAACAAAAACTTTTTTAAGACTAAACCTCTGTGTGTTGGGGGTGGGGAGGGGGGTGATATGCACAGGACAGGGACGGTTTGTTGTTTTTTAAAATGCTTTTCTCTTCACTTTTCTATGTCTCAGCAAGGAGCTTGGGTCTCTGCAACCAGTTAGGAGCCATTAGACACCCCCACCAAAACCTGTCAACCGGTTAGAAAAACTAAATGACTTACTTACAGCCTATTCCCATGTCCCTTCCAGATCTCATGTTTCTCCAAAGGCTCCTCGGCCGATTTCATCCTGTACACACCCACCCACATTCTGGTACACACACAGCCCTGCAGGAGGTACGCTGTGTGGGCTTCACACAGCCTGCAGATGGACAGGTTGGCTCCGTCTAGGGTCGAACTTCAGTCTCAGCCAGCGTTTATGCAGTGGTTAAAGTTCTCAGGAAAGTCCTCAGCCAGGCCTGCTGCCACCTCGCTGGCATACAGATAACCTCTTCCCATCTCTCCAAGGCTTTTCTGGAAGGTGTAACGGGAAAGAGGAAGGAAGCAAATGTCTGCTCCTGGGGGCAGAATCCATCTACGGAAGCCAGGAAGACCCAGAAAAACAGTGATGCCCACCTTTCGTTTCTACTCTGTTCTCCTTTCCCCAATCTCCCACCTTCCTAGCATTTTTGGAAATCCAAAGACTCGTTAAAGGACCCTTCTTTAAAGGGTTTGCCTCTAGATCATCTGCCTGCTTGATCAGCAGAGTGCTCGGGAACAGGGGGGAAAAAGTGTTCTTAAAACTCCACTTAGATCCGGAAGTGCCAAGGGAAATGTTGTAGCCAGTGATAGAATGCTTCAGACTCTGTGACTCCTGAGCTTAGGAGTCTTTCCCTTCATCAGATGAAATGGGGTGATGGTCAGGACTCAGTTGGGCGGAGAGGAGGTAGAGGGTGAGGCCGCCTCACTTCCCAACCCAAAGGCTTACCAGAATGCCAAGCTGCGGGAAGCACTGGCGAAGCCCTTAAGTGAGCATTTCACTTCCACTTTGTTTACCGGGTTAGCCCCCAGGACAATTTATCCCAGAATCTGCTCTGGAAAATGGGCTGGACGCAGAGAAGCTCTGCTAATGAGCCCAGAAGCAGGAAAGCTCCTCCGCTGGGCTTCCTCAAGCACCTGCTCCACCCACATCGGAGGCTAAGACCCGACCCGGAGGAGCGTCAGGACTTGCCCCTGCTTTGCTATTTATAATGAAGCAGAGTGGGGACAACCCGAAAAGATCTAGCCCAGGAGCGGGAACCTCTACAGGCTGCAGCCCGCTGCCTTCTAGAAGTACTCCGGGGGCTACTTTTCAGAATATCCCCTTTAAAAAAACGAAACCAAATCCCAACTCAACAGTGTTGAATCAGCTGCTCACTCTACCTGGCCCGGCCCGACGTGATCTACAGCCCCGATTGCTAACGGTTACCTGGGGACAAATTAAGAAACTGAAAATGCTGAGCTTGAGAAGTCGAATTCCTTACACTATCTGGGGTCGTTAATCACGGAGCAGAAACAGCAAGCAGGAAAGGAGTTGTGTAGGTCTGTGTCTGCAAGGTGTGCGGGTGGCAGGACTCAAAGGTAGAGACAGGTCCTACAGGCTCAGAAGGACACTCAGGCCTGCAGTTGACAGGTTCTCGGAACGAATGGGCTGTCCTGTCCCTCATAAATGAGGAATGTACTCTCAGTTATTAAGAGACCTGTGTAAAGTCAACTCCGACCCGGTGGCCACAGAGAATCCGGTCTGCACTCTCAGCGGAAGGTGGTTCATTTCTCACCCGAGATGGTGATAAGAATAAAGTTTCGGATTCAGCGAGTCCTCTAAGTGTACCTCTAAAAGTTCCTCTAAGAGTGGATTGGGGCTAAGGGTGGTGCACATTGTGGGAAGTCTTGTCCTAGGAACAGTGAAATGTAAAAGATTTGCAGTGTGTGTGTGGGGGGGGGGGGCGTGTGGTGCAGACCAGGAAGTGGTCTAGGATGATGGTAGTGGGGTTGGGGGCTAGTATCGTGACAATTGCAACCTAGCGGAGGAAACCTGGGCCTTGGGATCAGTTGCCTAGCCAGGGTCTTCCCTGGCTGTCGGGTTAGCCTCAGGGGCCAGCCGCAGACTATGACCTTTTGCCCCTTTTGGTCCCAAGAGTCCAGACATCCACCTCCTTCCACCGAAGTTCTTGATGACATGAATCCAGCTTCCTGACCTCGTGTCAGTAGGTAGTGAGACTGTGCCTCAGTCTGTGTGCGGGGGACAGCAGAGGGCTTCCAGTCACAACCCTCAGAAGACGTGTATTGAGCAAAAAGGCTTGCCTTGGTCATCTCCTCTCAGCAGCCCTATAGCTGCGGGGACAATTTGTTTATGGTGACGCTCCAAAGACAATGGAAAGTTCCCGAGTTTTCCTGGACGTGGTGCTCAGGAGGCGGGGCTGGGACCCGCTGACGGCGGTTTCTCCGGCCCCGTCCCCCCTCCCCTGCCCCTCAGCCACCGGGCAGCAGAAGGAGGCAGGCACCCAGCCTACTTCTGCCCCTCGGCCGGCCGGAGGACCTGTGGCTGCCTGGCCCACCACCCCTGCACCTGCCTGGCTGAGGTGAGATGCCCGGCATGGTGAGGGTGGTGCTCACCCGCCAGCGCCCAGCTGCTGGGCTGCCAGGGGTCGATGGCCTCCAGTGACGGGCGGGAGAAGGGACAGCAGCGGCGGGTGGATGCACCACTGGAGTGGGAAAGCAAGAAGGTTTAGGTGACGCCGATAAGCTCTGAAACTTAGGACTAGTCAACGAAGTTGTAGAGACTGTTTTCCTCACTGAGAAAGGAGAGTAATAACATGGTACTGTCCCCTCCCTCCCAAAAGGACGACAAGTCTCTCTGGTCTAAGGAAAGATCTAGTGGGAGGTTGAGGAGTTATGAATTCCTGGACACGAACGATAGGGAGCACTTTCGGTTGTTTTAATATACCCTATTTTAGTGGGAGGGGGGAAGTACCCAACTCTGAAATTTAAAACATCAGAAGCGGCCACCCAGGAAGTCCATTCAGATCAAGCGCACTGGGACCGAGATCGCTCCTCCGGTCTTTCTCGGAAAGGACACAGCGTGCGCTATCAGCGAAACAAGGTCTAGCCCGTGGCTCTCTTGCGGGCGGGGCCCCAAGGTCGCTAGGAGCTCGGTGGGGATGTAGCGGTCCTAGCGCACGGGATTGCTCGGAGGCAGGTCTTGCTCCGAGCCTTGCCTGGAGGCAGGTCTGCCGGAAGCGCGCGCGGTAAAGAATCCTCTTCTGTGCCCTTGGTCCTCGGTCCCCAGATAATTTCCCTAGCAAAATCGGGAGGTGACTAACTTCTCCCGGACCCTCAGTACGATTTGCGGCCAGCTTATTCGGTCGCCCAAACTCCCTAATCCTGCGAAGTGCCTGAGCTCCCCGCGAGGCCTCTAACTCTGGCGACCCGGCTACCTGCTCTCCCTGCGTGTGGCTTTCGGGTTGAGAATGGAAGGTACTACCCGGGGGTCCCAGGGAAGTCTGGCCTCGCCCGCCCATCAGTACCGCGTTGTCAGTCGACCAGAAGACTGGGTCACGTGGAAACAAAACGCTAAGGAGAGTCCGGTAACCCTCAGCCCGGAACTGACCCGGGTGGTCCGAATAGCGTGAATCCTAACCTGGTTCTCCCTAGTCCCTCGGGCGCAGCATTTGGCCGAGCTTCGGGAAGCTGACTGGAACCCCTGACAGCTAGATCGGCCCCCGCTTGGCGACCCCCGGGTTTTCGACTATTTATTGGAGTATTTGGTTAACTCGACAGTCTCGGATCAGCCAGCCCTCTTCCTCTCCCTCACCACGCCCCCTGCGCCCTCAGTGTCCCAGGGACCTGCAGGAGCCTCGGGGCTCTGAGCTTAGATGCAAAAGCGCCGGGAGTCCCGACGACTCTTAGAGTGCCCAGAACCAGAGCGGAGAATGGCTTCTCTTTCGCGCAACCCACGAAGTCAGAAGGGAAGAGAATTTAAATACTAAGGCCCAAATTCGCTGAACCGAACACTTTGAAGTCGGGCAACCATGACCGCTTACCACCCCCCTACACGCACACACACACACACACACACACACACACTCACACCACACACACACACACACACACACTCCCAGATGCACCAGAAACAGACACTTTGATCCCTCAAAGCAGCAATTTATATTTCTTTAATTTTTTTTTCTGTTAAAAAATGATTGGACTGGGGGAAAATAATGTAATTCCGCGGGTGCAGATCCGAGAAGAGCTTCCAGGCCCAGGCCGTTTACTGAGGGTCCAGGGCACCAGGCACATCTGTTCACCCGGGTTTGCCTGCCGTGCATTCCTCCTTGCGAGTGAATTTTGATTCTCCGCTCCAGGAGAACCGGTGGAGTGATTGACCCTCAGGCAGGAAGCTAGGCTCTATTTGTCTTTGACCGTGACATTCGGGGAGAGAAGGTGTGGAGGGGTGGCGTGAGGAACTTGAGGAAAGGCTAAAGCTGAATTGGAAGAGAGCTGAGGGACAGAGTTCAGAGCACTTCTCTCCTTGGAGGGGAGGGTTAGGGCACGGGTTACGGAGGTCCATCTCCAGCGAGCTCTCATCCAATTCCATTGCTGCCAAGAGCTTGCTGAGAATTAGACCAACGTGAAACCTTTCTCCACACTTTACTTAATAACCGCAAATTGGATTCAAGATTGGAAGGGGGGGGGCAGACATGTAAAACAACAGACGCTCACTACTGATTTCTCTCCAACACTTCTCACTACCCTCCACCCCCTTCAAGCGAAGCTCAGGGGCTCTCTATTTTCTGCTAGGCCAAATTGGCAAAACCTGGTTTCGTGGCGCCCATTTCCCAGAGACCCTCAATCCCTCTGTCTTTCTCTTCTGTTCTCCCCACCGCCGTCTCCTTCTGTCCAGAGATGCAGCACATCAGTGCTTGAAGGAGAGCAAGAGGTCCGCCTTACCAGTCATTCAGTAGGCTCACAGTGCAGTCTAGCAAGGTCACAGCAGGAGTCTGACAGCGCTAATAACCCTAGGTGGAGCACTTTCGGCTGCCTTGGGGCACCACTGCTTTGCCATAGCTGACATTTTGACATTTGTTGCTTTCCACAAGCACTCTTGCAGGACTCCTAGTCCCTTGGGACAGATAGACTCACCCTAAATTTCTATTATGCCCAGCTTCTCGGTGGGGGTTGGGGGAGGGAAGTAGGTGAAGGTTGAAAACATGTGTTTTATGCTGGGCTGGGATCATACCCCCAAACGCATTTATTTTTCTTTCTTTTACTTTGTTAATTTTCCTTTTTTTATTTCCTTTTTATTGTTCTCCATTAAGTTCTTCTGTCTCTTTAATGTTCCCCTAGCTTTTATTTTCTCAAGCCTTCCTTATTCCTAAAAGCCCACAGCTCACCTTCTTCAGGTTGCCTTTGAGGGAGCTGCTAATGACCCTGCTTACTCACATGCTATGGTGTACTTGGACAGAATTCACAAGGGGCACCGGGGAAAGCCAGCAAAGCGAATTTGAGGGTTTTAATGTCCTCTGGAGTCCAGGAGAGGCTCTCCCAGGACACACTTTTTCTTGTCTCAGGAGATATGTGGGAGCTGGGCTTACCATGATACAGTGGCACATTGAAATGCAAGCAAATTTGATGAAGAGGCAAATAGAATTACCAGGCAGTAAGGGAGCAGGTGCAAAGGTAGGGTGGGTGAGATAACATCTGCTGAGGTGAGGAGATCTCCCTTCAGGAGCAAACCAGGATGCCACAGGGTCAAGGGTCAGCACCAAGCTCACCCCTGGGACAGCATTACTTTGCCTTGACAAGAAGTGATGTTTTAATCACTTGGAACAAAACTGGTCCTCCAGTGAAACAGGATTTTCAGTCAAGGGGAGAAATATATATCTTATATATATATTTCATATATATATATATATAGTCTCCCAACAAGTGAGGCTGCCAACATTCTCCCAAGAAACACGAGGTGGGAGACGGGGAGAGGGAGTCTCTCTCTTCTTGCATTTTGCTCTCTTCTCTCTTCTCTGGACAGCACAGGCAAAAGCTGGTTGCCACTGAGTACAGGCTGTCCCTGGGACCGGCTTTGTTTCACTGGCAGCTTCCCCCACCCTTGCTGGAGGCTAGAGGTGGAAGGAGAACTAAGCTCTGAAAGGGATGGAGGCCAGCAGTACTTGGATGCTGCAACGTGGCCAAATAATCAACTAGGGAAGTATCACTATCCAGAGACCAGGAAGAGACTGCTGCATCCTTGAGGATGCTCCTGCCCAAATGGGTTACCCAGGTTGATCCTGCTTTACAAGAGTCCATTTGGCAATCAGACCATCAGACCTCTGCCTTTCTCCTGCTTTTCACTAAACCACCTCCCCTGCCTTCATCAAAGTTTTTTCTTTATTCTTGAGACCAACAACAGAGGGTTTTTCTCTCTGGGTCTTCCCTCCCATACCAAATCTGACTTCCTGAGGCTTCAGATACTCAAATATAAATGGTTGGTACTCACAAGAGCAACCAGACTTGCTCTTCATTGGCATTTTAAGTGGATCTAGGTTGTAGACAAGACAAAATACACCATGGTTTTTCCAGTTCAATCCCATGTATCAGGGCCAGGGTCAGTGAGCAAGGGGAGAGCTCTGGTAGTACTGAAGGCTCCTCCAAAGGCGGAGGCACCTCTTTGGTGACCATGGAGTTTCAAAGGTGGCCCTCAAGCTGCATGAGCACATCTGTCCTCAAGAAGTAGCCCCTCTGGCAGTATAGCCTGTCTGCTGGGGGTGAGGTACAGCCCTCCACACTTCTGAGATGGACAGATTCTTCAGGCTGAGGTAGAGCCTGAGAAGAGTTCTGATTGCTGATTCTGATTCCCCAAAGGTTGCTTATTAGTGGATTTGGGTGGGTGGGAGGCAGGGAATAGTTGTTCTGAGATTGGGTCACTGAAGGGTTACTGCTATGGAAATGAGACTTTGCTCAAGCCCCAGGCCCCAGCTACTGAGTTGCCTGGAGTCCAAGAAGCCAAAAGCAAGCTTTCCAGCATGATCTTACTTGACTGAGCCCAGCCTGAGATTGACTGCCTTGGGTTACCTTTCTGGAAGAAACCGTGGGTACTTGCACAATGACATCCACTTAGCCTAGCACCTGGCTGCACCTCCCATTGGGAAAAGATGCAAAGTGAGCGCCTGCCTCTTCGCCCCATGTTAAAATAGATGCCCTGCTGAAACTGGGAAGGGCTCCCATGTGTATTTATAACTGGGAGGACGTTCTTCATCCTGTTATAAGACAATTTCATTGGTGCCTCCCAATTTCCAGCAACTTTACTTGGGTCTCTTACAGGCAGAGAGAACCTAGGTGTGCAAGCTGCTTATGTAACACGTGCAAGAAGAGAGGCTGAGGGTGTATGGGGTTAAGAATTCTGGCTCTGGAGTGGCATTACCTGCACTAAAAGCTGTGTGATCCTTGCCAAGTTACATAACTCCTTTTCAATTCACAGTTTCCCCGTGTATAAAATGTGGCTGGTAATACCAGTTCTTGGCTCACAGAAGTCAAAGTGGGTGGAGTGAGTTGGTCCATGCTAAGCACTTAGCACAGGACCCCGAAAGGCTTAATAAGCTTTAGTTCTTTATTATAAGTGATGCAGACCAGAAAGAAGAGATGGGGATGAGAGTGGGTGGAGAGAGAAAGGCTGTGGAGCTGCACTTCTTCCTTTCGATGGCTTTCCTGGAAGCTGTGGTCTATGCATAACCTTGCTTTTTCTTGTTTTCTGGGTGTGTCAGAACTTTCCAATAGTGAAAACGCCAGGAATACTGATGATAGACTGCAATATGGTTCTGGCCCCCACCAGTGCCACCAATCCTTGCTTCAAAGAGTCATCAGTCTCCCTTATCACTTGGTATGGCAGACACCGTTGAGAATTAGTAATATGAATTCGTTTATGTTCCACTTGGAGAAGGCCTTTGTCTGCCTGGATCAGTTGGTTGTCTATATGAAGTCCTTGGGAAGAACGTGAATTAAGTGTAAAGTACCCGGTTAGAGATAGACTACCTTCCTCACTCCTGATGCTTTGGGCCAGAGAGCAAAGCCTCATGGGATGCCATCATTGATGGAATGGTTTGCCCTTTCCCCAGCAGCAGGCCCACAATGGCAATGATGCCTCTCCATATATACCTACATATGTGTTTCTACTCGGAAAGGCTGTCCAGGCTATAAAAGAAAATATCAACCATTTTGAAGGCTCATTTTTTTCTGGGTGGACATCCAGACTGCTGGTGGTAGTAATCTATCCATTTTTGCATTGCCAAGGATGTTATACATACCATACTAGAGTGTTGGGTTCCTTCCCACCTTCTTTAATTTGATCTCGAGGCCACAAAGTAGTCCACAGATTTGAGACAAAAATCAAAGCTCTCCCCGTGACTTAGTTCACACCTTAAGTAGCTCCTGCAACTCCACCTGATTTCAAAAGCAATATAAGTGGAAGTCTAGTAGTGCTGGCCTCACTGACCTTGACAGGCAAGATGATCTAACCATCCAGCAGTACAGTTGTCCACTATGGAGAATTTTTGTCCACTCCTGAATGATAGCTCTTCCTCCACTGGCAGGGGAAGGGGGAAAGTTCTCAAGGGCGTTAAGAATTCACCAGCCAGCCTCTATGGGTGATTGTCTCTAGGAGTAGACTCCCACAGTTCCACAGAGGACTTTTTGCTCCTAGGTGGCTATTTTATTGATGACAAATGAAATCCAACCACTTCTGGCAAGGTGGAGGGCAGGGGCATCAATACTCAACATGTTAATACCTCCAAGTGTTTGTTTACATTTAGCTGCTGATCTTTGAGCTCCAACAAGTTTTAATACTAAATGTCTTAGCTGTGCCCCTGGCTTGCTGCATTTCTGACCATCTCACCCTCACCCCAAATACCTGGAACACCATCTTTATATCTCAAATTTGCTATAGAGTTAGGCTGCCAAACCCGGTATTTCTTTACCTGTTCATCCAATAAGCTTTCAGATGGTTCACCCTCTTCATATAAAGGAACAAACAAGAAAACAAAAACAACAAACAACAAACAAACAAAAAACATAAAGGGAGCTGTTTGACCAAGCACCTGCGAAACTACCAGGAAGGAGGTGAAGTTACATTTAGGAGGTAAACCTAGAAGAGCCTGGAGTCCTGGGACCAGAAAGAACACCCAAAGAACTTTCTGCATCAGTGTGTGGCTCCTGGATTCGGCTTTTCTGGCTTCAGGCCTGCTGGCTCAAGCCAGAATCCCAAGGCATGTGATTGAAAGCAAGCAAAGCTTTGCTGCTCTCAGCTGGAGCTCCAGCTTCTCCTCCTTCTGCTTCCCAGTCCTTGGTGGGGTTCTTGGAGCTTTGCCAAAAGCCAGAGTCTTCCCTAGGCAACTGGTGACTCCCGTAAGGAGTGAGCCCCGGAGGCAGAATGCTGGGCTCACTTCTTCCTTTTGTCAACTGGCTCTGACCATTTGAACATGAAGGTGTCTCACAGAGGTGAAGGAGAAGGGGTTAAAAGACAACGCATGGATTAACCTTCAGATCAGGGAGAGCTTGTGGCTGGGGTTTGGGTAAAGAGACGCCAAAGGCAGATTGGCCTCTGTAGACTCTGGGAGCAAAGGAGTGTGAGGTCAGGACGCTTCCCAGTATGTCTGCGCGTGATGTTATCTACTCTACCAAAGAGCTATATCCGTGCCTATGTTTAAGTCTAGAAAGGCATGTGGGTGGATACAGGGATGTATATGGTGCAAACAAGGATTTGTGTGGCGAGACAGCTTCACACGCCAGCATATGGCAGCTCCTGATGTGTACACATTTAATTTGGGGTGCACACTGCCCCAAATTTGGGGCCTCAGTGGTCCCCTCCACTTTGGCATTGTCTGTGTTCTCCTGTAGACAAGCAACCCTACCTAGCCTGCCTGGGAATCCTCAGGCAGGTTCCTCCTTCTCAGTCAGGAGCTTTGCACAGGATGGAAGTTCCGCTTCCTGCGAAGCCCAAGGAAGGCGCAAACCCGGCTGCCGGGTAGCTCCAACCGTGGAGGGATAGAGGAGCTGAGCCTGAGGGAACAGGATTTCCTCGCCTCTTGGGCGCGGCCGCAGCGGGCAGGGCCACACAAGGCCCCCTTTGTGGAGGGACTGAGCTCCTGAGCAGACCCAAGTCCCGGGAACAATAGAGCAATGTTGCGGCCCTCCTGCCCGGCCTGCCGGGCCACACTGCGGCGGCGGCCGAAGGCGAGGAAACCGGGTGGCGCTTTTTTATAGTCACAAATATAAAATCGGGGCTTCCCCCCCTTTCGCTCGCCTCTTGCCCCAACGCCGATAGAAAGCAGATAAATTTATGAAGGGCGAGCTAAGAGAATAATTACGGGGTGAAGGCCGTTAAATTTTATTTCAAGTCCCAAAGGCAAAACCTGCGATTTTATTGCAAACATCTGGAAGGACCGAGAGGTGGGCACGCTGCTGGGTTAAAATAAAAATAGACGATTTTTATTTCGCGAAAACAAAAAAACATCATTAAAGACCTTTTGCCCCCATGGACTTTTATTTTTAAAAATTGTGTGTTGTGGGGGGTGGGTGGGGGGACTCTCAGGATAGCCAAGGACTCAAGGCAGTGTCTTAGCTGTGGACCAAAGCCAGCCCAGGCGATTGGAGGTGCTCGCTACAGGAGAAAGCCCAGGCTGCCTTGAGCTTGGCTTCTCACACTGTACTCTTCTCCCTCCCGCTGCACCTTAGGGCTCCGGGCCATTTATTCTGTCCCATTCTGTGCTTTCCTGTTGCTTTGGGGTGCCAGTTTGAAAGCAGAAGTGAAAAGAGGTAAACATGGGCTGCAGATTTCCAGAAGATTTTATCTCAGCCAGAATAGGTTTGCTGGGCTTCTGCCCCCTTAGTATATATTCTTAGCTGCAAATCATTTAGATCTCTGCACTCTGGAGAAGGGAAACTGAGGTCCTAGCCTGTTAATCGACTTGCCCAAGGTCACACAGTTTGGGGTTGAAGTGGGTCCGATCTCCAGGCATACCTTACCTTAGAGTCTCCATGATTTTTTCCCACCCCATAGTCGCCTCATAATATTTTACACCTCCCCTGATGGCCAAGTTCATTACAATCCCCTTGCCCGCACAGAATGTCCTTCCCACGTGTTTAGGGGAAGCCTAACTTGTCCTGCTGGCCAGTTGTTCTTAACTTTGTTTTCAATTACTCACTCAAAATTCCCCGAAATCAAAGCCGGCTGGTGGGTCACCTCAGCACCGAAGCATTAGTAGAGAGCCGTTTAAGGTGGTATTTAGTGTGCTGTAACAGGAGGAAGAGAGGAGAGCGATTTAAGGTGGTATTTAGTGTGCTGTAACAAGAGGAAGAGAAATGTGCTCCGAGAATGTGCGTGGGGGCGGGGCGCTCCATTTCTGGGGATGCCCGGTTTTTCTTTATGATTCTTGTCCTGTTGCTGCTGAGCTCTGGTTTTACCTTTGAAATTTCGGTGGCTGGGCTGGGTCAGTTTGAGGAGAGCAGTCTCTGTGGTGCCCTTTCCTTCCTGGTGTCCCTTGTCAAGGCTAGGCCTAGAGCTCATTTCCACATACGTCCCTTCTGCTGTTCAGTGACTCCTAGGGAAGCTCCTCTGGCTTTTCAGGGTTTAACACCTTTTCTTCTTTCTTGCACTCAAGCAGGAGCTGGGCTAGTCCCTCTGGCTTGGTTTTGGGCCTGAAATAGACCTGAGGTGGAATTACAGCCTGCTGAATCTGCTCAGGTCACAAGGTGGAGCCTGCAGCTGGGATGCCTGGAGAATGCCTAGATACCAGCTCAAAACTGGGGGCCCGTTCTTATCCCTAAAGGTTAAAAGAGAAAGAAACTAAGGCAACAAAAAAAGGTTTTCGAAGCCCTTTGAACAATCAATAGAAGAAAAACACGCAGCAGCCCATGTCCAAATTAGTTAACCCCACAACTCCCTCTCCTCTCCTGTTGACTCTTCAGTGTGTATCCAAGCCAAGCATATCAAACCACCTTGTTTAATTTCCCCCCACATTCCCCTCATCAACCTGATTTTTACACTAAGGAGTGCACACCCCTAAGGGGGTAGATTAGATTAAATCCAGTGGGGACACAGAATGTGATAGACTCTCCCGGTTACTTCGGGGAGAAACGTCAGTTTTCTCATTGGTTCCAAATCTGCTTGTCTTCACTTTTATGGGATTGGTTTTTGTGGCTTCATTTGCGACTCTAGAATGTAAGTGAATATAGGATAGGGTTGTTGTGGCTTGAAGAGGAGGCACAGTGACTACTGAGCATAAGCTATGGAGTGGGGTGTAGATTCGTACCTTGAAGGCACTGATGCTACTTCTTTGTTTCTGGGACATTTTTCCCCCTGTGGCTTGCCATATGGGTGGGCTCATGCTGTTGGACCTACATTTGGATTGATGAATGATTAAAGGACCTCTTTAAATTTTTTAAAATTGCATTTATGCGGGCTCTGTGAGTGTGCCCACACATGTGTACTCACACATGCACATGCCACGGTGCACACAGGGAGGTCAGAGGACAACATTGCAGAAGTTGGCACTCTCCTCTCACCCTGGAGGCCGCAGGGATCAAACACAGGTTGTTGGGCCTGGTGATGGCCAGCACCCTAATGACTGAGTCAGCTCATCACTCCAAGGCCTCTTTTTGGCCCAAGGTAGTGGGAGGGGGCCATGTGAGTTCACAGAGGGTATCTGCCCTGTATGGTATAACCATTTCTCAGTCCAAGCCAGGCCTTTCAAAGAATAGAAAGAGGCTTTCAAAGAGAGATGGGGGGACAGTGGAGTGGAGGAAAGAGCTGGGAAAGTCCAGAAGGTGACACATGGCTTTCACACTAAGCCTGATCTAGGCTGGCTCCTAGCCATAGGGTTCTGAGAGGCACCATGAGGGGTTCTGAGAGGCCCTATGAGACCAGAAGCCTAGAGCAAGGCATAGGCTGCTGGGGAAGGGATGCACAGGACTCCTGGCTTGCCTTATCTCTGGTCACTTTCAGCCACAGTTCCTGCAAGAAATGCTGGTTGGTAAGGGCACCTTGACCCTGCTTCTCAGAATCTGCAGGGACAACCACAGGAGGCCTGGCTTTCCAGACTTGGTAAATTCTTCTCCTGGCTGCCTGCAGACGGACTTCCAAGCCAGAGAGGAAGACTCCAGGAAGGTCCTGGAGCACAGGACTGATGGAAACACACCCACCAGGGCCTTCTGTATTTGCTTTGTGCTCTTGTCCAGGCTTGCTCTTGTCCAGGCTGGAGCACAACTCGAGGGAAATTCAAAAAAATGAACTTTAAGCTTACCTCTCAAAAGGCCAATGCACATCACATTCACCACGTGGTTGTGGCATGCAGCAGCAGCAGCATGGGCTCTCAGTGATAACAGCAGGAACTAAATTTCCTTGGTCCTTGTGGCAGGCGGGAGAGTGTGGCCTTTTAGAAGTGACACAGCCTTCCTTCACTTCTTGCCTCAGTAAGTGGTTCTTCGGAGCTACTCACAAGCCCTTCATCTAAACTTAAATCTTCAGACCTTTCTCAGTGCCTGGCTAGACTCTTTTTGCTGGGTCTCCCAGTGCAGTGCTAAGCTTTCAGCCTTTTCCACAGTCATAGCCCCAGGACTGAACTGTTTTGACCAGTACTTTGGAATGGGAAAATGAGGCTTTTAGGCCTCTGCCCCCGAAATATGAGACTTTTATTTATTTGTTTGTTTATTTATTTATTTGCCTGGCAGGACTCCGAGCTTGCTCATTATAAGTCTGTGTTGGGGGTAGGGGGTAGGGTGGGGTTATGCCATTCGTAATAACTTGTGAAGCAGTGGACAGTGAGTGGTGGGGAATGCTGTATTTTAAGTTCCTTGGCTATCTGTGGTGAATGAACTGTCCTGAAAGATTTAAGGTGGGGGAGGGATGCGCGAAGGTAGATAGGAAGAGATGAGAGCCAAGTTCTGGAGCTGAGGGGGATTTTGAAAGGCTTCTTTCTCAGCCATCAAAATTCTTAGCTGCTCTCTTCCGGTACCCGCTATGAGTTCTCTGGAATAAGAGCCCGGAATAGGCGAAGCGCAGCTCAGAGTGTGCTGCGCTAGGAAAGTTACTATTTGTGTGGTGCGGGCCCAGTCCTGCAGTGTAAGCTTGCAGAACCCGCGGTAAACTCAGCGCACCAAGCTGGTCTCTTACGCCTCAGCGGCCCTTCTCCTCCCTTCGTCAGGTAGAGCAGGAAGGAGGGTAAAGTCTTGAAATGGTCGCTTCTAAGACTTAGGATGGCAACAGGACTTTTTTGTTTGTTTCGTTTTGCCGGAACTAGGACCGCTCAGAAAATATTGATCTGGAACAGAGTAGGAACCTGTGTGGACCAATTTGGGCAGATCTCAAAACCCCTGGGGGGCAATGGTGCCGTGATCAGAAACCTACTCTGCCTTTTTGTTGGGGAGGGGGTCAGCTTAGCATTTTGTCACAGCGCCCACTTTCCAGATTTGCAGCTAAGTTGACCACGAGTAGCCAGGTCTACGGGAGGGGACGCAGAGAATTCGGAAGGAAAACGCACAGATTTGTAATCTGGATTTGTAGTTTAGTCGAGTCGATAAAGGCCAAGGTCAGAGCTTGACTTTCAGCTGTTCCGACTGCCCTCCTCCCCCAGAGAAACCGGTCCGGCACCGGGAAGCCAGGGGTTAAAGCTGGCGGGGAAGCATCCCCGGGATAGCCAGCGCTCAGCCTTGGCCCCAGCCTCAGTCTCTCCCTCCTGCTCATTGGCGGGAGCTCTCGAGGTTTCTCTTGTTCCCTTCTTGCCATTGGTTGGGGGCTGGCTTTCCCTCCTCTCTGTCTTTTTCTTCCTCCCCCTCCCTTCTCCCTCACCCCTCGGACAGGAGCTCACTGCCTACCCCCTGTTCCTCGGGAAGGGAGGAATTCAGGGGGGAAAAAGTTTCCCAGAAGTTTGGATCAGGGGAAGGACGGGAAGACCGAGAGGGGAAGGGGGGAGAGGGAGGAGAAAAGGGAAACGGGAGGAGAGAGAGGGAGAAAATAAAAAAAAAGAAAGAAAAAGAAAAAAGAAAGAAAGATGAAGTCCTGTCTGCAAGGCTTGTGAGCGCCTGCCCGGGTGGGTGGGAAACTGGACTCAGCGCCCATGCAGCGAGCGGGCGGCGTTCCGGGCGCTAGTTCCTAGAGGCTAGGGTAGCTGGGGGCACCGGTCTGATCCGGCAGTCGAGGGCGGGGGAGGACACCGAGGGAGGGCGCAGATCACCCGCGGAGCCTCCGCCCCAGCTTCGGCCGCCGCGCCGCCGCCTCTTTAGGGCCCGGCCGGGCAGGCGCTCGGAGCGTGCGGCCGCGGGGCTGCCAGCTCAGTAGAGCGCGGGCGAGAGGGGACCCGGGTGCGGGCGGCTAAAATGAGTGAAAGGAGAAGATCTGCAGTCGCCCTGAGCTCCCGAGCACATGCCTTCTCCGTTGAAGCCTTGATCGGCTCAAATAAAAAGCGGAAGCTGCGAGACTGGGAGGAGAAGGGGCTGGACCTGTCCATGGAGGCGCTGAGTCCCGCAGGCCCACTCGGAGACACAGACGACCCGGCGACACACGGCCTGGAGCCCCACCCGGGTGAGTGTGTGGGGTCGGACGACGGGAGGCGGGTGGACGAGGAAACACCAAATGATATCCCCGCGTGTGGAGAGAGGCCCTGCCCGCTGACTCCCTGCCTCGCTCCGACGTGGGTTTCTTTTTCTTGGCATAAATGCCTTGAGCCTCCCTAAATTCGCCGGAACCAATTTGGGGGGCTGGCCCGAGCCTTGCATTTTAATCGCCAATTTCAAGCAGGCCTGCTTGCGTTCATTCCGTTCTCTTGTAGCAGAGAGCAAGCAGCATTTTGAGGCGCCCACTCTGCAGGGCTGCGGGGGCCCTTGGGTTCCGAAGAACGCAAAGACCCTGGGGAAAGAGCCCAGTAGATTTGAGACCTGCTTTTAAGAGCTCCCGAGCGCTGGCTGGTGAAGCCCATGCTGCCGCCATGGGAAATGCTCCGTTTTTCTCACTTAGTTTCTGTCCCAACTAAGCTTAGATGGTGGAGTATAACTGTATTTCTGCCCCCACTGAAGACATATTAGACACTGTATCCTGAGACTTAGGTCTTTATTCAGTGCTCACATCTCTGTATTTGGGTGGGTGGGTGTTTCAATTAATTTGTCTTGGATCTATCCATATTATACACATATAATAGGCACATAATACCTAAAACTCAAGGCGGATGTCAGTGTGTGTATTTTAACAGAACTCTGGGAGGGGGAAAACAACCTCACATTTGTATTAAGTGCCAAGATTTCAGCAGTGCGAAGCAGCCTGGGGGAACAGCTGTTGTCAGAAGCCTGTAAGCTTGCGCACACAAACACAACTTGGGTTAGCCGCTTGAGAGTATTTTCAGCAAATAGCATATTCAGTCCAGAATTCTAAAGCCGTGC
Source organism: Peromyscus eremicus (assembly GCF_949786415.1). NCBI lineage: Eukaryota > Metazoa > Chordata > Mammalia > Rodentia > Cricetidae > Peromyscus > Peromyscus eremicus. The sequence goes on from NC_081421.1 coordinate 72,670,258, forward strand.
AGGAGGTGTCCCTGCGTACCAGCTAGGATCCAGGAGTAGACCCCAGGTCCTATGACTTGGGAGAGGGGGTAGAGTCGGCAGTCGCCCACACAGGGATAGGAGCAGCCACAAGGCTCAAGAGCTTGGGGATCCTGGCCTAAAAGCTGGCCAAAGCCCGAAGAGAGACAGCTGTCGCTTACATTTTCTCCTTCGGCACTGACAGTTCGGTTTCCACGCTCCCGAGGCTAATAATAACGCGATTAGCCAGAGACCCGCGGAGACAGCGTTTTATGAATTCTCCGTGTTCTTGCGGCCCGTTACGGAATTTCGGTTTAGTGCTGGGGAATTATTTTTATTAGTCGATGAAAAGAAAATTAAAAGGAGATTTATTTCGTCCATCCACGACTTTCTCTGTTTGGGAGAGAGGGCAGGTCCACTCGGACTGCTGCGTGGCCAACACAGGATGCAACGCATGGCTAATGTGCATCTCTGCTTTTGCGAGAGCCCGGTTCCTCTCTGAATGTATCTGTTGTGAGAATTTCGCTAAGGCAGCGTATAGTTAGTGGAATGTCTTGCAGGCCTTCTGACAACTTTCGATTTGGGAGTCACTTTTATTTTATTTCCCTGACAGAGGAGAAGGGAGAAATTACTCGGCTTAGCAAGACTGATGTCTTGTCAAAGGTGCTTTTCTCTGGGGGAGGATCTAGGTTGCTGGGAGTGTGTCTAGGGTCTTATGTTCAAAAGGGCCAGCATGTGGGGTCAAAAGCACGGACATAGTTCACAGCTTTCCCCTTCTGCTCTCCTTCTCAGCCGGAAGTGAGGGGAGCAAGGAGAGGGGATCTGGAAAAGAGACTATTCCAGACCCAGACACATGAACGTGTGGGGAGCCAGTCTCCAGAATTTTGTTTAGTAGTCAGTCATTCCTGCCTGGCAAAAATGCGCGGGGAGACGCACTCTAGAGCTAACGATTCACTTGGTCTGCCCCACTATTTTATCACTTGTTTTTAAAAAGGCACGGGATACACCGGGGTTAGAAAACAGTGAAGTGTATTTATGGGCAAGGTTTCAGGAGCAGGAATCCCAAACTAAGAGCACCAAGCGCCCCAGCATGGCCTTGGGCAGACAGGGCCCTCGGTTGGAACTCTGGCTTCAAGGGTTTCTTCTTCTCTGAACTTGGGATGAGAAACCATCCTTCAGGAAAAGGGGCCCCTTGGTGTGGAGATGTGCTGAGCCCTGCTGTCAGAGCTGCCCACTCTGGACCCAACTGTAGAAATCGTGAGCAGAAATTGGGGGCACTGTAGCCTTCCCCTCCTCTGAGCCCGGCAAGGGCCACCTTTAGAGACATGCAGAGGAATTGTTTAGGCGACCTACCCTGTCCAGAGCAGGGTCTTTCCCCTACTGGGTTTCACAATTATTCTTTTCTCTGTTAGGGCGGGAGAGGTTGCTGTGTTGGTCGCTAGTCTTAGGCAAAGGGAGAAAATAAATACAAAATAAAACCAAAACTGCCCCGGGCCTGGGGCATGATTAAATACGCATCAGGCCAAAGTAGCTATGTATGTTGTTCTCACCATCTTCTCTTTGACCGAGCCTGAAACCAACAGGACCCTAAGACAGCCCGGAGCCCACCTTGAACTGGAAAAGTTGAACTGTAAAGCAAACTTTAATTCGGAGGGTCGCCGACCGACCGTTTGCTCTTTCACAACTCGGATTTTCTTTTGTGTCCGGGCCTGGACAAAATTGGCTTTAGTTGGCGCCTGAGCACCCAAAGCCTGGGGCGCCAATATGTAGCAGTGGGGGGACCAGCCCGCCAAGGCCTCCACTGGGGCAGGCAACTCACTGGTCAGGGGACACGATATTTATTTTAAAAACTTCCACCGAAGGCTTGTAGCCTCCCAGATCTCTAGGCCTGCGGGGCTTCGGTACACTCTTGCCTTGTTCTCCGGTTGGCACTAGCTCCCTCACACCCTGTCTTTTGGAGAAGCCTCTAGGACTTAGAGGCCACCAACAGGAGGGAGTCTCAAAGCCCTGGCCTCTGGCTAAGCTCAACCGAAGAAACTTTTCACCTAGGATGGGCTGAACAGCTGCTATGGCTGCGGCCTTGAAAATGTATTTCGGGCGCGCGGCGGCGCCCTCTGCGCTCGCTGGGACCCATCCGACGCTCCACTGGCCTTCCTTCCCCCCACGTCTGGCCCGGACATTTCCCGCCCGAATCTTCAGCGGCGTGCGGCTAAGGCCCGGTCTCCTGCGGAGCGAAATAATTCAAACCTTCTGGGAAGGAATTTCTCCTTTTCCAGCCTTCAGGCCCAAGGCCTTGCGGCCAGCCCGGGTTCTACCGGCCTAAGGAGGTGGCATCCCTCGCGGGTGGGCAGGTACAAGCAGGCCCACTCAAGCACACTCGGGCGGGCAGACACTCCGGGCACACGTAGATAAGCAGAACTTCTTAACCTTTTCGTTTGCATCCACGCGCTCAAACCCCCGTGAAACGAGACAGGAGAGAAGCCCCAAGCGGAAACTTCCGCTGCCCTTAGAGTATTTTATTTTTGTTCCTAGTTCCCTTCGAGTTACCACCGAGACCAACCGGTCACATGAATTAGTCTCCTAGTGTACTGTTTGTTGGCTCAGAACAAAACTGAGACTTCCATCCCGACGGTACCCACCCCATTCCCAACAGGGAAATGGAAAGGGAGGAAGTGACTGTGCACTGACGTTTAAGAAAAAGATAGAGGGATGAGCTGGATGTCAGCGGAGAGAATATTAATGTCAAGCACCAGCCAAGACCCAACCCAGGTTCAGATGGCCGGGGTAAGGTGGGCAGAACCCTAAGGAGCTGCTGAGGGTCTGACTGGAGTAGAGGCCTGCGCAGGGGACTGTAACTCCTCCGTGCTGCGCTGGCTGTTCTCGCTGCTCCTGACACACAAGCGGGCATCCAGGGTGCGGCCCCGCACCAGACGAGGAGTTAAGCGGGCCTGAAAGTTTGCGGGTCAAAACGGCCTTCCTCGGAGGCTGCCGCTTTGGTAAGTGATCTTTTGTGAAGAAGCAAAGGAGAAGGTAAGGACCGAATCTGTCATTGGTTGGAGAGGATAATTGTTCACTGGAGAACGAGGGCGAAGAGTGTTTTTTTTTTTTTTTTTTTTCCGAATGCGGGTCAGACAGTGACTAAGGCCAGCGTCTGTGGATGCACCGGGCTTGGAGAGCGCGTCCGGTTATTCGCTCCTACGCAATAGGCATTGTTTTTGGGGACGCTATGTTAAATCCCAGCGGTGGGAGAAGTCATCGGAAAAAGCAGAGTAATCCTAACTCAGTCCATCTCAAAGAAATAACAATAGTGAAGTGCTAGGCAGCCGCGAGGCCGGAGAATGGGGAAATTTAGATGGCCAGAGTTTCCTGTGACTGGCAGCCAAATGGATCTTGCTGTGGTTAATTCCTTAGTAGTTACCCCCATCCTCAAGCTTCCCAAACTAGTCCGCTAGGCTCAGGGCTGACCAACTGATCTGCACAACACAGCCACTACACCACCGCCACCGGATTCGGAAGAGTCGGCCAAACACCTCTAGCCTACAGCCCACAGGGCATCTCAGACCCCGCTCCCCGCCCAGTGCAAACCTAATGACGGACAAAGACTTCCCTATGCAAATCCGCGCACAAGCTAGGGCCTTTGAAACTCTGAATTCAGTTTTCCCTGGATTCTCCATCGCCGGGTTTCTTACGGTTCTCGTCGAACAATGCTTTGGAGTTTACAGCTAGTCACTTTGGGTTTACTGATTTGGTAGATGAAATTCTCAGAAAGAAAAGTGCATAGATAGGGTGACGTTTTTTGCAAGGAGGGAGGAATTAAATTTTTCGGGGTGGAACTCAGGCAGAAACTATGCTGACATAGACCCCATGACGACGTTTTTCTTACACCCCGTGCATCCTCATATCAATAACCCCCAAAGCTGTAAAATTTTAATTATGAAAGAAAATTGTTGGTATAAAATATCTTTAATAAATATAGCCTGTGTGGAGCGAGTGAAGAAGGAGCTGAAGCGCCCAATCTGAGGGGTCAACCCGACGAAACTCAGTGTTAGAGAGGTGTGTTCCCTGCTTCTCCGTACAGTTTCTTTGCACGTGGCCACAAACCTAACGGAAGCGCACCCCTCATCTTTAATCGCACCCATAGAACTAGACAAAGGCAGAGGGAAAGGCAAAGCAAACGCAAGCCAGTACAGAAGACCTAACTGCTGTTTGCTCCAGCCCACCCTGTGACATTCATGGCTTTCATTAACACGCTCGAATATTCCAGATCTACCACAGCAAGACTATTAGCAAAAAACAAACAAACAAAACAAAAAACAAAAATCACAGTATTAACAGGAGAGGTAAATTCTTTGGCGATTTTAACCATGGACCCCAGTAGAGCGCGGTTCTGATATTTAGAACAAATGGAGTTACTTTAAAAATATGTGTATGTCACTTTTCTTTCTCCAACTTGGAAATACAGAAATCCATCTGATGAGTGCCCTGGAAGTATAGCTGATTCTTTTTTTTTTTAACTTTCAAAAGCCAAACCAATTCAATAGATATTATTGAAACCACTCTCCCGTCTAAGGCTTAAGTTTAGACTTTTTGCAAAAGAAGGGCAAGCCAGGGAACTGTTGACTGTGGAATGAATCTCTTTGCCCCCTCTCAGGCACGGGGCTTTATTTTGATTCTGCCTTTTCTGGTTTCTAGTAAGCCTGGAATTTTATATGCACATGACTGAGATACTCCCCGGCTCTGCACTGGGAACGGCAATTAGCAAATTTATAAATCAGGTCTGTTTACACTTCTTTGGGGAAAGATAATCATTAGTTAATTTAAGTGAGGCCCTTGCTCCAAGCATCCGGGTGGAAAATGAGACTTGGTGGGGGAGGACCTGCTGTGAAATGGAAGAGGTGCGGAATTTAAGCAACTGGAGAGGACTAATCAACATTTATTCAGCACCATTAATGGCCTCACTTAGAGGCTGGGTGTTTTGTTGAGTACAAACTGCTAAGCAGCTTTTGATATCAGAAGTGAAAACAGGCAATCTCTACATGGACTCTGTGTTTAAAACAAATGAACAAACAAACTACTATCCAGCTTTGCCCTTTTATAAAGGTGTAAAAAAAGTACAAGTTTATGCATATGAATACCACAGCACCCTGTGAACTCTGTGACCACAATAAACCTCAGACCCATCCCTGAATGGTGGGATATTGATAATATTTTAGGGAAAAAAGCTTCTCTCTCCCTCCACCCCCATGCACACGTGTGTGTGTGTGTGTGTGTGTGTGTGTGTGTGTGTGTGTGTGTGTATGTGCATGTGTGTGGGTATAGCCAGTTTAACAGATTGGAAACACAACATTTGGGAAAGAAAAGTTTTATCTATATTTTAAATTCTAGAGAATTTGAGACTTGAAACTTCTAGATACTGAGTGTTTTCATTTATTTCTTAGACCCACCCAACGATTTTGAACAAATTCGAAGAGAAATATCAGAAAATGAAATTGTATAAATGTGATTAAAAACAACACCAGCCACCAACAGCAAGTTTTCTTCCTCAGTCATTTAATTGTGTGAATATGCCTTTTCTTCATTTGTATGGACAGAATGTTACTTTCAGTTCTCAAGAATAATTTCAACTCCCTACCCAAGTAGGAAGCAAATGGAATAAGAGAAGTCTGGATAATAATTATACTTTATTGAGTTGAGATAAGCATTGCAAATTGGGAAAATTAATTAAAAAAACTCATGAAACACATGTAGAAATGTATCCCCTAGTTGTCTTCTACTTCTTTTCTTTCTTCTTCTTCTTCTTCTTCTTCTTCTTCTTCTTCTTCTTCTTCTCTCTCTCTCTCTCTCTCCCCCTCTCTCCCTCCCTCTCTCCCTCCCTTCCTCTTTCTCCCTTCCTTTCTTTCTACATAGTTGTCAAGGCTTAGCTGAGATGGTGCAGAAAACTGCCACATACTTTATAGGATGAGACCTTAAGAAAACAAGCAAGCAAGCGAACAAACTCCTGGATATATCAGCATGGGGATGTTCGCCTTTCATCCCAGTAATCCGGAGGCAGAGGCAGTCAGACCTACCTGAGTTCAAGGCCAGTGTGGTCTTTATATATTCTGGGCCGGCCGGGGCTACATAGTGAGACATTGTCTCAACTAAACAAATACAACAAAACAAAGAAACAAAAACTTGAAAATAAACCCATCCTCAGAGGTCCTTATGCTAGTGGGAGCCTGGGAGCATCAGTATACTTCTAACCAAATGGACAACTTTCCTGAATCCGGTAGCTGCGGCTTTCCCTGCTATTCCTTGTCCCCCTAGCATAAGGATAAGGCCTCACCTAGAGGTTTGGGGACAGTTAATCTTGCCTCTTGAACTTCACTTCACGGCCCCAGCCTCCCCACCACAGGGAAAACGGCGGTTTTTCGAGCCTCTTGAGAAATTTCAGCTGATATTTCACCAGGGAAGGAACTGGATTGGATCCTTCCCTGTGAACCCGTGTCTGCGGCAGTTCGGGTGACCTTCACAAGTGTGCAGTGGCCGCATCGGTCACACTGGGCTAGCCGATCACGCCTCGGTGGTGCTGAGGGTTGAGGATCGCAGGGTCCTCTGCACAGCTCTGGGACCGGTGCACTCTGCTGCGGTGCGCGGGCCTGCGGGGCCCGGGGCTGCAGGCGCCGGAGGTCGGGAGTCGAGGGTCGGTCGGGTGAGGGGGAGCAGCTCTGAGCCTTTGAAACTGTGGAGTCCAGAATCTCCAGTGATGGGCCTTGCGCGTTGTCTCTCTAATTACATACGGGAGAAGTGAGAGGGCTCTTGGGAAAAGCCATCCCTCAAAACAATCAGACCCCTCCCCAAACAACGAAGGAGAAACAACGGAACCCAAAGATCTTACACCTCGCGCCCTGAGGGGAATTTGAGTTTTGCTTTCATCAGGCTGAACAAATTTCCGAGGAATCAAACTGACTTCAAACATTAGCAATTAGAAACCAAGAGTCCCTCGGCCTGAAGAACTTTTAATCCTTAACCATTTCCAAATGGGTGATTCTAGGGTCAGTAAATATTGTAGCCAGTCTCTTAAAAAGGAAGAAAATCATACTGTGGGTTATGTTGCCTACGATAGGTAGATTCTTTTCTGAACCCTGCGTTGCGCCTCCCTCCACCCACTGCGCACAGAGGGGCGGGAAAATGACTGTCCTTCAGCTGTTCTTGGGAAGACTGTGAACACAGAAGTAGTGACTTTCTTAAAAGAGAACTTACTCAACTTTACAAAGCAGGCTGAGAAGTGACTACTAGAAATCACCAAATCAGTAGGAAGGGCTCAGCCTTAGTGGGTAAAAGGAAATCCTGCCTTAGGCAAACCTTGGCCTGGACCTAAGCCTGGCGTTAGGTAGCTTGGGTGTGTCCTAAAAACGTAACTGGTCTTCTCGGTGGGAAGGGGCAAAGCATTTTGGGTCGATGACTGTGTACACAGCCATGCTTTCCCCGAATTCAACATTTTTCAACTCAGAAGCTTGGTCAGTCGTTTGATTTGTTGTTGTTGCTGTTGTTAATAGTGTAGCCCAGAAGGGTTGTATCTAGAGTACATTTAGAGAGAGAGAAAAGGTTTAGTTTGAAATTTAGAGGTTTAGAGAAGGTATATGTCAGAGTAATATGGCTCCAAGACAAAGGGACCAGAAGGTTCAGAATCCAAAGTAAGGATGCTGTCTGTGATTCTTTTCAAAGACTTTACGACAAAGCCTTACTTACTTAAACACAGTCTCCATATTCCATTCTATGTCCCTGTATTACGGTAGGAAGAGGGTGGGACTCATTTAAAGCAGGGGGCTTAAATTCTAGCTCTGGCTTTGGTATTAATGTGGAAATAGGGATATAAAAGCAGACATATTAATGTTGAAAGAAAGTTTTAAAGTTGTTTCATAGCGGCTAGTGAGGCCTCGATTTCTGGCTTGTGAGATGAGAGGGCCAGTTTCAAATGAAACATGAAGCCCCTTTAGCTACAAGATTCCACTGCCCCTATTAGCTTTTGTTTTGAAAATATTAACACTTTCTCCTAATGCACCTTGGCCAATACTTGACCCACCCTTTACATCATTGGAATGAGGGAAATTTTACTGCATTTGTGGAACGTTGCAGTAGTACCAACCTAAGGTCAAAAAAATTTAGAGCTAAAATTAGGTGCTTTCATGGAGCTCTTGAAATTATATTATATTAATATCACATGTTCAGAAATCAGAGATCGGTGATTTCCAGTCCTACGTGTTTGATGCCTAAGCGAAAAAACCCAGCAAGGGCTCCAGGGCACTAGTGAGTTGAAAGGAAATGCAAACTATTCATACTTTGACTATGTTTCATTCACTTCCCAGAAATAATCAGAAAAACTAGGCGTCTGAAAAATAAAGATTGAGAAAAGTAATGTATCACTGGTGAATTGAAATGGGGGGAAAATCGCTTGCCCTCTATATCACTACTGGAGCCTGAAGGAAAGCACTAGTAACTATTTTCCATGTCTAGCTTGCTAAGCTGAGATCTCGATCTGGCAGGGATGTGAGAATGCTAAAAGGATAACTTAGTAACAGGCAAAAGGCTTGTCAACAAGACAGATCAGAAGACGGCTTAGCATTCAAGACCTCTATTCATAGCAGTTGAATTTGAGGGCAGGGTCAGAGGCAAAAACTGGGCCCAGGGCACACCTAACAGTGTTTCTCATGTTTCTATCTTGTGAGATCCTGTTTCCTTACAGATGTCTGCACCCCAGGGCTGGCTTCCCACCCTCATCTATGACCTCATTTTGCACGGACCCTGTTTGGACTCATATAATCCTGGGATATGTAAATTCTATTGCTTCCCCTTGACCCATTACTGCTCTAGAATCACTGAAGGAGAAGGGCCTTGTTTTCACTGCTTTTGTTCCTTGAGAGCTTAGCATTTAGTAAATAATAAAAATACGATGATGATAATCATAGCCCAATACAAACGATAACAAGTAGCAGCATTCATTGGATGTAACTGTGCCAGCCATTGTGTTGGTATTTAAAGTATACATACATACATACGCACACTTACAGAACACTTTCTAATTATTTACATACAGCAAGTACATATATGAAAACAGAGTTACTCTTATTGTGTTATTATTTCTTTTTTTAAAAAAGAGATCTATTTATTTATCTATATGAGTGCTCTGTCTGCATGTATACCCGCATGCCAGAGAGGGCATCAGATCTCATTATAGACGGTTGTAAGCCACCAAGTGGTTGCTGGGAATTGAACTCAGGACCTCTGGAAGAGCAGTCAGTGCTCTTAACCCCTGAGCCATCTCTCCAGCCCTTTGTTATTATTTCTGTGTGGTGCAATGAATGCATCAGTTACACAGGATGCTGGTTCTAAGCTCAGCTTCTTGGGTTCACATTGCTTGCTTTAGAGCTCTGGTCCTAACACTTCCTAATCGTATGACCTTGGACACCTTAATGCTCTTTAACACAAGTGTTTGCATCTGTGGAATAGCAGCAATAAATATATTCATCCAGTGGTTGTTGCTAGGATCAGCTGAGATAGCACACATACAGGAAGAAGGATGTAGCTCACTGTCTGTCATTCTTCCCACGAGTTGACTGTGGTTGGACCTTAGTGATTAGCGTGAATGAGCAGTGACTGAAAGTTATAATCTGCAGACAGACAGTGTACATTTCCCCATTGTTCTCTAAGAGTTGGTTCCTCACCCCATTTACAGTCTATGAAAAGTAAGCAGTACAGAGTCCGAGTATGTTTGGTAAATAAATTTAAGGAGAACTGAGCTACTCAGTATTCCACTGAGACAAAACGCCAGAATGTGATGAGTTCAAAGGGAGAAAGTGGAGGTGTTCAAGGATGGAGATCCATGGCTGCCATGCAGTAGGGGGGAATGGTGGGTAGGAAGGTAGGTAGGAAGGTATATCTGCGCTACTCAAACTGCCTGACTCCCCTAAGAACTCAGTTCTGGAGGGGGACAGAGCAGGTGTCTAGAGGCAGTGAGGTAGAGCTCTCTGGCTGGTATCCACCTGCCGTCCAGAGTCTTTAGAAGGTTAACCCTTGCCTGACAGGAAGTAGGAGGATTGACTATTACTTTACAAAAACAGATTCTGATGGAACCCCAAGGTTGCAACAATTAGTTAAGGATATGGTGATTTAGGATTACTGTGCTATTTGGTTGAGTTAAGAAATCTGAGCTGGAATAAGTGTATAGGGAGGAGAAGAGAGAGAAGATGAGAGAGGAAGAGAGAGAGAAAGATAGCAGAGGGAGTGAAAAGAAGAGAGGAGAGGAGAGGCAGAAGAGGTGGTGGGGAAGGGTTTAAGGGGTACGTTGAAGGGATAACTTAAAGATTCATTTATTTTTTATCTTATGTGCATGTGTTTTTTGCCTGCATGTATATCTGTGAACCACATGTGTGCAGAGCCCATGGAGGCCATAAGAGACCACTGGATCACCTAGAACTGGACTTACAGACAGTTGTGAGCCACCTGTGGGCACTGGGATTTGAACCCCAGACCTTAGGAGGGCAACCTGTGCTTTTAAATGCTGAGCCACTTCTGCAGCACCAAGAGATTAGCTTAAAGGAAAACCTGCCAGTGAGGGGGAAAGAGCTTGGGAATCTTTTAAAAGAGAAGTAGTGGAGGCCCAGGCTGGACTCGAACCCACATCTGACTGCCCCATTTGCCCATTTTTCTTGCTTCCAGATGTTAGAAGCTCATCATTTGCTCTTTTTGATTTTAAAGTTGCTGCATCCTAAGCCTTCTCTCGATCATTCCCTGGCAGTGGTGGGAGAAGGCAGCTTCCCCGAGGAAGAGGGACAGAGAAGTGAAGCCTTTCTGAGCCTCATTCAGGCAGTCCAGGACCTTTAAGGACAAGCTCTCAGGCCCTGGCACTGTAGACAAGGGAGTTAGCTGCTCCTATAGCAAGTCAGGTTTTTGAAAGGCTTTTCAAGCCAGGTAGTTTTGTCCACACTCTCTCTCTCTCTCTAAATATTTTTAAAATGTGTGTGTGTGTGTGTGTGTGTGTGTGTGTGTGTGTGTGTGTGTGTGTGTATGTGTGTGTGTGTGTGTATGTGTGTGTGTGTGTGTGTGTGTGTGTGTGTGTGTGTGCAGGTGCCCTCAGAGACCAGAAGAGAGTGTCAGATTCCCTAGAGCTGGAGTTACAAGGGCTTCTGAGTGGCCCCTTGTGTGTGCTGTGACTGGAACTCAGGTCGTCTGCAAGAACAGCAAGTGCTCCTAACCACTGAGCCACCTATCCAGGCCTTAATCATTCTCTTATTACACTTAGAGAGCTAGTTTCTCAGAGAAAAAGAATTTTTTTTCCATTGTCATTGTGCAGACCAGGAAATAAAGGCTCAAAAGATTAAACATCATACCTACAACCCTATAACTCCAGTTTACTCTAACCTGTCTGGCTAGATTCTGAACCCAGCTATGCTGCCAGGGCTACTACTCCCAATGGCTTCCTCTGCAGATGATTCTTAACTGCTTTAGGAAGAGCATCCCGAGCTTGCTGCCTGCTATACCCCAAACAGATCATGGATCGGAGTAAGAGCTTATTTACATTTTTAGGTCTCTGCCCTCCTGCCTTCAGGTGGCTGTAATGGCACCCACTATAGAGGGCTCCAGTGACAGCGGCGTCGGTGAGTTTCTAAGCCATGATCTTTGGAATGGGACATGATCAGACTTCCCACTGTGTTCTTTTTTTTTTTTTTTTTTTTACTGTAAGGAACAGAAATTTCAAGTCTGAAGGGTGGTGGCTACATATTGAATTCGACCTAAAGCCTCCTCATCCTAAATCCTCTCCTGCAGTGAGATTCAGGGACAACTAACTGCTCTGTTTTACCCATTCCCCTTCTCTGCTCACAACGGGGTGGATGGAGTCTTATTGGTAATTGATTCAAAATGGAACAGCTTAGGAAGGTATCAGTTGCAGCGACAGGCAATTCCCGCGATCCTAAGTACTGTTGATTTTCTCAAACTCAGCAATCACAGCTGAAATCCCTTTGCCATGGATTGAATTTACAAAGGAAGAGATTCTGATTTCCACAGTGGCTTCTTTTTAATGCCAGAGGATTAGGAAACAGCCTTGAGGACCCACTGCAAGTACACCCACTCTTCCAGTCATGGCTTTAACTTTAACCTCTCAGTGACTGCTCTGATTCATTTGTTTGTAACAGCTCTATTTCGAACAGCCTCGTTTGCTACGAGGTCTGTTTCTCACAGGGATCTGTCATCCCGATAAACACTTACATTCACACTCTGTTTCTCCTTTCCTGCTGTAACTGGATGAGATGCCCACAAAGAACTTATCAGGGTGTTTCTTTTGCTGCCTCTTCTTCTTCTTCTTCTTCTTCTTCTTCTTCTTCTTCTTCTTCTTCTTCTTCTTCTTCTTCTTCTTCTTCTTCTTCTTCTCCTTCTTCTTCTTTCCACCTGTTCACTGTCTCTCCACCATGTTCCCTCCCACTCTATGTAACTTTCCTCTCTTAAAGAGTCAGATGTCTCCAACAGGGATTTGGAGAAAATCTACACCCACTTACCTCCCTGATTTCCATGTATAGATTTTTTTACCATTAATGCATTTCTTGGCTGTTTAATTATACAGTCTGTTATATTCCTGTCTGCTGTGCCCGAGGACAGAAAAGTGGCTTTTACAAGCTGAAATGGGTACGATGTAAAGTCCATCTCTGCTTTATAACTTTGCTTTCTCCCACTGCCAGCCTTACTCCAGGCAGGCAGCTAACTGAGGGGATTTGATACGCTCTTTCGGCAACAGAAGCACATGAAGCTCCGGATCCACTTCCTTTCCCAAGGAATGCACAGATTCGCAAGATGCAAATGATGAGGTGAATGCTGCATTCTTGCTGCTTGTCTGGACCTCATCCTTGAGATCTGTCCAAGCAGAAATAGAGATTCTGCAAGATGGGTCCCTAGCCTGGCTTTGGCCATTTTATCTTCTCATCTCTCCTCCAGCATTCAGAGCACTAGCTGCAGAACCAGTTTGAATTCAGGGAACATTAGATGCCATCTGGTACATTTGTCCATTACCCAGGTTAGACTGTGACATCACAGAGATTTAAGGCTCTGTGATATTCTGACTAGGTGGTAGGTACTGCTGAAGGGGCTTCCTCCATATGCAAGGCCAGTCTGAGCAGATAGTAAATGAAGCCTTGGTTCATGCATGTGTGTGTGTGTGTGTGTGTGTGTGTGTGTGTGTGTGTGTAGGGCTGGAGTGATGAGGGGTGTTATGGAGATCTGGGTGAAATGCTCCTTAGCCTGTGTGGGTGAATTGGTTCCGGATGTTAACATTTTTTCCTTGGGGCTTGACTAAATTCTTCTTTTTCTTTGCCTGTCTGTTTTTCTGCCCACATTGTTGGGCCTCCACAGCTGTGTGGCTCATTGCTAGTGAATACTGAGATTTTTTTCCCCCTGTCCTTGGGTGGGGACCAAACCCATGGCCTTGTGCTTGCTAGGCAGGCACTCTACCATTGAGCCAAATCTCCAACCCTGCTAAGTGAGTATTGAGAATGAAAGTTATACTTTATTACAAAGGTAAGTTTTGGGGACATGTATAGTTACAGATGTTTGAGTTTTCACCTGAATTCTTTTCTAGATTTTGAGGACTTTTTCTGTGTATCATATTAACTCTGTAGTACTTTGGAGCCTCCTCTGGGAGATGAGTGTGGAATGTTCTGGAAAGCAGACAAGCTCTGACACTCTACAAGCAGAAGACATTGGATGATGTGGGAAACCAAGACATAACGTGAAGGCTGTTATAGGTTGGGCCCAGAGGCCATATATTAAAGGTTTGGGTGCTAGCCTGTGTTGCTTGAGAGGTAGAACATTTAGTAGGTGAGGCCTAATTGGAGGAAGTTAGGTCCTTGGAGACATGCTTTTAGAGGGCCTTGACTCCTTCCTTTCTCCCTGCTTCCTGGTTGTCGTGAGGTAAGCATCTTTTGTATGTCATGCCCTGCCCTCCCTTGGGTGATGTTCTTTTTCATCCTAGGCTCAGAGACAATGACACAGCATGGAGACTTCTGAGACTATGAGTCAATATAACTTTTTATTCTTTAAGTTGATTTTCTCAGGCCCTTTGTCATAGTGACAGAAAGCTGGCCCACACAGAAGGTAAGCACACAGCACAGCACTGCACAGCACAGACATGTTGTGGGTTTGGGGGTGAGAGGGTTCTGACTTGAACCTGATTCTGTCTCTAGTTTTCCAGCCGTTGTTTCTGTTTGGAGTACACGTCTCTTCTAAAGTTTTTTTCTGAAGGATGTTCACCCTACTTTCCAGCCTCATCTCTTTTTTTTTTAAATTATTCATTTATTTATTATTTATTTATGTGCATTGGTGTTTTGCCCACGTGTGTGTCTGTGTGAGGGTGTCAGAGCCCCTGGAACTGGAGTCACAGTTGTGAGCTACCATGTGGTTGCTGGGAATTGAACCCGGGTCCTCCGGAAGAGCAGCCAGCCCTCCCAACCATCTCTCCAGCCCCCTCAAGTCTCATCTTAAACTCCCCAGATGCAGGGCTATTTTAAGTTAGAAAAGGACAACTGATACAGATGTTAGTGGACATGATGTCTACTCAACTCAGACCTGTGACAGATAAAAATAATAATAATAATAATAAAAGAGACCTGCCAGTGCAGAGCTCACACCCGTGGGCCTTACCACAGAGGGTGGAGTACTTGGATGGATGCCACCAATTTACCTTTACTTGGTATCTGCTGTAGGGAGCGTCTCTTTTAGAGACATTTGCATGGTTTCATCTCAGCCTGATGCCAGTGTGCTTCTGTGACTTAGTGGTGACAAGAGATCCCAGCAAAATCATCTGCAGCTGTCACGGGGTAACAAGGACCATACGAAGGTGGGCGCCTGCCTTTGGCTGTTGCTGTTAGCAAGCTGCTCTTCCTGGGAGATCTTCATCCAGTAATCTGAGGAAACCATTTCTGAGCAAGCTCCTCCCCTACATTTGTCTTCACAGAATACTTTCAGGCTGCACACTGTCAATCAACACACACACACACACACACACACATACATACACACACTGGGTTCTTCTGCCCTATTAAATTGATATTAACCTCAGACCTTTGGGCAATTGATGCATGTACCCAAGGAGATGGTTTTGTGGTCTCTCTGCCCTGTGGACATTTTTGAGTACATACATATAAATACATCTGTACACCCACATAGTACTTTTTCTTGATCTTTACCCACAATGTGGAACTGGTCATTTAGGAGAACAAGTAAAGGAGAAGGAGATTGAAGCAGGAGGATTATGAGTTCAAAGTCTGTCTGGGCTACATAGTGAGACCTTTATCCATAAAACAAAAATCAATACATTAATCAAACAAACAATCCCCACAAAATATCAAAATCGTATCTTGCAAGCCCCACTTTAACTGGAGAACACTGTCTTACTCATCTTTGGATTCTTATGAACAAAATTCCCAAAACAGAATCAGTGCTTGCCCCTCTTTGGTGATGTGTTTCGTAACCAATACAGCCATTGTGAGCATGGCGTGGCTTCAAGATGGCCTAGCGTGAGGTGTCTGCCTGTTGCTTCTAGGTTTGACTTCAGACAAGTCAGTGGATCTTTCTGTACTCTGGAGTCTCTAATGGGGATGAGAACATTGGATTTGAGTAAGGAGATAAAATATTATTTAATCGTACTATCAATAAGGCACTTCTGTAGTCCAAAAACTGCCGAGTGCCTGCTGCATGGAGAAACTTGTCGTGGACTTTGTTTTGCCTGAAGAGATACTAATATTTAAAGGCGTGATTAGTTTGAGTGAGTTTCTTTGACCTACCATTCTTTATAGGTTTCAGGATTTGTGTCCCTAGCAGTCTATGTTTCTGTCCACCAGAGGAGATAAAGAAATGAAGTAATAGGAAACTCAAAAATCTGTAGCATTAAAGAGAAGTGCAAAAACATATCTGTCAGTGAAAGACAGACTATGTATGCTTGAGAAATGGAAATGGGTTGAGCTCAAGCAGAGCAATAGGAAGTTTTCTGATTTTTCCTTCCCTTGAGTTGTGAGGAATATGCAAGTGAACCGGCAGGAAGTCCCAGCCTCATGATGGGGGAGAAGGCAGATGGTTAACAGAGGAGATGAGAACCGTCTAGAAACATAAATCTCTGAGCAAGCTGGAGGGCTGAGCAATAGAAGGCAGCTGTTTCACCACACAGTTCAGACATCATCATAAATGGTCAGGGACGGAGATACACATGTGCCAGGTGACATTTATATATGTATGTATGTATGTATGTATGTATGTATGTATGTATGTATGTATACATATATACCCCTTAGCATTGTCCTGGGCCTGACTTAGATAACAAGGAGGCAAACAGCATCACTTTACTATTTCCTTTTGTCCAGTGTATCCTCTGACCTTCCTTCCTACTGTTTGTCATGGGGGTTGCTATAGGAAAAAAAGACATCCACACTTGTTTTGTTTGGACTCTGCTACTATGCCCACATGGGTGGTGCATTACTAGGGCTCACGCAGTGTCACTGCAGATTCTTTGGAAATGGTGACTTTCGGCCATTGCCATATATTTGAAACATTGAAGAGTGGAAACAGCGGGAAGGAATCCGAGTGTGAAACTTCCAAGGCAGCCTGACAGAGCTGGGGGCAGCTCTTGTCGTGAGCGCAAGAATTCTATGTGTTTTTTCCTACAAACAACAAGATGGCCAAGTCTTTGCTTTTTCTTCTCTCTCTCTCTCTCTCTCTCTCTCTCTCTCTCTCTCTCTCTCTCTCTCTCCTTCCTTTCCTTCCTTCTCTTCTTTTTGAGTCTTTCTCTAATTAAACATCTTTAATCCTGAATCATGAAGATACTTTTTCAACATGTATTTGTGGGCCACTCATGATTAATGCCCAGAAGACTCCATGGAGGGTAATATGTCTTAGTAATTTGCGGGGGGCGGGGGGGGGGGCGCGCGGGAAGCGTACAACTTCAACACAGTGCTTTTCATTATCCTTTTTAGGAGGGAGGCACATGATAACTCCCTAAGATCTAGTTCTAAATCATCAAAAACTTCATTTGCAAGTGTCTAGATAGTGAAGTACTGCTCACGGTGAGGAGTATACATTATCCATAAAGATCTGGGAGCTCCCACTCATTATTTAGCAGCCTGATTCACAATTAAACTATGGGCTTTCCTTCAGGTATTCAGAGGTGAGAAGGTAAGGATAAATATCCACAGAGTGTAACTCCAGGAGCCCAATGTCTTGAGGTTAGCACACAGACCATGCTGTCTGTTGGGCAAGGGAGATGGGATGACTTGCAGCCATAGGACTTAGGGAAAAGCTTATTCCTTAAGCTGCATGAACTAAAGGAAATGAGTAATTTGTCCAGGATGCTAAGGACCTTGGAATAAGTACTCAGAAGAAAGATTCTCTGGCTGATGTGCCAGTTGCCTTTTGTAACTTTCAGGAGGGCATCTCTTTAATCAGGATCTGGTTCATAACCCACGCTAGCTGTCATGTACTGACAACACGTTATAACCATTCTATCCTAGGAAACCTGAAAACTGACTTCTTAGTCCCAATAGCATTTATGGTTTTCAAACAAAGCTTAATGTGCTTGATAATCAAAGTGGAGTTTGATGTCTGAAAGGAGTCTGGGTAAAGAGGCAAACTCCCTCTGCCTGGATCTGGGGTATGGTCAGCATGGGCTAGACTCATACCCTGTGGGCTTCTTTAGACATGAACGTGGCACTAACAACGTGTTTTGAAAGCCCAAATCAGAACCTCAAACTAGTTTCCATGCAGAGAGCCTCCGAGTCTGCCCTTCATTCAGCAATTCAGATTTTTCATTATAAGTGTAAAATATATTTATACCATTCTTCAGATATTCTGAGCAATCTCAATGAATATAGCTGTATTTTATATTCAGTGATGGGATTTATAGTTACATTATTACCAGAGCTTCACTTTTTGAAGTATATGAGTTTTCACCAAATGTGTATAAATAACTTTTTTGGGGTGACAAATTAATTTTCTTTGTAAAAAGAACATTTTGTTGCTTTTAGGTGTGTTGTTCTAAAGACACAGGATGGCAGAGAGACATTTTCAATGATGAAGGGGGGACAAATACATGCCTGGATTATCACATATCAGATTTATTACCAGTTGCATCTTCTTACAATGAGTTATGTGTTTTAGTTCAGGCTGGAAAACCATGTACACTTGGTTTAACTTTTACCTCCCATTTTGCTTAGCCCTCAGATTCTGTGTACCTCGGCTTGAAATTTAAAAATATCTCATTTTAAGAGATTTCCTTTCCTTCTCTCTCTCTCTCTCTCTCTCTCTCTCTCTCTCTCTCTCTCTCTCTCTCTCTCTCTCTCTCTTTCCCTCTCTCCCTCTCTCTCTCTCTCCCTCCCTCCCTCGCTCCCTCCCCCTCCTTCCCTTCCTTCCTTCCTTTTCTCTCTCCCTCCCTCCCTCCTCTCTGTCTCTCTCTTTCTTTTTTACTTTCTTTCTTTTTTTTTTTTGAGACAGGGTTTCTCTGTATAGCTCTGGCTGTCTTGGAACTCACTCAGTAGACCAGGCTAGCCTCAAATTCAGAGATCCATCTGCTTCTGCCTCCAGAGTGCTGGGATTAAAGTCAGGACATTTCTTTAAAAAAAAATTAAAATAGTTTATTGAGGTCATCTTCTACAGCAGTCCATAAATCATGACTAAGGAAAAACTCCAACTCTGTTTTCAGAGAATATTGAAAGGACTTCATAAAGAAAAGTGTCAGGTATCTTCTAGAAGCCAAAAGCTGGCAACATAGATGAATCATTTCTCTCATCTGAGTCATCATTTGTCAATGTTCATGGGGAGAATGCAGCAGGATGATGAGCTCTTTCAGAGGTGTAGAAAATAAATGGCTTGGCATGGCAGTAGTAGCACACGCCTTTAATCCTGTCACTGGAGGTGGGGGTGGTGGTGTAGAGGCAGGTGGACCTCTGAGTTCACGGTCATCCTGTACTACAGAGTGAGTTCTAGGACAGCCAGAGCTTCACGGGAAACCCTGTCTGGAAAAAGCAAAATCAACCAAACAAAAAGCCCAAACATACAACAACAACAGCAGACAAATAGCCTTGCATAACAGCAATAAATTGTCATGTTGCCATCTTTCAGACAGTTAAAAAAGCTGTCCTGAAACTCAACTATGAAAGTACCCCAGACTGTCCAGATCCTGCCATTTACCTTCAATGCCACAGATACTTATTGTCCTTTATATTTCTTGGTGCATTTGAGAATAAACCTGGGGTATCATGCCATTTCACTATTAAAAATTTGAGTCAAGTTGTCCTGAAAAAAAGGTGTTTTTTTTGACCAATACACAATACCATCATCACATATGATACAATTTATACTAATTTTCTTGATACCATCTTTGATGGTCCTTAGTCAGCTATTTCTGATTTATTCAGAAACTGCAAAACTCTCACTGACCCCAACATTTCTCTGATCAGTCTACACAGTTTTTTGAAGCACATCACTACACTCAACAAGGGTCGGTGTTAGGTTCATTACTTAATGTGCCTGAAAGGGTATGCTACCCCACCCTCCAATACTCTTTCCAGGGTGTTCAAATGGAGTACGATGGCTGCAGCCTACATTTTAGGACAGTCCTTAGGTAATTTGTTGGGAAGCTCAGTTTGTTGGAAGCTGGCCTCGAATCCCGATAACCGTGTCTTAGGAATGCCTGTGAGAAAACAAGCTGAAAAGTGCATGTCTGGTCAGAGTGCTCTGGAATCCAAAATTCTAGGACTATGGCAGAAGTTCTTCCAGCAACCCAAACAAATGTCATAGCTGAGAACATGCATTCTGGAGCAAGGTCAGAACATTAATTTTTGTTTTAATAGGTATGATTTGTGGCTGTTGAACTAGTGCAGGGCAGTAAACGCTATTGATTACAGGCTCCCTAGGCGAATGAAGTGCAGAATGTTTTTGTGCTTGTGGCAAATGCATCTTGTTATTTTACAGAGGTCCTGGAAAACGAAACTCCTTCAGGGTTTTCACAATGACAACAGAATATCATGCTGGAAGTGAAATTACATTAGAATGAAATTTAATTTTATGCAGGTTAACTTGGGAAACTCTGCCCAGTGTCTGCAACTCTCGGGCTATTTAGGTCTGAATGAGGCACCAAGTGGAACATTTGCGTGAAAGAGCGATACTCAATTCCTCTCTTCTCTTGTCTCCGTGGTGTTCACTGTTGTGCCCCATGGCTTTTGACTGATGGGTTCAATTCACTGGGTGGATAGACCAGCTAATTGTTTTGATGGACTAGAGTTACATTGAGTAGGCACACAGATAACAGAATCTGAGGTGGGTGATGGGGAACACATTTTTAAAAATCATCTCTGCAGAAATATTATCGAATGCTGTTGCTATTTACAAGTTACATCCATAATTTATACACAGTGTTCTGCCACTGTGAAATCTGAAATAACCATCAATTAACTGAGTTATTTTAGTCCTCTAGTTTTGCAATTATTCAATTAGATGCTTGACTAACTCAAAACAATGCCACCAAACACGTTGATTAGTATCCAGTTATAAAAATTAGTGCTAATGGCTTGCAGATTCATCAGCAATTAAGTGTGCAACATGGTGAGTCCTTGTACCTTGATATTTGGTGTGTCTGAGTGTGGAGGTCAAAATCTCAGGCACCACAGGGTCAATTCTTCTTTTGGTGGTGGCTCTTTGTCTATAATGCTAATAGAATACCACAGTGATGGTATCAGAACATGGTTATTTATGTCTAGACTGTTTGCTAAGCCCCGTTTTTCCTACATAACAGGAGTCTATTTTTTTTTCTTTTGGTCTGTGTATCTCTACTCTTCATATCACACTTGGCTTGTAATAAATGCTCAATAAATATATGTGGCAATAGATGAATCCATCATATTTTGAGTTTTGTTTGTGCTGGGTTATCATAGTAACTACTGTGATTGATCCAACTGCTTGGAAAATTAAGACAAATTGTTGGTTTTCTACCAAAAAGATCACTTGTGTAATACTGCTAATATTTCATGTTTGTGTACCAGTTTGTTTTCTCAAAGTACTGTCTGTCCCAGAATGGAAAAAAAAATCACATTAAAAATTACATTTAAAGCCATAAAAAATGAAGTCATCTTATCTTAGATATGTGAAAACAAATGAGGACAATTTGTTCAAGGTCACCATCGGGTAGATGGGCCAGCACATTGCTTTCCTGCTAAGGCTGTCAATCTCCTTGCCTTACCCTAGACGATGGGAAGGGAGGAAAAAAGGATGTGTTCCAGTAGACAGAATACTGTTTTCTACTCTGAGGCCATCTGAATGTGCAGTGGGTTTCTCTTAGTCATATGGGCTCTGACCCAAGGCCAGGTCTGAGGTGTGTGGTATAGGGGAGTGCCTCCCACCCTAGTCTTTTCAAGGAGCCAGTGTGTCTGAGCCTAGGGTGTTTACCTGTGTGTTTCTCTTGCTGCTGCCAATAGTTTGAGGAGCATCTGTTGTTCTGCATTTTACCTTTTACCAAATCCTTGAGAAGTGACAACTGTCATTAGGTATCTCCTGGGGATGGGTCTCTGCTGACCTCCACATCTATTGAAACAATATCTGAGTAGCAAAGTACTCACAGCCTCGAATCACATGATGACCTCTCTTCCATTTCTCTGAACGAGTTACTGCTGTCTCTGTGTCTTAATCAAGGTGGTCTCTAAGTTTCTACTTTCTACCAGGCTGTGATATTAATAATTGCTATTCATCTCTGCTTTAATTAGAAACTTAACAATTCAGATCATTTGTACACATATTAAAAATGATGTCTGAGGAGATAGGTCAGTAGGTAAAGCACTTCAGGCATATGGGAAGACTGAGTTCAGATACTCAAAGCCCACATAAACCAGAGAGTGCATAGCCATAATCTTAGTGCTCCTGTGGCAGGATAGTAAGTGGAGGCAGGAGAATACCTGGAAGCTCATGGGCTAGCTACCTGCCATACACAATGATGAGCAATGAGAGACCTGTCTCAAACAAGATGGAAGGTGAGGATTGACATCCAAGGTCACACACCCAAGGTGTCACACACACACACACACACACACACACACACACACACACACACTCCAACGGTCCCAACTCCCACCCCCAAACTCCCAGCTTATTATCTCAAAATAACTACCACAAGTTTCATTTTCTTCACTTCAGAAGTTTTTATATGTCATCGCATTAATGAGTCATGTGAGTGATCATATGCACATCCATACCTATGTGTTTGCAAACCTCACAAAACAAGATTGTGCTGTGAGACACATGGTGCTTTGGATTTCATGGTTCTACTTTAGAAATGTTGTATTGAAGACCTGCAGGTCCCCTCTTCCCTGTAACTTAAAGTCACATAGGCATTGTGCTTCATGGATCCACCACATCTCATCTCAAACTTATTTTTAATGAGCCTTTAGGGTATTTTAAATAAAGCTCCATGGTTACCTTTGGGTATTGTTGCGTTGGCATTCATAGAATGAATTCTAGAAGATGAATTGTGTGGTTGAAGTTATGACATTTAACATTTTGATGGGTATTCCAGATCACTCTCCAAATGGTATGTCAATCAACACTTCTGCCCATTGTGTATGGCCATCTATCTTCCTACTCTGCCAACACTGTATTAAAAAATGTCACATATTTGCTAGGTAATGTTCTTGCATTTCAAAAGTGCTTGCAAAGCAATTTTTTTTTTTGGTCACAAACCTTCAATTCTTCCACCAGTTTCCCATGTTTTTCTAGGTATGGAGCTTAAGTTTATAGATGTCCAGGGCAATTCCTTCTTTCCTTTAAACTGTTTAATGTTGCTCAGGCTTCCCTGCTCCTCTATTTATTACCAATCATGACTTTAACATATTCTTTTAGGATCCTGGGGTTCAAGTCTTCATTGCCAGAGGCTGTCAAGGTGTTGAGTAAATAAGAAATGGCACCAACCATTTCTTATTAGCAAGGGAGAGAATAAAAGGCATGTCACTCAGAGTTTTTTGAGTGACTGCAACTTTGGTTCAATTATCTTCAGATGTTTAAAATCAAGGCTGTTTCCAGACCATTTCAAAGAACGGCAGGGCGACCTGCTGAGAACTGTGTGAAATGAACACCCTGTTACAACTAATTAGTGTTACTGTTTTCCTTGCAGTTGGGGGTGAGAGGAAATACATGAAGGGTGTTTATCCCTTCCTGTAGTAGGAAAGAATTGGAACTGCTGGAAAGCCTGGAGGGGGACCCAGACAATGACTGCAACTGACTCTGGCCACCCCACTCTAAAGAATGGCTGTGAGAAGTTATGAGCCATGCTGTGTTTGACCCAGTGCTTAAGCTTCCTTTGACCCATGCACACATGCATCCACTCATTTTATAAGAGCCCGAGACAAGCAGTCCATTCAGTTAAAGTCAGCAAGTATTTGCTGGACATTTACTGTATGTAACTGAGTAAGCAGCAGCCTCCTTTAAAGATTTAAAAGTTTAGATGTCAAGTTAATTCAGTGGTTGTCTGGAGCTACTGAAAGTTTTCGATGACAGTGGTAAGAACATAAGGTGGACTTGAACTGTGACTCTGTCCCTTACAAGTTCACAAAACCTGGGTAGGTTTTTCACTTCTCCTAAGTTCAATGTCCTTATTTATTCTAAGAATTCTAGGAAGTCACTAGGTGTGGTGACATACACCTTTTACCTGGGAGGCAGAGGCAGGAGGATACTGATTAATGTGAGTTGGAGAGTTGGAGGCCAGATTGGTTCACACAGTGAGTCCTAAGACAACCAGGGCTATGTAGAGAGATCTTGTCTCAAAAAAAAAAAAAAAAAAAAAAAAAAAAAAGAAAAGAAAGAAAGAAAGAAAGAAAGAAAGAAAGAATTGCATTATGTCATCACAGCCAGTGATCTAAAATCACTGGTACCTTGAGGTCATGGTTCCTTAAGAAAACTTCATGCAACACTAGTGAGTAAGATGCCAAAGCATGAAGGAGGTTGAAGGGATGGGGCAGCCACAGTTATGTCTCTTAGCACTGACAAACCATGCTCACTGTTCTCGTTACCAATTTTAAGTGCTTACTGATTCCAAACACCCACAGCTCAAAAATCACTGCTCTGTCTGCTCATGATTCTATGGGCCAGGCATCCATGATGCAGCAGGATGTGCTCCAAAGTACCATGAGCTTCCTCTGGGGTGCCACCCAAGAATGACTGAGACAGAGCAACAGCAGATGTGTGCCTTTCATCTCAATGTTGGGTGGTCCCCTTGGTTCCCCAGGTAGCTTCCCTAAGCTTCTAGCACAGAATTCTAACTGCATCCTCACTAAACTCATCTTGCTGAACAGTAACCTCTTATCTCTTTTGTAGAAAGTTTTAGTCTTAATGGAACTAAAGGCCTGATGAACTAGTTCTGCTTCTGAGATCTGTCCTCCTAAACATAACCATGCCTAAATTTACAAAGATAACACATATGTGTTTATGGCTCCCTGAAGATCATCCTTGGCATCAATCTTACAGATTTGCTTTGATGTAGCAATGGGTACTGTGCCTCCACTGTGCAGAGACACAGAGTGAAGAGCCTTACAAGCTTATATTTTATGGGACTATGAAGACTGTAGTTTAGCACTTGGCATGGTTCTTTCTGAGAGTCCTCCCCCACTTTTGATGCATCTGTATTTCATACCTGACATAGAATCTCATCAGTTCTCTTGCCCCTGTAGATGACTTCAAGGCCCTTGGGACAAAGAACCATTGCCATTTTAATACATGGGAAGGCTGGTGCTTGTTTCTGGACATTTCGACTAGACATACATTAAGGAGAGGGATGGAGCTTTCCCCATCCTTGCATGCCTCTCTCAGAGCTCAGTTAAAGAGCTCTTCCCACCCCACTGCCATGAGGCAGTTACTAGGACAGCTAAGAATCTGACTTTTAAATATGGAATGGGGTTTTATTCTGATACTTTGCCTTTCCCCACATTCTTCAAACAAAGATCTGTTGCCCTAAGGAAGACAGATATCTTATCTGTGCTGTGTAGACAGGGAGACTGATCTGTAGCCCAGGCATATCCTTCAGTTTCAGTGGAGAAAGCAAATCACACTTTCATCATATCAGTGTTTCCCTCGCCCATTCAACAAACAGAGTACTAGATGCTGGGAGGGATAAGGTTGAATAAGTGCCATCTTTGTCTTAAGGAGATAACGTAATCAGATAAATGAAATACAGACTGATGAGTATCCTGGAAGGTTGTGGACAGAAGCTAGGAGAATGGCCTGGTTTAGGAAAGCCAAGACAAAAAGTAATTTTTCATTGCCTGACTCCTACTTGGTTCCCTACAGTAGGACCTGTAATGAAGGGGGACCCAGGAGGCCACCACTCTCCTACTGTCCCTTCAGCCTAGAGGAACAGCCACCCCCACTTCTCTTTTCTCCAATGCTGTCTGCAGATCTCTGGCTGTGGCCTCTCAGTGTCGATGACAGCAGAAGTAACAAATTGCTCCTCTCTCACACCGACGGGCTGGGCTGGGTGACGTCCAGGATGATTAAATTGCACTTCAAGTCATTGCTGTGTTGACCAGACCTCAGATTCCTCCCTCCCTCCTCCCTTCAAAGCAACAAGTAGCATTTGGGATGATGGAGCCAGAGTGACCACTTGTCCTTGCTCCCTCACACCCTCTCAGCTTCAGAATATGCAGCCCCAATCCCGAGAGAAACTGCGGGCTCACTCAGAAGCCTGCTTGGGAGGCTGTGTCATCTCCTATAAATTACAACCTGCGCTCTCTGCCTGGCATGCCTTCTCAGAGGCCCTTCCCTTCTTTATCCGCACTGGCGCCCTGGTCAACCTACCATGTTGTGAAAACGTTGGAACTTCTTGGGATTAGTTTCCTTTTCTAGTGACCTAGGAAGCTTGCAGTTGTGGACATCAAACCCTGGAGAAAGTGGGTCACCAAGTCTGGCCACTCAAATCAGTCACTTCAAAAGAAAGGAGATGGGGAGTTTGGGGAGGTGGCTCAGTGAGTCAAGTGTTTTCTGTGAAAGTATAAGGATCTGCCTTCGAAATTCCGAGCACCCATAGGGACAGCTCTGTGTGGTGGTGAGCATTTGCAATTCCAGGGCTGGGATGTGGAGAGAGGAGGCTCCCAGGGCTTGCGGGCCAGCCAGTCTGAGAGAGTGTGTGGAGAGGAATAGAGGGAGACATGCAATACTTTTTTTTAAGCAAACATTTATAATCATTATTTTATACAGATATAGATATGTAAGTACAACATCGAGTTCAGTGGTCCTTCAGCATTTTCCACTTAAATTTTTTTTGAACATAAAAACAGGTTATAATTTCAAAGTCCAGAGTTATTTGAAACTAGAAAATATTTTCTCTGTAGAAAATAGTAAAAATGATAACATTTCCCAATAAGCCCTTTTAAAGACCTCAAGCTCTACTATAGAGCTATAGCAATAAAAACAGCTTGGTACTGGCATAAAAACTGACATACAGACCAATGGAATCGAATTGAAGACCCTGACCTTAATCTGCACACATATGAACATCTGATTTTTGACAAAGAAGCCAAAACTATACAATGGAAAAAAGAAAGCATCTTCAACAAATGGTGCTGGCATAACTGGATGTCAACATGTAGAAGGCTGCAAATAGATCTGTATCTGTCACCATGGACATCCAATACTTACCTGTGGTCTCTACCTACACAGGTGCACATCACCCCTCCACACACACACACACACACACACACACACACACACACGCACACGCACACGCACACACACACATACACACGCGCGCGCGCACACACACGCACGCACGCACGCATGTGTGCACACACACACATACACACGCACACACACACACACACACACGTTGAAATTGGAACTGGTGT